>NW_022987674.1:652852-970352 GCF_902827165.1 Trematomus bernacchii | reverse complement strand
CATTAGAATGCAATACAAAGAACAATACGGTACGCTCAGTACTATGCGATACGTTACGACATGATAAGGTACGATGCTTTACGATGCGATATGGTACTATACTCTACGATATTCTACGATACGGTATGATAAGATTCGTAACGACACGATACGTAACGACACGATACGTTACGACACGATACGTTACGACACGATACGTTACGACAAATTACGCTACCTTACCATACAGTACGGTACAGTAATATACGATACGGTACTGTACGTTACGGTACTGTAAGGTACTTTAATGTACGGGACGGTACTGTATGCTACTGTACAGCACGATACTGTACGGTAACGATACGGTACTGTACGATACGGTACAGTACGGTATGATATGGTACGGTATGGTACGACACGGTAATACAAGGTATGGTACGGTATGGTACGACACGGTAATACACGGTATGGTACGGTATGGTACGACACGGTAATACACGGTACGCTATGGTACGGTATGGTACGCTATGGTACGGTATGGTACGATACGGTACGACGCGATGCAATACAATACGGCGACAGCATCGTAACTGAAGATGACGGCAGCACTGATCATGGTTTTCTGTAACTCCCCTGTAGAGCAGTGATCACATTTTAACAAACAAACACACAAACACACACTTCCCTTTTCTGTTTCTGATGCTCATTTCTGATTTCCCTCACTTCTCTGCAGAGGAAGTGATGCTGGCTGAGGAGAATAAGAATTCAGGACCTTCTGCCCTCGATGGTGAGTCTGCAGAGATCTCTGTTTCCTGGTTTCATAATGCACATTTCTGCTGTGCTCACATGGCTTCACATTGTGTCTCTGCAGATGGATCAGTTTAATACTGGCATTCTATTAGAGAAGCTGTTGTTTTTTGTTTGGTGGTTTTAGGTTTTTAGGTTTAGACTGCCAGTCTGGAAGTCCTAGACGATATTAAGGCTGCTTTGGATAAGAAATCAGTTTGTGTTGCATTGTTTATTGACCTAGCCAAAGCATTTGACACTGGAGATCACCACATTATGTCTAATGTTATGTTGGTGTCTCGTTTCGGTCATAATGCCATTTGCTGGTTTCAGAGTTATCTAACCGACCGTACTCAATGCGTCAGGTTGGGTAGTACTGTCTCTGACCCTGTCACCTTGGATAAGGGAATGCTCTGGTTTTTGGACAAAATTAACATGGGATCACTCCTGTCACCGGACGTACTTCGTCTCACTGGAATAGTAACGGTCATAGTGAATATAAAATCGTCCCCATGTATCCGGCCAATGACGGGAGAGTTTTGAAAGAGACAAAACACTGTTCCATACATTTAAAAACACTTAAAACAATTAAACAATGTTTACCTGCCAACAAGCAGCAGTGTGCTGTCATTTCAAACATGTTACCCCACTGTTTAACACAGTTTTACCTGTGTTTTGAAGACTCTTTCCTGGGTCAATGTGTCCTCTTTCTCCCCCCCCTGGGTGTGTGTGAGACAAGTCAAGTGAGTCAGCCTGCCAACCAGCAGCAGTGTGCTGTCATTTCAAACATGTTACCTCACTGTTTAACACAGTTTTACCTGTGTTTTGAAGACTCTTTCCTGGGTCAATGTGTCCTCTTTCTCCCCCCCTGGGTGTGTGTGAGACAAGTCAAGTGAGTCAGGCTGCCAACAAGCAGCAGTGTGCTGTCATTTCAAACATGTTACCCCACTGTTTAACACAGTTTTACCTGTGTTTTGAAGACTCTTTCCTGGGTCAATGTGTCCTCTTTCTCCCCCCCTGGGTGTGTGTGAGACAAGTCAAGTGAGTCAGCCTGCCAACAAGCAGCAGTGTGCTGTCATTTCAAACATGTTACCCCACTGTTTAACACACTTTTACCTGTGTTTTGAAGACTCTTTCCTGGGTCAATGTGTCCTCTTTCTCCCCCCCTGGGTGTGTGTGAGACAAGTCAAGTGAGTCAGCCTGCCAACCAGCAGCAGTGTGCTGTCATTTCAAACATGTTACCCCACTGTTTAACACAGTTTTACCTGTGTTTTGAAGACTCTTTCCTGGGTCAATGTGTCCTCTTTCTCCCCCCCTGGGTGTGTGTGAGACAAGTCAAGTGAGTCAGCCTGCCAACCAGCAGCAGTGTGCTGTCATTTCAAACATGTTACCCCACTGTTTAACACAGTTTTTACCTGTGTTTTGAAGACTCTTTCCTGGGTCATTGTGTGCTCACCAGGGGCACGAGAATACCCTCCACAGAAGGGGTCGTGGTTCCGTGAAGAAGGCCGAATTTGGGTGCTCATAGGCAGCCTGCTGCAGAGTCATTTTCAGGCTCCTCTCCACAATTGTCCCCCTAAAATGATTTAAAATCATTATTTTTGCATTTAAATGCATTTATTCTATCATTTATATGGTTCCCCAACACAATGCACATAGTCTGGAGCTCACTGGGGTCCTGCATATAATTTAATCAGGCGTTTTAACACTTTTTTCCCATGAAAATGATTTTTAATCACTATCATGGGGCTATGAAAATAAAATTCCGGGTAATGCAGAGCACAAGTGCACCTTTTACTATTTAAATGTATTTGTATTATATATATTTGGGCTAGAAAGGTGACCTCTCTGGGTGATTTAGTCAGTTTATGGAGCTTAGCCCACAAATCCTGGATGATCCAGGCCGAATTTGGGTGCTCATAGGCGGCCTGCCAGGCGCCCCCACCCGTGGAAAGCAAAAAAAATGGAAGAAAACGCTTAATTATAACTTAAAATAATCAAAAATGAAGTTTTGAAAAATTGTCAAAAAAATGACAGAGTGCCAACGGGAGAAGGGGCCAGACTATTGGCGCTTCAGGCCGATTTTTCCCCTTCTCCGATGGTTGGTACAACGGAGAAGGGGAAAAAGTCCCTGGGCTTCATTTCCACTTCTCTGTTAAAAAGATTCATCCATACTTTTCAAACTACCGTCTGCACGAAATCGGAAACCCAGTTTTTGGGTGCACTCAGAAAAATAACGGCTGTTGCAAATCATGGAAGAATGTATCCGCTCACCAAGCACTTTGAGTGGGCCTAATTTTGTGGCGCAAGGACCCCCCAGCCTGGTTCTCTCAATACTTAAAGTTTGACATGGAGGAATGCGAGGGCACTTTGCAGGTGACTCTACCCGATTATGAGACACTATTTTGGGACGTATTTTTTACATTTCTCTGGTTCTCCAAATAGTTTAAGTTCGACATTTTGAGCCATGGAGGAATGCGAGGGCACTTTGCAGGTGACTCTACCCGATTTTGAGACACTATTTTGGGGCGTATTTTTTACATTTCTCTGGTTCTCCAAATAGTTTAAGTTCGACATTTTGAGCCATGGAGGAATGCGAGGGCACTTTCCAGGTGACTCTACCCGATTTTGAGGCACTATTTTGGGGTATAATTTTTACATTTTGACCCCTTTGCCCGGTTATCACCAAAGTTGAGTTGGATGATTTCGACCATGGAGGAATGTCAGGGGAGTCCGCGGGGGACTCCTGCGGGGTCATGAGGCACTATTTTGGGGTACAATTTTTACATTTTGACCCCTTTTCCCGGTTCTCACCAAAGTTGAGTTGGATGATTTCGACCATGGAGGAATGTCAGGGGAGTCCGCGGGGGACTCCTGCGGGGTCATGAGGCACTATTTTCGGACACTTTTTTCCCATTTTCCCCCCTTTTGCCTGGTTCTTTTTATTTTTATTTTTTTTCCTGTTTTGGCCCGTTTGACCCGGTTCCTTCTGCCGGGGGCACTGCCCGGTCCCGGGTGCCCCCCCCAGGGCTCGCGTACAGCCGTTTCACCCCCCCACATTGACGGATTTTGACCCCTTTGCCCGGTTCTCACCAAAGTTGAGTGTGATGATTGCTGAGTCATGATGCACTATTTTGGGGTACATTTCCCCCATTATCAACACGGACTAGAGATGTCTCGGAGATGGCTCGGAGCCCACACCCTGGTTCTATGTAACCCTGGAGGAATGTCACATGAGTCGACAGGGGACTGCTGCTGGCTAATGAAGGACTATTTTGGGGTACATTTCCCCCATTATCAACACGGACTAGAGATGTCTCGGAGATGGCTTGGAGCCCACACCCTGGTTCTATGTAACCCTGGAGGAATGTCACATGAGTCGACAGGGGACTGCTGCTGGCTAATGAAGGACTATTTTGGGGTACTTTTTTTTCATTTTCACCCAAATTTCCCTGGATGAAATATTTTTTAGTTTTTTTAGTTTTTAGCCCAGTTTTGGCCACAGCGTTGCCTGGAGGATAGGACCGAGATATGACAGACTCTCTGGCCGCCTCACAAGTCACTATTGTCGGACACTTTCTTTGCTTTACCCCGGTTCTATCACTCTTTCCTCCTTTGACCATACAACCCGTTTCCTGCTGGGGTGGTGCCTGGTTCCGGGGTACCCCAAACCCTCTCATGGTCGGGGCACCATGTATTGATGCATCGGACCCAATGTTGCCATCACCAGCCCCGCGTTGGTGCGGAAGTGGGACCATCTGACCCGGTGGTAACCCAATACTTCCCTTCGTCCATGCACCATGAATTGATGCATCGGACCCAGTGTCGCAACCACCGCTCACGCTAACGCATATAAACGGAGAACTATAACATAATTTTGATCAAAATCATTATGTGTGTTTCAGGAAGGATGTCATCTGAATGCCCGGTGTGCAGACTCTTCTATCTGGCATTGAACAAACACCTTAAGCACAAGCATGCAGTGCGGAACTTGGAGGAGAGGGGAATCCTCCTGAAAATAGCCAGTGGAAGGATAAATGTTCGGACCAAACCCTGTCCCATCGCTGGGTGTTCGTACGCTGGGAAGAGACTGGACCGTCATGTAAAACATGACCACCCTGAGTTGTCCCGACATAAGGCACATCAGGTCATGGCAAGGCTGAAGCATAGTGTGGCACTGCAGTTGCTCCATGACCTCCGTGAGACTAACCCCATCATTGGAATGGCTACATCATTGGATATAGACAATGAGGAGGAATACCCCGGGCACCCTCCACCCTTCTCCCCACATACCGAGTGTGACAACGAGGACTGCAGGCAGGTGATGCTGGAAAATGTGGCATTGAGGGCTCAGAAGGATGCCCTCAATGATGAGGTGAAGACCCTGCGCTCCAGGCTGAAAAAGGAGCTAAAACCCAGGAAGCAGAGTGCTGCTGTTCTTGAGGAAGAGGACGAATGTATACGATTTAAGGGCCTGGCAATCCCAAATACCTCCGGCATAAACACAGTAGCCTCAGGCAGCAATACCCCTGTGAAGAGCCCGGTGAAGACTGTCATGCAGTCCCCAGTAACCTCCGGTAGCGAGACCCCTGTGAGGAGCCCGGTGAAGACTGTCATGCTTGCAGTAGCCTCCGGTGGGAAGAGACCGGTCAAGAACCCTGTGAAGAGCCCAATGAAGACTGTCATGCTTGCAGTAGCCTCCGGTGGAAAGAGACCGGTCAAGAACCCTGTGAAGAGCCCAGTGAAGACTGTCATATTACCAGTTTCCTCCGGTAGCGAGACCCCTGAGAAGAGCCCGGTGAAGACTGTCATGTTTGCAGTAGCCTCCAGTAGCGAGACCCCTGTGAAGACCCCGGTGAAGACTGTCATGTTTGCAGTAGCCTCCGGTAGCGAGACCCCTGTGAAGACCCCGGTGGAAACTGTCATGTTTGCAGTAGCCTCCGGTAGCGAGACCCCTGTGAAGACCCCGGTGGAAACTGTCATGTTTGCAGTAGCCTCCGGTAGCGAGACCCCTGTGAAGACCCCGGTGGAAACTGTCATGTTTGCAGTAGCCTCCGGTAGCGAGACCCCTGTGAAGACCCCGGTGGAAACTGTCATGTTTGCAGTAGCCTCCGGTAGCGAGACCCCTGTATGCCGGAAGACCCGTGCCTCTAAGCTGGCTAATGACTTGCCCTCTCCCTCAAATTACTGGTCCACTGGGTGTGGACGGGGGAATACCATGCGTGAAATCACGTTGCCTAGAAGCATGGAGGCGTACCTTCAGACATACTTGGATCACTGTTTGGGTGTCGCTCCGACAGTAAAACAGAAAGACAATGTTGTGTCGAAGATCAGCCGGATAAAGAACTTCATAGTATACATGGCCCATGGTGTTAACCGCCTGTCAGACTGGCTGTTCCTAAGAAACATGAAGATGATCCGTGGCTGGAGCGAGTATATTGTAAAGCCGGGCCGGGCAGTCACAACATCAGAGTTCTTCCTGAAGAATGTGCACCAGTTCATGGGGTACATGTCTGAGTCAAAGCCCCGGGGGTGCAAGCTCACCCAGTCTGATATGACCCACATAATGAGAGAGGTGAAAGCCAACATGAAACACTTGAATAAGGCAGTCACTCTACATCAGTTTAACGTGAAGAGGAACAAACTGGATCGTCTGCCGAGCCAGGCGGAGCTTCTCGCCGCCATGGCGGCCGCTGAGAAGCGCATCCCGGAGCTCCTCGACCTGATGGCCGGCACGCCGACCTCAACCACCCAGAAGCTTCTCTATGGCTATCTCACCCTCCATTGGAGCCTCCTGTATGGCCACCGTACGGGCGTGTACGCAAACATGAAAAACAGTGAGGTCTTAGAGGCAGCCATAAGGGGAACTGCTGAGGGCTACATCATCCATGTGCAGGATCACAAGACGGCCAAGACATATGGCGAAGCACAGCTGGCGCTTACAGTAGAGGAGTTTAGCTGGGTCATGCGGTGGATGGGGATTAAAGAGGCATTGCTGGGTCCTCAGAATGAATTCTTCCTTTTCACAAGGGGGAATCGGGCCTCCAAGAACCTGAACGCTCACTTGAAGAGGGCATGGGCTGATGCTGGGCTAGAAACAGCCGTCACCTTCACAATCCTGCGCACTGCCCTGGCTGACAATATCAAGCATCACCAAGATCCAGAAAGCCGGTCGATTCTCGCCAGGTTTATGTGTCACGACGTAACCACGGCGGACCGGTTCTACGCGAATGCGCCAGGTATAAAGGAGGCATTGAGAATCCGCTCCATGTTCAGGGCGTCATCAGATGCGGCAGCAGCTGCATCATCATCAGAAGGATGTCTACCGCTGTCAGATGGGGAGACCTCCGAAGAGGGCTGCTATAACAGTACAACTCTATCATCTTCACCTGATGGGTCATTGGAGCGGCAGCAGCAGCGGAAGCGGAAGCGGGAGGGAAAGAGGCCAATGAAGTCGGGACCGGGGCTGGTTGACACTCCTGATGATGGGGCAGGGGCCGTGGACTCAACCTGTTTGCCCTGGTGCACCGTGAGAATTAGACGCCTAATTTGGTCCCCTGAATCCCGCTAAACATTGTGAATATGTATACCGTGTATATAATTATTATTATAATCCTGTGTATACATTTTGTAAATAGTACAATATCTCCAGGGCGCATAACTGCACTTTACAAGCCAGGAAAGGTGCCAGAATCCTGGGCATACATTTTGTTAATAGTGCAAACACCTCCAGGGCGCATAACTGCACTTTAAAACGTAGGTTAAGAAATTTAGTAGTACTGTTATAGTAGCAGTAGTACGTGTAAATAGTTTATGTTTTAGCCTCTCTGTACTGTCAACTGTGTTTTTTGTTCAAATAAAATAAAAAAAAAAAAAAAAACAATAACCTTGATGATTACCAGGGGCAGAAAAAGTGCCACTTTCCATCAGCACCGGGGAGGCACTCTCCTTGGTGCTGAACCCTGTGATGAGCGCTCAAGTGTTGGCGGAGGAGGTGTAAGCCAGAGGAGGGTGAACAAAAGTTAAAGTGTTTGAACCTCCAGCCCAGAAGGGGGGGTGATGCCGTGAAGAAAGCCGAATATGGATGCTGATGGGCGGACACAGAAGCACCATAAAACCACCCCCTTGTAAGGTCACCAGGGGCACGAGAATACCCTCCACAGAAGGGGGGGTGATGCCGTGAAGAAGGCCCAATATGGATGCTGATGGGCGGACACAGAAGCACCATAAAACCACCCCCTTGTAAGGTCACCAGGGGCACGAGAATACCCTCCACAGAAGGGGGGGTGATGCTGTGAAGAAGGCCCAATATGGATGCTGATGGGCGGACACAGAAGCACCATAAAACCACCCCCTTGTAAGGTCACCAGGGGCACGAGAATACCCTCCACAGAAGGGGGGGTGATGCCGTGAAGAAGGCCCAATATGGATGCTGATGGGCGGACACAGAAGCACCATAAAACCACCCCCTTGTAAGGTCACCAGGGGCACGAGGTTCTGGTGGGTGTGAATACCTGTGTTTAGTCCGTGGGGGAGTGCTTAACTGTGGGGGCCCGGGGACTCAGGGTGTGCAAGGTTATGGAGGTCCCACTGTTAGGGGCCCATGCTGGAGGTAATTAGTCCGTCCTTGGGGCTCTGTGAGCGGGCAAAAAGAGGTGATTTCCCCCTGGTCTCTGCTGGAGGTGCAGAGTCCCACTGTTAGGGGCCCATGCTGGAGGTAATTAGTCCGTCCTTCGGGGCTCTGTGAGCGGGCAATGAGAGGTGATTTTCCCGGTCTCCGCCCTGGAGGTGTGAAATAAACAGAGTCCCCCTGTTAGGGACTGGTGCTGGAGGTCTCTAGTCCGTCCTTCGGTGCTCTGTGAGCGGGCAAAAAGAGGTGATTTCCCCCTGGTCTCTGCTGGAGGTGCAGAGTCCCACTGTTAGGGGCCCATGCTGGAGGTAATTAGTCCGTCCTTGGGGCTCTGTGAGCGGGCAGAGAGAGGTGATTTCCCCCTGGTCTCTGCTGGAGCTGTGAAAGAAACAGAGTCCCACTGTTATGGGGACATGCTGGAGGTAATTAGTCCGTCCTTGGGGCTCTGTGAGGGGGCAGAGAGAGGTGATTTTCCCCTGGTCTCTGCTGGAGCTGTGAAAGAAACAGAGTCCCACTGTTATGGGGACATGCTGGAGGTAATTAGTCCGTCCTTGGGGCTCTGTGAGGGGGCAGAGAGAGGTGATTTCCCCCTGGTCTCTGCTGGAGGTGCAGAGTCCCACTGTTAGGGGCCCATGCTGGAGGTAATTAGTCCGTCCTTGGGGCTCTGTGAGCGGGCAGAGAGAGGTGATTTTCCCGGTCTCCGCCCTGGAGGTGTGAAATAAACAGAGTCCCCCTGTTAGGGACTGGTGCTGGAGGTCTCTAGTCCGTCCTTCGGTGCTCTGTGAGCGGGCAAAAAGAGGTGATTTCCCCCTGGTCTCTGCTGGAGGTGCAGAGTCCCACTGTTAGGGGCCCATGCTGGAGGTAATTAGTCCGTCCTTGGGGCTCTGTGAGGGGGCAGAGAGAGGTGATTTTCCCCTGGTCTCTGCTGGAGCTGTGAAAGAAACAGAGTCCCACTGTTATGGGGACATGCTGGAGGTAATTAGTCCGTCCTTGGGGCTCTGTGAGGGGGCAGAGAGAGGTGATTTCCCCCTGGTCTCTCCTGGAGGTGTGAAATAAACAGAGTGCTACATTTTGTAAATAGTGCAATATCTCCAGGGCGCATAACTGCACTTTACAAGCCAGAAATAATGTTTAAATGGTCGGGGAAAGTATTTTTAAATGTCTGGAAGAGAGTTTTAGACAGTCATTTTGCACGAAATCATTTAACATAGACGCTCTCCTGAAAATGCACAGAATATGTGCTTTTTCAGGAGACCGTCAATGTTAAATGATTTCGTGCAAAATGACTGGCTAAAACCTCGGAATAAGTGTTTGAAAAGCGGGGAAAAGTTGTTTAAAATAGTCTGATACCTCCAGGGCGCATCACCAAAAATGTACAAGCCAGGGAAGATGCCTGAATCCCGGATACTTTAGGTCTGTCACTTAGGGTGACCGCACCACTCCGACGCTCCCGAGAGTGGACGTCCATTGTTTGTAAGGCACCTAAGAGGGAGAAGGGAGTTCCACAGGGCTCTATTTTGGGGCCCTTGTTCTTTTTATTATATGTAAACAATATTTGTAATCAGATGCAATTTTCTACCTATCATATGTATGCTGATGACACTATTGTATACTCGTGTGCTCCTTCTCTGGATATGGCCGTTTCCAATTTAAAATCTGATGTTATCACGCTGCAGCATGCACTTCTTGATTCCAAACTGCTATTGAACAGTAAGAAAACCAAAGCAATGCTTTTTGCTCCCAAGTCAGCGTCCTCCTCTTGCCTCTCCATTGACACCCTCGATGGCGTTTCTGTTGAGTTTGTTGATACCTACAAATATCTGGGCTTTTGGTTGGACAGTAATCTGAACTTCAAACACCATATTGAAGTTTTAACAAAGAAATTGAAATTCACTCTTGGCTTCCTTTTCAGACTTAAATGTTGTTTTTCAATTTCATCCCGTAAAAGGTTGGTCTCTGGCTTATTCCTGTCCCAGCTGGACTACGGTGATACAATCTATAGATTTGCCTGTCCCACTGTTTTGGCCAAACTTGACCCACTCTACCATGCTGCACTGCGTTATATATCAAATGCACCCTATAGGACTCATCATTGCAAACTGTATAGCCTAACTGGATGGTCCTCACTTACTATGCGTAGGATGCAGCATTGGTTTTTATTAATGTATAAAGCCATTTTAGGTAAGCTTCCACTGTACATATGTGCCAGATTTGCTCCAGTTTGTGACTCTCACAACCTCAGATCCAGTGCCTGGATACGGGTCCAGGTTCCTGCTGTGTGGACTGAGGCTGGAAAAAGGAGTCTTTTTTATTATGGTCCTTGGTCTTGGAATGACCTTCAATCAAGCCTAAAACTGAGGGCACTTGTCTCAATAGCATGTTTTAAATTGAAGTTGTCTGAGGTCCTTACCACCAGCTGCTCTTGCAGTAATAAGTAGTACCTTTCTTACTGTCCTAATGTGCACAATGTTGTGACTGCTTTTCGTCTTTGGTTTTCTTAGTTATGTTCTCTGTATTTTATATGTCTGTGTTATGTGTTATGTGTAACGTTGCTGCCTTCTTGGCCAGGTCAGCATTGAAAATGAGATTTTATCTCAATGCTTTTATCTGGTTAAATAAAGGTTAAAAAAAAAAAAAAAAAAAAAAAGGTTTGAGAGAAATGTTTTGCATATTTTTTGATTATAAAGTCATATATTTGCAATAAAAAGAAAGACAATTACTAGGATTACAGTCCCCGGTTTACGAGAAACACATTTATTAAATGTTGATTGATTGGCAGCTCTCAGGAGCCTCCCTGATTGGAGTACAGGCGGAGTCTATGGTGAGAACCGTCCTCTGCTCGGCCACCTGCAACCTGCAACCTGCAACCTGCAACCTGCAACCTGCAACACACACACACTATCACACACACTTTTTCAGGTGTATATCAGTATGTAGTGTCTCTACTTTAAAGAGTCCTCTCCTGCTGATGTTCAGGTGTATATCAGTATGTAGTGTCTCTACTTTAAAGAGTCCTCTCCTGCTGATGTTCAGGTGTATATCAGTATGTAGTGTCTCTACTTTAAAGAGTCCTCTCCTGCTGATGTTCAGGTGTATATCAGTATGTAGTGTCTCTACTTTAAAGAGTCCTCTCCTGCTGATGTTCAGGTGTATATCAGTATGTAGTGTCTCTACTTTAAAGAGTCCTCTCCTGCTGATGTTCAGGTGTATATCAGTATGTAGTGTCTCTACTTTAAAGAGTCCTCTCCTGCTGATGTTCAGGTGTATATCAGTATGTAGTGTCTCTACACACACACACACACACACACACACACACACACACACACACACACACACACACACACACACACACACACACACACACACACACACACACACACACACACACACACACACACACACACACACACACACACACACATACACACACACACACACACAAACACACCAAACACACACACACACACACACACACACAAACACACCAAACACACACACACACATACACACACATACACACACACACACACACACACCACACACACACACACACACACACACACACACACACACACACACACACACACACACACACACACCACAGCTGTTGTGATTTGAAATAAATAAACTCTGAGAGCTTTAATTAAAATAAATAAAAAGGTGGCACACTGCTGCGGTTACCTTAGCAACTATTGGTCTGAAAAGGCAGCTGTGTGTGTGTGTGTGTGTGTGTGTGTGTGTGTGTGTGTGTGTGTGTGTGTGTGTGTGTGTGTTATTAAAAACAAAGTCCCCGAGCAAATATTGACTGCAAGTAGATTCAGAAATCACACAGGTAGCGGGAAGGTGTGAGGAGGAGAAAATGAAAACAATCATCAGCGAGAAAACACAACACACACGCTTCTCACACACTCTTCACACACACACACACACACTCGCAGCATGTGTGCACGGCACGGCTCAGAAACAGAAGTGCATGCAGCGCCTCGGAGCATGGTTTGCCACGATGAAATCATGAAATAAAAGCAGACGGTTTTGCAGCCGTTTGGATCATTACACACACATTAGGGATCATTTGTATCTCATTGAACCGCAGCGTTAATGAGCCCAACTCTCCCTCTCAGATACAACTTTGCTGATGATCCTCGTAGAGATTAAACTCTCACCATTTGCATCATCATGATCTCTGCATTGCATCATGAGTTTGCCTGCCTCACTGAGAAATGTGAGGGTGGTCACGCACTGTGCAGTCTTTTGGGCCATTTGAACACACCGCTTATCTCTGTAAACACATGTCTGCGAGTGAAAGCAGAATCTGTGAGCAACAGGAGAGGATTTTAGTATTAAAACCCCTCTAGTTTCCTTCAGTTTGCAACAATTACACCGACAGTAAGTATGTGTCACTTGAATGCAGGTATACAGTCGAGCCAACATGTAATCCCAATGAAGGTAATGGTTTGATTCAGAAATCAGAATCAGAATC
This sequence comes from Trematomus bernacchii, assembly GCF_902827165.1. Classification (NCBI taxonomy): domain Eukaryota; kingdom Metazoa; phylum Chordata; class Actinopteri; order Perciformes; family Nototheniidae; genus Trematomus; species Trematomus bernacchii. The sequence continues at coordinate 957,477 of NW_022987674.1, read as the reverse complement.
GTAGGTTCACCTTTAGCTCCCTCCGACCTGTGTCCACTGAAACGGCTTTATTCAGTGTTTTCCACATATTTAATCGCATTGTTTTTGTAGAAGAAGACAGTTAAAAGTCGTGTCTCAAGTTGCCTAACGATCTGTAAACAATTACCGCCTCACAGAAGAGTAAATCTGTGCTCTAGAAATATGACCTACTGCCCCCAGTGTCTAAATAGCTTGTAATCTGAATATTGACAAACTACCTGCAAAAAGTCAACAAATATCTTAAGATAAAAGCTTAATATTAATTACAAGTACAAGATCTGAGTACTTCTACTTTTACTCTTGGTTGTTTTACCAGTATTTTTTATTATCAAAATCATAGAAACAAACTGAGGAACCATTAGCCTTTTGCTCCGTCCGACCTGTGTCCACTGAAACTGCTTTATTCAGTGTTTTCCACATATTTAATCACCTTTTTCTGTAGAGAGAGACAGTAAAAACTTGTGATTAAAGTTGCCAAACGATCTGAAAACTATTCTGTGCTGTACTCAGAGATATGACCTACTGCCCCCAGTGTCTAAATAGCATGTAATCTGTTAGAACATTGACAAACTACCTGCAAAAAGTCACAAAAAGTCTATGATAAAAGCTAAATATTAGTGGTCCCGCTGCCCAAAAGTCTGCTTTGTGTCACTACCCTCACATGTGTTCCCTGATACTTCTCAGAGTGTTTTTGAGTGTCTTCCTCTTGTTGATGTTGACCTGTTGTTGTTGTTGTCTGCAGTGCTGAAGAGAGCCACCACCATCAAAAGGAGGGGGATGGATGGCGGGCATCGAGGGCAAACGGGGGAGGAACAATACGGAGACGTCTCCTCTTTGGGTGAGTCTGGGTCGTTAGTAAGAGGTAGAAGCCAGGAAGTGATCCCTCTCTCAAGAAATGCAATAAATGTTGTGTATGTAAGATATATGATCAAATAACAATAGAGACATTCCAAATCATAACAATTATAATGACATTGCATTTAGCTGACGGTTTTATACAAAGCGACGTACAATAAGTGTGATCGATATGAAAAAAGATGATCCTGGAGGATGTCGAAAATCTGACTTCTGATCCAGAAAGAAGCGTGAACTGTGGACTCGCCGGAGCCTCGCAGCGGGGGTAGTACGCAGGCTACTGTCCCGCAGCTGCTGCCTCTCTGTTGGACTCCGGTACTGCACATTACTCACGAGACGTTTCTCAGTGAAACATTCGGGGCTTTTCAGAAAACATCCGGGGCTTGAGCCCAAGTAGCCACCCCCTAGCGCCTAGTCTGTGTTGGATATTGCATGTGTGTTACATGTTGTCATCATGGATGTTGCCCCTGGTTTCTGTCCTGTGATTGTGATGTGCTATATGTGACATGTATCTAGTAACGTGTGTTGTTAGCATTGTATTGTTCTCTTTCATCCTTTCGCCTCCATCTACTTGTCTTTCATCCTTTCTTTATAACGAATGCTGTTGATGTAATGTGATTTTTAAAAAGGTTGTCTATCATCATCTGCCCGGGGACAACAGCTAGAAATTAGCAATGTTTGCTAAAGCTGCCACATTTGATACAATAAAACACATGTATACAGTGTACAGTTCCAAACATGCAGAAGTGCATTTCTCAAGGTCAAATGACACTGAGGTACAGGTGCAGAAACAAACACAAATAAAACATTAAAAAACACACTACCCTTCATACAAAGACACATCTTACATACATTTCAACATTCAATAACATTTCCAGCCCCTTTGGTTCAATTCAAGGCAGTTTCATGGTACACAGTCTGAACTCAAAATAATCATATCATGAGGTTTACACTCGTCAGTATTCAATTAAAAGCTGCCCCATTGTGTTTTTTGTGACAGTTGGGTCCACGACACTATAAACAAATAAACTAAACGACCTCCCCCTCTCTGTGTCCCGCAGGCGTCCCGATCAACAGAGCGAGTATCCGGAGCGCTAAACGAGGTCCGACTGCGTTTTTCCGGCGTAAAGAGCGCCTGCTGCGAATCTCCATCCGCCGTGTGGTGAAGACTCAAACCTTCTACTGGACGGTGCTGGGTCTCGTGGCTCTGAACACTATCTGTGTCGCCATCGTTCATCACAACCAGCCGCTGTGGCTCTCCACCTTCCTCTGTGAGTCACACTGAGGGAGTTCAAGGTCTCCTATCATGCAAAATGCACTTTTTAATGTCTTTTCTCCATCACCATGTGTCCCGGTGTGTCCCTATGTGTCCCCGGTGTGTCCCCGGTGTGTCCCCGGTGTGTCCCCGGTGTATCCCCGGTGTGTCAGGAGACTCACAAAGTGTCAGGAAACAAACCCCTCTCTCTTTTCCTCCGTACCCACATCTCTAAAAACGGGGGAACAACGGAGCTGATCCAGATTTGCTGCGTCATGACGACATTACTAAAATGTGGGCGGGCTTTACACCAACGGGCCAATCAGAAACGTTGCTGTCAGAAACAATGAGACGTGTTCTGGAAGTAATATGGTCTGTGTTTACATTAGCATGCTAACACTCAGAGCTAACCTGTACTGGAGAGAGTATGTGTAAAGAAGCAGGAAATAAAAGGAACTCACCTTGTGGTAAACCTGCAATTAATTCCAAGTGGTTTCAAGAAGTTAAACTCCTACATATAATAAGAAATGCAGCCTGTCGTAAAGTAAATTGCTGCGATTTTTTTTAGGGTATTTTGTAGAATAAAAACGTTTTCAAAGGTGGGGTAGGTAAGTTTGAGAAACCGGCTCGAGATACACTTGTTGTTATATTCCATGGAATGCTCTTAACATCCCGATAGCAATGAATATCTGAAGTGCTTTGACAAAAAATCCATAAAAAAATATCATCTGTGGAAGCCGTAGTACTGTAAAAAGTACGACCGATCATCTGAGCCGGCCCGGCTAAAATAACTGGATGGCCTACCTGCCTGTCAGCCTTCCATCTGTGCACAGACTTATCTCGTGCCCTTATTGGTCATGTGCGCGTTCGTGTGTGTTGGAGGAGGGGCTCTGTAAGGAAGTGGCAGATTTTCTCCGGTTGTGTATTTTCAAATTCTAGCGCACTCGAGCCGGTTTCTCCAAAATTACCTACCCCACCTTTAATATTATATTTTCAGATACAAGTCGGTGTGACATGGCAAATGATTGCATGTCTTCAGAAAGTGTAAGGTGTATAAAGAGATGCTAACTATCGCAATAACCTAAACCTTAATTAAAAAATGTATATGCAAACAAATGCTACTTAAAAAAAATTCCTTAATGAGTTCCAGTTATCAAAACAAAAACTTATATTTTTATAACTTATATAAGATATTTAATAGTATTTACATGTTAAATAAAATAAGTAGGATTAGGCAAGTTGTCTTATTTTGTTGCTTGTTAAAAAATTCGAAAAATAAATCCCAGTTTTACATGTTTTTTGTGCACAATATATTTAAGAAATGTCCGAGAGATAAAAAAAAGAAACTAGGCCACTTGGTGTTTAGAATTACTGTCCATCATTTTAAAGTCGAATATTTGGGGAGTTAAATTCAGATGAATTCAGCTCTTTCCACCACTTAATGATTTAAATGGCTTGAACATGTCTTGCTTCCTCTTATAGATGTCTTTGTAAGTGTGGAATATGCATACTTATTGTTTGGGAGGGTGTGGCGCAGTGTACTAGTGCGTTGGTGTTGGGATCAGGGGGTCACAGGTTCAAACCCCACTGCAGTCAGCATGTCGTTGTGTCCCTGAGACACTTCGCTCCTGGGATTGTCCACAGTATTGAGTATGTAAGTCGCTTTGGATAAAAGCGTCTAACATGTCATGTGTTGTTGTTGCAGACTATGCAGAGTTCCTGTTCCTCGCTCTGTTCCTCACGGAGATGTTTCTGAAGATGTACAGCTTGGGTCCTCGTCTTTACTTCCACTCGTCCTTCAACCGCTTCGACTGCAGTGTCAGTTCTCCGTCTCCTTATCTACATTTATTATTTATTCCACAAAAAACCATCTACTTGTGTCCTTCAATCCCTTTGTATCTGTGTTTGTTACTTCTTCTTCTCGAACCATTTGGTTTGATTAAATGATGCAGCATCAACCCTTTGTATATATCTTTTTATATTTGTATTCATTCTACAAAACTCCAACATATATATTATATTATATTCTGCAGGTGATCGTGGGCAGTATCTTCGAGGTGCTGTGGGGTTTCTTCAGACCCGGCACCTCGTTTGGGATCAGCGTCCTGAGAGCTCTCCGTCTGCTGAGGATCTTCAAAATCACAAAGTGAGTCCTGCAGACGTCCTCTGTTCCTGTTAGAAACATCTCCCTGGTCCCCGGCTTGAGCTTCAACCTCAGGATCCATGTGTTTGTGATCCTCTCCAGAATGGAAGTAGTCATCACATACAGAGCATCAACTAGTTCCTGAACAGTGTCCTTCACATGCTGATATCCAAGAGAGGGAGTTACACAGTCACAAGATGGAGGAATAGAAAGCAGTATTCAATGTTTACTTCAGATTAGCTCCACGTCAGAAATGAGCATGCTTGTCATATGTCTATCTCCATAGAGGCTGAATCATCATGTTAATCACATAGCTATCATATGCCTCAAACAGTCCTGATGCTCTTCTAGGTAATCATACATCCTGTCATGTTCACAGCTACAGTTGGGATACCTTTGTTAGCATGTTACTCTGAGATTGGAAGAGGACATTCACTATGTATATATTTAAGTTACATGCAGCAAAGTTGTATACTTAATCTATAATTATAATCTTAGGACTTTATTTAGGTATTGCAGTCCTGAAACGCTCACAATGGGCCGCTTAAAAATAATATTTTAAATGTATGTTATCAGAACAAGAGACCTTTTTCAGAATCTATAAAGAATTGGAAGTGTTAATACAGCAAAGAGACAGTTCAGATAAAAGTTAAATATGTATAACTTATTAAATGAAAGAGTACACATTACTAAAATCATGTAGAATTGAGCTAGAAATAAGAGGAAAACACATAAAAGTAAATAAACTAGCAGCCAATCATTTGTAATTAAACAATAATCCTTCATTCAATGCATCTTACTTCCTTGTCAAAACACCTGAATTAACAACTAGCTAGTACATTCACACACGCACGCACGCACACACACGCACGCACGCACGCACGCACGCACGCACACACACACACACACACGGCACGCACACACACGCACGCACGCACGCACGCACGCACGCACGCACGCACGCACGCACGCACGCACGCACGCACGCACGCACGCACGCACGCACGCACGCACGCACGCACGCACACACGCACACACACACACACACACACACACACACACACACACACACACACACACACTTCAACAAATTAAAATATATCAAATCTTTAGTCATCTGTTTTGCTCTAATGTGTGATGTTCTGTGACCCTGAAGGTACTGGGCGTCTCTGAGAAACCTGGTGGTCTCTCTGATGGCCTCCATGAAGTCCATCATCTCCCTCATCTTCCTCCTCTTCCTCTTCATCCTCGTCTTCGCCCTGCTCGGCATGCAGCTCTTCGGCGGCAGGTACTGTAACACTGAGTCTAACAAATCCATCGCTCCGTACGAGCCCATTAAGGAACGAGAGGAACCACCGAGAGGCAGGGAGACTAACCTAATCATTTCCACACACACACACACACACACACACACACACACACACACACACACACACACACACACACACACACACACACACACACACACACACACACACACACACACACACACACACTGATGTTAGTCATACTGTACTACCATATTACCATGATATTACCTCTCGATGTAAGGTAGCATCTTTTGACACTGTGTGTGTGTGTGTGTGTGTGTGTGTGTGTGTGTGCGTGCGTGCGTGCGTGCGTGCGTGCGTGCGTGCGTGTGTGTGTGTGTGTGTTTCCCCGCAGGTTCATCTTCGAGGACTACACTCCGACCAACTTTGACACGTTTCCTGCCGCCATCATGACCGTCTTTCAGGTGTGGAAGTTAAAAACACCTGAAGATGTTTTGCTCTGCAATTAACACATTTGAATAACAGTGATTAATGATGTGCAGGATTGGAGGACATTTTCTGTTAAATATACATGTCTTAAAAAACTAAATGTATGTACAGTTGTAGAAAAAGTGGTTTCAAAACAATATTTATTATATAAAACAGCCCTCGAGTCCCCGATTGAAATGGTATTTTCTTCTTGTCCCTTCTTTGTGACCAACTTGCATGTCAAATATAACATTAAAAACAGGCTTTTTTATGTAGATATATCTCTCTTGTAATGTGTGTGTGTGTGTGTGTGTGTGTGTGTTCAGATCCTCACTGGAGAGGACTGGAACGAGGTGATGTATAACGGGATTCGCTCTCAGGGAGGAGTGAAGTCCGGCATGTGGTCCTCCATCTACTTCATCGTGCTCACACTGTTTGGAAACTGTATCCTTCAATCACTTATATGATGAGTTACAAAGGCATTTCCAGCAGATGGCTTTGGCTAAAAATCAGTTTAACTTAGTGTGTTGCCACCCACATTTAGACTTGAATTATCTCACATCCACAGAGAAGTTTGTTCTGATCTTAACCCGTAGCATCTGCAGATTTAATCCATGCCTGATATATAGATTTAAGATGAATTGTGATTTATTTTCTGCCATCTTGACTGTAAGTGAGCTGGAAAGGCTTTTTGTAAACGTGGAATAGACATTTCTCTTCATACAGGGGTTAGTATTTGAACTTATCGTTCCTCTCTAGAGGAGTGTCAGTGTTGAGTCAGTCTGTATTTCAAGGGTTCTCTGGTTGCACTTTGCTGAGTCCTGAACGTGTGAACAGACACTCTGCTGAATGTGTTCTTGGCCATCGCTGTGGATAACCTCGCCAACGCACAAGAACTCACCAAGGTAATACAAAGTGCTCTGATTCTGTTAGTAAACCCACTCCAGCGTGTCCAGCCCTGGCTCTCGTCTCCATGGTGATTCTGTTTCATTATTTAAACTCACAGATGTTCAGTCACTTGTCGTAGCAACTTCAAATCAGCTGCTGTCTAGAGAAAATGACGAGTTAGGCAAATATGCAAAGAAACACAATATCGAAATAAAGTCTTTTAAGATATTTTTCTAAAACACTTGAAAGGATTACTACTTAGTTAAACATTTAGTTTCACTGTATTAAGCTTTAATACCATTTACAATAAAATGACTGCACATATTTTATTCCATTCAATTTCAATGTAAATTCTGCTATATTTCACCTTATCTTTTAAAGTTTTTTTAATGTTATTATAGCTTTCTTAAAATAGTTCTCTGTCTATGTATTTTATTTTTGTTTTACTTTTATGTATGCACCACGACACCAAGTCAAATTCCTCGTACGTGTCAACCTACCTGGTGATAAACCTGTTTCCGTCACGTCGCTTTGCCTCCGTTGCTCGCTTCGAAAGTTGAGAACTTTTCAAGCGTCGACGGAAGCGCCAGCCAATCAAATCATATGCCAGTACAAGCGCTAGCCAATCAAACCGCGTGCTTGTGTGTCCGGGGCGGGAGATTAATGTGATTGGTTGTTAGTCGCGCACCAGACACGCCCACCGGCAAGCTTCAACGCGACGGAACCGTGTGGACGTAGCGTAATGAGTACAACACAAGAGGCACAAACCACCTGTTTAACAAAGTCAATCTAGGATGAATGAAATCAAATAGTCCCACTTAGGGTTTTATCAATACCAGTATTCATCGATACTCTTTATTGATACTGCTCTCCATAATTTAAAATGTGTACCACAACACCAAATCAAATTCTTCGTACGTGGCGACCTACCTGTTAATAAACCTGATTCTGATTCTGATCATTGCCATAACCAGGGGTGCACATAACTGGTACGCATGCGCGGCAAACATCTGAAATGCGTACCGTCACTTGTCTCACTAAGCGCATTTGCGTACTGGCGGACTTGTGAAGCATTTCCAGAAGGCGCTACGATCACTGGACGACAGAGCCGGTCGCCGTGCGCACAGACGGGGCTGCTGGTAACGTCGGTGTGTACAACGGAATTGTGCCACAACGTCCGGCGCGAGTTCCGTGCGCGTGCTCCACTAGTGCCCCCCTCCACCCCTCCCGTCGACGTTCAATACCACACCCCCACTATGTCCACGTTCGCGAAACAGAGGGGCTGAACACATAACCTTGCGTGGGCAGCCCTGAGTACCAAACATTGTCTCCTGGTACTCATTTGAGTAACTCACTAAGAAAGTTATATGCACCCCTGGCCATAACACACTTTTGTCCTCTTTTTGATCAGGATGAAGAGGAGGCGGAGGCGGCGTTTAATCAGAAACACGCTCTGCAGAAAGCGAAGGAAGTCGGGCCACTGTCCTCCTTCATGTCCTCAGAGTAAGTCCTTCTTTTATCTCCTTTTCTCCCTGCCTGACCTCCTCCTTCCTCTTCCTTCTGTGGTGGAAATTCCACACTTAATCACCTTCTGGTAAGAAAAGAACAAATAGACAAGCTTAAACCAAAGTAGTGTTATTTAAAGGTCACCTATGTCTCTTCTTCATCACCATGTGTCCCCTCTGTGGAAAGAGACTCTGAAAGTTTCAGGAACAAAGATTCTCTCTCTTTTTGTCCTGATCCATTTCTATAAAAACCTGTCTGAAAATGAGCTGATCAGATTTTGGCCACTTGATGATGTCATAACGATGTGTTGGCTTGTGTAACCATTAGCCAATCAACAACCAAGGTAACCCCCCCCACCTTATCACCTGAATCGTCCTCCTAGAGCACCATGTTCTTTCTACCCAAATCTCTCTCAGAGGGGCGTGGGGAGGGGCTCCTTATTTTCATCTAAAGTAACAGACAGAGAATCAGCACTTTGGAAACAGGGCTGAAACAGAGGGGATTATGGGATGCTGCAATGATCTGTTTGGTGTTTCAGCCAATCAGAGACATGCTCTGGATATATCTGAGACCTGTGATATATTGATGAGAAACAGTATAATAGGAGACCTTTAAATAAAGAGTTATAGCATTTAACAGAATCAATCCTTCCTTTTTTCCAGCTGGAAGGACAGATAACCTGCACCAATGTGTGCTAAAGAAATCTGACCCAGTTACACAGAAAAACAATGACTTTATTTAGGGAAGAGACACAGAAAGTCTCAGCTAGTCAACATACATAGTGATTACATTACAGGGTGCTGGAGATTGGTGGCTAGACATAGGGTTACACTGTGACGTGTTCATTATAAACCGTATGATAATCAACCCCACAATGGTCAGAACAGAAGCTGGCCAGTCTTTTGTATTAAAGGTGTGATAAACGCCTGGGAGTGACAGGTTTACATACAAGTGAAAACTGTGAGAAAATCACCCAGAAGTTACAGAGTCATATATATAATTAAATGACACTTGTGATACATTTCTACGATGCCTCCCTCCTCGTCTATTTAGGACTGACCTGCACAGATTTGGATTTCCACGTGATGCAGAGCAGCTTGGAGAGGATGCTGAAGGTCATCCTGCTGATGATCAGTGTGTGACAGTGATTGATGTTAAGTGAGAGGTTTTCTCTGTGGCCTCTGCACTGTAATCTGCTCCAAATTGAGGTCTCCATGGTTACTGTTTCCACTTTGGAGCGGGAGGAGTTTAGGATGTTGTCATAGATGAGAGTAACACATACTACGGTTTCTTTACTTCCTCTACAGAAAAAAGGACAGTAAAAGAATCTCAGTTTCAGTGTAAGCTGCTGCCTGCCACTCGTCCAGACATACATTATTTAAATTAAACTATAAATCTACGCAGATCATCGATGTCCAGTGACATTTTTCTATAGTTTGCCTGTCTGACCATCATAATTGGGCTTCTTGTAGATAAAAAAAGCGCAGTTGTTTTATTTTTTTGATGTGATTGTTGAAAACTTCTGAATCTGTATTTACCGCCAATCCAAAAACAGCGAATGTTTTCCCTTAAAAAGTGGGTGTGGCCGTAACTTCGCCCGGAAGTGACGCATGTGTTACTCTCATCGATAGAGGCAAGGTTATGGCGCATTTCCACTACAGCGCGGAGTGCCCGGCGCGTTTTTTGGTTGCGTTTCCACTAGGCGTAGTTCCGGCTTGCGGGTACTTTTTCACAGTTTTCTGGCCCCATAAAATCGAGGTTCTTTGCGGGCCAACAACCGGGCTGAGTATGCTAAACTAGTGAGAGAATCGCTGGCAACTACAACAAAATGAACATATTTTACCTGATTTAATTGTAATACACGTTTCAAAATGATGCCGAAGTAACAACATACTGATACCGGTTAGTAAAAACCATGAATTAATGCTTTGACAAGTCTGCAGACAGACGGCAGGCGAAAAACCTTTTTAAATGCGTGTTTTCTGAATGAAGATCGGCTAAGCTAACGCAGTATATGCTCCGACCGTCCACACTCACAACAACGGCCTACAGACATAAATAAAGCAGCGACTGTATTCTCCATGACACAGGCAGTCTGTGGTTTGTACTTGTTTAACTTTTGTCTAGTTTCTGAACAGATATGAGGAGCTGTGAGCTCTGAGTGCTAACAGCTAACGGCTGATGTTGGTTTTGTGGTTCGCATTGAAGATCACGTCACGGCTCCGCCTACACTGCGTTACTATAGTTACTGCCCCAGCTACTAAACTGTAATGGAAATGCAGCATAAAGTGAGCCTGGCCTACCAAGGCCTAACTATACCGTACTGAGCCGAGCGAGGCCCTGCAGTGGAAATGCGCCATTAGTGTCCTAATAAACATGGAGTGTCCTTAGGAGTGAACCAACGAGGGCGAAATGAGGACAATACTATGTCAAAATGGTCGCTACACAAACCAATAAGAGATTATCATCCTAACCGTGGTGTAATCTGATGAGGTATTATCGTCTACACATAGATGGTAGATGAGTAGCAGGCTGTCATTACACATATTTCCTCATGAAATCCCCGTTATTAGAGTGATGTGCGCTAACAAGGCTGTTTATAATAATAACCATACATAACATACAAAGCAGCTCTACACAGGGACTTTGAGTTGTGATTTAGACATGGTGAGAGCGTCGCTGATGTCTGTGGATTATAACCTGAAGGACTTCACTCGTTCTGTTAAACTGACTTTAGCAGTTTAGATTACAGACCCCCCACTGTTCTGCTGTTATCACCTCAGACTGTATGGGTGTTACTGACTTCTGAACTAAACATGGACACTTGTCTCGTTCATGGACTAACAGCTGCAAAATGGAAATGAATGAACTGTATGAAAAACACTTATCTGCCTTAAGTTTGTCTTTTAAAACATATGTAATGTGGTCCTGGGGGGCGTCTTGTTGGTCCTTGCTGGTGCACAGTGTCAGGAAAACTCATTGTTGTTGTGTCAAGTTGTTACATACGTGTTAAGCTATCTGCCAGAAAACTCAATGTAGTTGCTCCCTTTCCAAAGAGATCGTCTGTAAACCCAGGCACTGGAATCTTCCTTAGGTTCAAGGTTCAAGGTTCAAGGTTCAAGGTTCAAGGTTCTTTATTTGTCATACGAACATAGCTACAGTAGTTATGTTGATGAAAATATTAGGTCACAGGCTTCTCCAACAGTGCAACACAATAATACAGATAAACAGAAAAATATAGTGCAAGTAAATATTAAAAAGTAAATACAAAAAGAAAAATTGTTTAAAAAAAGTAAAATAGTGAAATAAGAGCAAGCTATTGGAATGATATATTAGATAAATAGATAAATAATGACTAGGTAGCAGATGAATGTTATGGATGTTGTTTCAACACTTCAGGTGTTTAACAGTCGTATTGCCTGTGGGATGAAACTGTTTCTGAATCTGGTGGTTTTTGTCCTTTTGTTTTGATTAGTTCTCTTTGTATGGATCTGCGGGCTCACTTTGTCCACAGGCTGCTTTGTTTACTGTGATGAAAACGTTGCTTTTGCGCCCGTACAAACAACAGTTACCTTTATAACATTACTATTATTCTGGATTCAGCAGAGTGTGTGCAGGCTTTGATCTGTTCTGTTCTCACTTGTGGAATATGTTCATAACGTGACCTTGTCTTTTCAACACTCAGGTCCTCAGGTTTGCAGAGTAGATTGTGTTTTCTTACTCGGGGATTGATTGCAAAGTGCCTGATCGTACTGAAGGTGTTTGAAGTGCATGTGCATGCAGCAGAGTGGGACTCTGTGTGCTCGCAGTGTGTGTGCAGAAACAAGCATTTTGTTGCATGGGCATGTGGAAGAATTCACATTTCTATCACCGTGGCGTTTTGTACCTTCTTGCTCTGTGTCTTTCTTTCTTTACCTTATCATGTAGACATCAACTGTGATAAGATGAGATGGACCTGTATCGATTAAAGTCAGGTGTTGCAGCAGCAACAGAATAAGACAGAAACACATTAAACTCTGAACCGATGACGCCTACTGCCTGAATTTGCTTTATGCTGACCTAACCATCTTCTTTACAGACAAACTTTGTTTTTATTCTGACTTTTTTTTCTGACTTATTCTGAAAACCCTGACTATCTAAAAAAAATTATAATTCTAGTTTTGACATTTTCTCAAAATTCAGAACTTTTTTCTCAAAATTCAGATTTTTTTACTTATTTCCAAATTCTCACTTTTTAACAAAATTCCTACTTTTTTCAAAATTCTGTCTTCTTTTAACAATTCTCAAATGTTTCTCAAAATTCTCACTATTTTCAAAATTCAGATTTTTCAATTATATTTGCGTTTTTTACAAATGTCTGACTTTCATAAAAATGATGACTTTTTTTCTCAAATTCGTAATTTTTCAAATTTCAGCCTTTTTTTCATTATCCTGACTTTTTTCTCAGAATTCTCATTACATACATACACAGATATGTTTAAGGATTAAACAGATATACTTTTAAACGTGCAGGAACCACAGTGGTGAAAGTCCTGTGTGCAAATATCCCCAATATTACTGTTCAGAGCAGAAGGGAAACTCTGCTTCACTTTCTTTAGCTGAGGGTCAGCTCCTGTCAGAAAGCATCAGACGGGAATAACACCAGACTCTGAATCAGACTCTGAACTTTAGGGTCAGCTGTGAAACCCCGACTGACCTGACCCCTGTTGACCTTTGAGAAACTTGCATGACAGCTTTAAAAGAAAAAGAGATGCAGCATGCAGGAGACTGGTTTCACTTTGAGAACGCATGCATACGATCAGCATGACCAAGGGAAGAAAAACACACTTTACACACATGCCTGCTTTTCAGTACAAGACGTGTACAGTTTTTCTTCCAACCCTCTCCCAAATGCTGTTGGAATATCGTAAAAGTAATACAGGGCTCAACAATAAGGATAGCAAGAAAGCCTGAAATTGTTCATTTAATTCCAGACGGGCATGAGCAATATCTGCGTGTTTGAAGGATCAGAGATGATTGACTTGAGGGGATACTTTTTAGTGTATCTGTGTTTTTTATGCAATCTTAATTTGTAAAGTAACTAAAAATGTAAAAATAAATGTAGTAATATTTTCCCGCAATGTCTCTCTTGAGTGCAGACACACCGAATAAATGTGAATTTAGAGAAAAAGTCAGAATTTTTAAGGAAAGAAGTCAGAAATGTGAAAAAAGGGAGAATTTAGAAAAATAGTCAACATTTTGAAAGTCGAAACATTTTGAAAAACAGTGAGAATTTTGAAGAAATAGAGAATATTTAAAAAAGTGAGAATTTTGGAAAAAGTGAGCATTTTCAAAAAAAGTGAGAATTTTGAAGAAATCAAGAATATTGAAAAAAGTGAGAATATTGAAAAAAGTGAGAATATTGAAAGAAAGTGAGCATTTTGAAAAAAAGTGAGCATTTTGAAAAAAAGTGAGCATTTTGAAAAAAAGTGAGAATTTTGAAGAAATCAAGAATATTGAAAAAAGTGAGAATATTGAAAAAAGTGAGAATATTGAAAAAAGTGAGAATATTGAAAGAAAGTGAGCATTTTGAAAAAATGTCAGAATTATGAAAAAATGTCAGAATACAAAAATCCTTTTAAAAAAAGTGAGAATTATGAAAAAGTGAGAATTTTTAAAGGAAAAATATAAGTGTTTGATAACTGCTAATAAAAAAAACTACTTGTAAGGGGCAAGTGAAATAGGACATGTGGATTTTTTACGCATTTGACCAACCAGGCGAGTAAAAAAAACACATTAATGTTGAACCCTGTAATATCTTGATTCTCTGCACATGCATTCCTTTAGCTCTGTTAGCATGTCTTATGAATGCTGTGTTTGCTCGGAGGAGAGGGCGGTGTGCAGAGCTGCATCCCACTGTGCTGGTTCTGTTTCAAACGGTTTTTCTAAAATATATTTATCTACTTTTTTCCCGTGTTTGCTGACGGAGCCCATCTCTGTGTTTCTCTACCTGTACCCATACTGTAGTAACGATGTCTTCCTATCAATGTTGTTCTAACTGTTGATGTTTATTAATGTTGTTTCTAATACTGCTACCATCTTGTTTGTCAATGTGCCGCCTGGCTCCAGTGGAGACACACAGCAAAGCATCGAGAGACTCTTAAATTCATACTTTATTCACTACAAATGTCTCAACAAGGTGGAAATATAAGGTTGCAACATCAAACATGATCTTATAACTGAATTATACGGTGGCTGACAGGTTCAAAACGTGCTTCAACTCTTCCATATAAAAGCAAAGACAAACAGACTCAAAGACAGTTTCTTCCCCAGAGCGATCATGAATTATTCCCTGCACTTTATTTTGTTATTATTTTATGTATGTATGAATGCTGCGTGTCTTTGTTGTATGTTGTCTATTCTGAATGTTTCGATGGCACCTCAAAAGGAGAAACACGCTGCGCTTTCAAAAACAATGCAAATGTAAAATCACCAATGTGCCGAAACAAATGCAAACGAAGAAACATCCTTACCAGCTTGAGAACACTACTAACTTCACTCTGTCAAGTGTCTTTGAGTTTCAAGAAAAGCGCTCTATAAATAAAATGCATTATAATTATTATTAACACATGCGCAGAGTTTCTAAAAAGCGCTGATTAATGAAACGCTGCAAATAAAAAAAAACAGTTGGTTAAAGGGGACCTATCATGCAAAATGCACTTTTGTACGTCTTTTCTACATGAATATGTGTCCCCGGTGTTCCAGGGAACTCACCAAGTGTCAGAAAACACAACCCTCTCTATTTTCCTCCATACCCAAATCTCTAAAAAAGGGGCTGCAACGGATCTGATAAAAACTGATCCAGATTTGAACACTGTCCTGACGTCAGGACGGTGGCGCTACGGCTATTGGGCCAACTCCACCAATCAGGAGGAGACAGCCACGGCCATTGCCGTTCGAAAGCGCTGGAGACGCTGTAGTACATATGCCAGGCCTGTAGGTGGTGCTGTTCTCACTGAATCTGCCCAGAGCTAGAAATTGTCAAATTGAGCAAAATGAGGCATGGCTAAAATGCATGATCTGTTTGGTATTTTGAAAAAAAAAAAGTATAAATATGCCTTATATAGGTATGGCCCTACACTATATTATTCAAATATAGCATGATAGGTCCACTTGAACTTTATAATCTCCAAGCTGTGTGCGTCACTTTTTAGTGTCCCCTGGTTTCCGTTGTGTTTTCAAATTGCAGCGTGTGGGTCTACATTTGAGTGTGTTTTGGAACATTTGTGTTTTTATATCTGCATAGTTTTTTTAACTGCAGCGTGTTTCTCCTAATGATTAGATTAGAAGCATTAATTGTCATTATACAAGTACAACAAGAAGAGTAAAGCTACTCCTTTTTAAGGTGCCATCAAAACATTCAAAGAAAGACAACAACAACAAAGACACGCAGCATTCATACATTCATAAAATAATAACAAAATAAAGTGCAGGAAATAATTCATGATGCTCTGGGGAAGAAACTGT
This sequence comes from Trematomus bernacchii, assembly GCF_902827165.1. Classification (NCBI taxonomy): domain Eukaryota; kingdom Metazoa; phylum Chordata; class Actinopteri; order Perciformes; family Nototheniidae; genus Trematomus; species Trematomus bernacchii. The sequence goes on along the minus strand of NW_022987674.1, from coordinate 941,567 downwards.
CTTTGAGTCAGTTTGTCTTTGCTTTTATATGGAAGAGTTTCAGAGCGTTGTAATGGGTTTGCTGTCAGCCACCATAGAATACAACACAAATGATGCATTTTGTAGTCTATTAAAGCACCTTTACCTTTCAACAACATGGCATTATCAGCCTGTAATAAGTCGTGTTGTTTGTGTTTATCTTCGCGGATCTTTTGCTGTGTGTCTCCTGTTCTGTTTTGTCTCCGCTCACAAAAGCACTAATGTCTTGTTTTCAACCAATCGCTCATTGATAACACGGACCACACAAGAGTCCTCGCTCCAGTAAGTATCTCTGTCGCTCAGCCTGATTCATATTCTGTCCTGTACCTCCAAACCTCATTTTATTCCACTTTTCTTTATATCTCTCCCACTGGTTTCACTCTGCATCTTACTCCTTTTGTTATCACAGTCTCACAACAACTCCTGGCTTGCATAATTTATCACTTTACATCTCCATCGATCCAGTGATTTGTTATTGTTGATTTAAAACAGCTCCTATTAGTTGAGCATCAGACAAAAGCATTGTTAGCACACATACTGTGATATTGTTTTCTTTGGTAACAATGTGTATATTTCATTGTATTTTATCAAATGAAAAAGGAACCTAGAAGAATTTAAATCAGTCGAAACAGATTCAGAAACTTTACTTTGAATCAAATGAGACTTTTGAGGATTCACAGCATGCAAACAAAGATGTTTTCAATAACAATACATACTCAAATAAATAAATAAATAAAAGATAAACCAGAGATAAAACCTTCTGTGTATTCAAGGGACAGTTCACCCTAAAATCAAAAGCACATATTTGTCCTCTTCCCTGTTGTGCTATTTATCAATATCCACTATTTGGTGGAAATAGCTGAGTGCTAAATTGGCTAACAAGTGTCTAAATGAGACTACTAAACGTCATCACGCCCAGCATTAGCCTCCTTTAGCTTAGCGGTGGTGACGTGAAGTCATGTGACCGTGCTGTAGTTCCTTTATAGCCCAACATTAGCCACCTTTAGCTTAGCAGTGGTGACGTGAAGTCATGTGACCGCACTGTATTAAAGCCCAACATTAGCCACCTTTAGCTTAGCGGTGGTGACGTGAAGTCATGTGACCGCGCTGTAGTTCCTTTATAGCCCAACATTAGCCACCTTTAGCTTAGCAGTGGTGACGTGAAGTCATGTGACCGCACTGTATTAAAGCCCAACATTAGCCACCTTTAGCTTAGCGGTGGTGACGTGAAGTCATGTGACCTCGCTGTAGTTCCTTTATAGCCCAACATTAGCCTCCTTTAGCTTAGCGGTGGTGACGTGAAGTCATGTGACCGCGCTGTAGTTCCTTTATAGCCCAACATTAGCCTCCTTTAGCTTAGCGGTGGTGACGTGAAGTCATGTGACCGTGCTGTAGTTCCTTTATAGCCCAACATTAGCCACCTTTAGCTTAGCAGTGGTGACGTGAAGTCATGTGACCGCACTGTATTAAAGCCCAACATTAGCCACCTTTAGCTTAGCGGTGGTGACGTGAAGTCATGTGACCGCGCTGTATTAAAGCCCAACATTAGCCGCCTTTAGCTTAGCGGTGGTGACGTGAAGTCATGTGACCGTGCTGTAGTTCCTTTATAGCCCAACATTAGCCACCTTTAGCTTAGCGGTGGTGACGTGAAGTCATGTGACCGCGCTGTATTAAAGCCCAACATTAGCCACCTTTAGCTTAGCGGTGGTGACGTGAAGTCATGTGACCGTGCTGTAGTTCCTTTAAAGCCCAACATTAGCCACCTTTAGCTTAGCGGTGGTGACGTGAAGTCATGTGACCGTGCTGTAGTTCCTTTAAAGCCCAACATTAGCTTTTTACTTCAGAAATTCTATCTAGATTGATGAACAGCCCTACAGGGGAGAGGAATAATATGTATTTTACATTTCCGGGTGAACTGTCCCTTGTAAATGTGTTGTTAATAATAAAATGTTTATTTTCTCTGATATATGTTCCTCTTCTTCTTCTTTTTCTCAGTGGTAGCAGGAGGAGGCGGCCCTACCTTTACAGGAAGCGAGCGATCCACCGCAGCCGGCCCACCTACTCCTGCAGTCTGGAGGAGGGTCGTGGCCTCCCTCTCAACCCCTCTCACTGTTTCATGTCCAGGAGGGAGCGGAGGAAGAGGATGACCATGTCGGTGTGGGAGCAGAGGACCAGCCAGCTGAGGAGACACCGACAGATGTCCAGTCGAGAGATTCTGTTCAACAGCCAAAACGAGGAAAAGGACGGAAACCCAAACTCCAACGCTGCCCCTACTGGACGTCCACAGTCACTGCATCGAAAAACCGTGGAGAACACACTTTCCGGGAGTTTAAAAAAAGACCCTTTAGCATCGCCGTCCAAAAACCCTGCTTCAAACTCCTCTGTGTCTCTGGATATGCCTTTGGATGCCACTCTTTCTGGGGAAGATCCTACAAAGAATCCCCCTTCTGAAGCACCTATTGCTAAACCTGAATCTGAAGCTGAATCTGTAGCTGAGAGCGCAAAACTCACCGTTAATCCGACTCACAGCGAGCGCAGGAGTCCCAGATTAAACGGCGAGCGACAACACAGAGCGGTGAAGAAGTTCAGACCTCCTGAAAACCTGGATTTGTTGACCCCCGAAATGGGAGGTCACGGAGGGGTCAGGGGTCGCAGGGGGAGGCATCACGGAGAGAATAAGAGTCAGGCGTCATCACCCGGGAACGGAGGCCAAACGGGGAGTCGATCGGCCAGCAGAGAGAGGAGGAAACATCCGGAGAGAGTGGAGGAGAAGGAGGTGGAGACCAACATGGAGGAAAAAGAAGGGTGCGAACCTGAGGAGAGCAGGTGAGAGGATAGAACAGAATACAATATATCTTTATTGTCATCATACAAAGTACAACGAAATGTCTTTGGCAACTCTCACTGCAGTAAAAAATAGACACAATAAATAAATAAGAGTGGTAAAAGCAGAGGTAGTAGCGGTGACACTGCAACGAAATAACATTCAATGTCAATGTGCATATTTACACTTACAGTCTAAATATATATTAGTAAATAGTTTCATTAATGTTAGGGTGAAGACTTGGTTTGGGTTAGGGTTAGGGTTAGGGTTAGGGTTAGGGTTAGGGTAAGGGTTAGGGTAAGGGTTAGGGTTAGGATTAGGCATGTGTTGGTTATGGTTAAGGTTAGGATAAGTCTCCAGGAAATGCATGTAAGTCAATGTAATGTCCCCTGAAGTGATGTATAATGGTAATGTGTGTGTGTGTGTGTGTGTGTGTGTGTGTGTGTGTGTGTGTGTGTGTGTGTGTGTGTGTGTGTGTGTGTGTGTGTTCGTGCGTTCTCAGTTGTTGTAATGTGCTCTGAGGTTGAGATACTCATCCAACATGTTGTTTTGTGTTTATTTGGGGTTTTTAGAATTGGTAAACAGGTTAAATGAAAGTCAAGAAAGAAAGGAATGATTGAAGAAGAGATGCAAATTCCAAGTTTTGTTGACATATTAGAGTCAGAGGTTGTTCCACAATATGTTTTATTTACATGTTTAACATCCTTATATACAGACTTCTACATTAATATAATTTACACACAATACAATTGTAGAAAACATAGAAAAGTTTCAATTTGCAAGTTCCTCAGATTTATCTACAGGATGTCACATTTATGTTCACTGCCATTGACTTTAAATTACCTCGAGATCTAAAAAGATTATACAAGACTTTAAAATAGATTTGATCACAGAACTTCGGGAATACCCAAGAGAAAGTTACAGTATAAGGTTAAGAGAATAACAAAGATATATTCACACAGGTCGTCTAATGCTAATTAGAATACAATTTAGCATATGTGGGATAAATAAAACCGTCAGAGTATTATTTAGATCTTCCTTTAATGAATGAATCCATGTTCAAGCATCAATTTCATTTCATTTGTATTTGTTCCGTTCATGGTATGCACAACTTAAAGGTGGGGTAGGTAATTTTGGAGAAACCGGCTCGAGTGCGCTAGAATTTGAAAATACACAGCCGGAAAAAATCTGCCACTTCCTTACAGAGCCCCTCCTCCAACACACACGAACGCACACATGACCAATGAGGGCACGAGATAAGTCTGTGCCCCGATGGAAGGCTGACAGGCAGGTAGGCCATCCAGTTATTTTAGCCGGGCCGGCTCAGATGATTGGTCGTACTTTTTACAGTACTACGGCTTCCACAGATGACATTTTTTTATGGATTTTTTGTCAAAGCACTTAAGATATTCATTGCTATCGGGATGTTAAGAGCATTCCATGGAATATAACAAAAAGTGTATCTCGAGCCGGTTTCTCAAACTTACCTACCCTACCTTTAATGTTTAACAATTATTTACAAAACATGTCTCTATAAACACACCGTAACCGAAAAGGAGCAGGGAGGAGAAAATAATCTGATATGACCTGCCCCTTTCTCAAAAAATATAAATAAATACAAATAGATGGTCTGTCCTTCATATGTTCTTATCTTACAGCGAATCATAACAGCATCGTAGGAAAATAAGAGAAACACAAAAAAATACTTAGTTCCCACTTGACAGTTAACGGAAAAACAATGATAGTGGTTCCTGTAGCTTTTGGACTATACAATCACCAATCAACAGCACCGACCCAAGTGTTATAATATCATTGTTCTTCTGTCTGTATCTTAAATACTTTCTCTCTGTATTTCCAGTCTGGTTGAAGGAGGACACACTGACCCACAGGAGAGTCAGATCCACATCGGAGACACGGAGGAAACTCCTCAGAAATCAGATCCAGATCCTCCCGTCGTCCCAGAGAAAAACGAAGAAGAGACGGAGAAGGAGAAATGTCCGCTCAGCTCCAGCGTGATCATCGAGGTTCCCAACGCTCAGTCCTGCCTGGAGCTCTCCACCATCACAGGTATCAGTATGTAGTGTCTCTACTTTAAAGAGTCCTCTCCTGCTGATGTTCAGGTGTATATCAGTATGTAGTGTCTCTACTTTAAAGAGTCCTCTCCTGCTGATGTTCAGGTGTATATCAGTATGTAGTGTCTCTACTTTAAAGAGTCCTCTCCTGCTGATGTTCAGGTGTATATCAGTATGTAGTGTCTCTACTTTAAAGAGTCCTCTCCTGCTGATGTTCAGGTGTATATCAGTATGTAGTGTCTCTACTTTAAAGAGTCCTCTCCTGCTGATGTTCAGGTGTATATCAGTATGTAGTGTCTCTACTTTAAAGAGTCCTCTCCTGTTGATGTTCAGGTGTATATCAGTATGTAGTGTCTCTACTTTAAAGAGTCCTCTCCTGCTGATGTTCAGGTGTATATCAGTATGTAGTGTCTCTACTTTAAAGAGTCCTCTCCTGCTGATGTTCAGGTGTATATCAGTATGTAGTGTCTCTACTTTAAAGAGTCCTCTCCTGCTGATGTTCAGGTGTATATCAGTATGTAGTGTCTCTACTTTAAAGAGTCCTCTCCTGTTGATGTTCAGGTGTATATCAGTATGTAGTGTCTCTACTTTAAAGAGTCCTCTCCAGCTGATGTTCAGGTGTATATCAGTATGTAGTGTCTCTACTTTAAAGAGTCCTCTCCTGCTGATGTTCAGGTGTATATCAGTATGTAGTGTCTCTACTTTAAAGAGTCCTCTCCTGCTGATGTTTTCACTGTGCCATCTCCTCCTCACCTCCTTGTCTCCCCCCTGATCTTCCTCCAGTGAAGAGTAAGGACCCTGACTGTAAATCAGAGAAGGAGGATGAAGAGGAATCGAAGCCGGCTGTGACTCCAGACAGCATGTTCATCTTCAAACCTGACAACCCGTACGTTTATCCACGGGTACAGACTTATAACACCATGGGAATATGAATGATTATACTCCACATATAACATGTATACTCCCCCCTCTTGTCTCCACAGGGTGCGTCGGGTCTGTCACTACGTGGTGAATCTGCGTTACTTTGAGATGTGCATCCTGCTGGTGATAGCAGCTAGCAGCATAGCATTAGCTGCTGAAGACCCTGTAGCCACCTCCTCCAACTGGAACAAGGTGTGTGTGTGTGTGTGTGTGTGTGTGTGTGTGTGTGTGTGTGTGTGTGTGTGTGTGTGTGTGTGTGTGTGTGTGTGTGTGTGTGTGTGTGTGTGTGTGTGTGAGAGAGAATACGTCTGCTTTACCAGCGGTCCCCCTTTTTTGCGCCACAAACCGGTTTCATGTAACACAATATTCTCAAGGACTGGCCTTCAAAGTATGGGGGGGGGGGTTACAGGGTTGATGTGCTGCCGTAACGACACTCTGGCACTTTTCCTCTGAGGAAAACCATCATTTGCAAACACAACGCCTTTCACATGCGCCGTGTTTGTGTGCTCAAATCAACTTTTGTAGACGTAGACGCCACTTACAGCTGTGTCCTTAGTTGAAAGTAGTTTAATTTCAAGGTAGCAAGGCGCACCGCTTGTGAAGTGATGACAAACACCCAATCTAAGCCGGAATATACCTGTCCTGTCCTCCGTAAACATCAGGCTTCAGTCTACATGTTATGAACTCCGCTGCTGAAACATCATGATCAAAATATCTTCTTGAAACGAGTGCTGTTGTACGACAGACAAATAAAAGGCCAACAAACACGGAGCTCAGTAGAGAGAAGTGTCACGTGACCGAGACGAGCATCTTGATCTATGGCAGGGGTATCCAAACTACGGCCAGGGGGCCAAATGCGGCCCGCGGACCATTTTGAATCGGCCCTCAGCAAATTAAAAAAGTATAATGGAATACAAATGAAACTTGTGCTTGTCTTATATTGTACTTCTTAAATATAAATGTAAAAATATATCCCACAGTAGTATTCACGTGTTAATGAGACCACTTCTCAAATAAATTCAGTCAATTAAAGTTGGAAACATTTTCTAACATATCTTAGTTGATAAGAAAAAAGCCCATTGACTTATTTCCAAGCTTGAAATCTACCCTTCATATTTCTCCTTATTAAAATCACTCTGAGGGATGAGCTGCCTACACTCAGAAGCATCATGCACCTACATTTGATTGATTTTGCTAACTTCTAACTGAACTTATGAGGCGATAAACCTCTAGAGAGCGGCCCAGCCCTTCGTATATTTTCCTGTATGTGGCCCTCGGTGAAAAAGGTTTGGACCCCCCTGATCTATGGTGTTGACATGTGTCCAGAGACGCAGACGCACAGACGGATATATTCGGTAATTTTTCGAAATAAAACATGGTTCAGACTGATAGTCACTGGGGACCACTGTGCTATACGATTTCAATCTGTGTTTATCTGTGCCTTGGGTCTCATAGCTTCATAACTAAGTAGCTTCAAACATTTCCTTAAATCGTTTTGCGAAAGGACTCTAATGTGACTTGATGGGGGGGCAGTAAAAATCACTAATGCATGAAGACATTTCAGTATTAGACGCACTGAACCTGGAGGAATGATCTGGTGTTTCCATATAGAGGAGAATGTTTTATATTAAAGCATAAAAAGAGATCCTTAAAAGCTCCACATGTCTTGACATCGAATCATCCACTTGAGGAACTTCAGCTTATTTGTGAAATAAACATTGTTATTATCTGTTTTATGCTACATGAATTCCTTATATATTTCTTTTTACTGTCCTTCTTTTTAGGTTCTGCGGTATTTTGATTACGTGTTCACGGGAGTCTTCACGTTTGAGATGATTATAAAGGTGAGCGACTCTGTGAAGAAGAAGGTGATTTGATGCAAGAAATGGTGGTGACAAATATACAGGAGATGTGTCTTTATTCAGCAACAATTTTCAAGGTGGGGACATACACGTTGCAACAAAACGAGGAACTACAAGTCGCTTTGGGGCATTCCTGTTTGCCTTATTCAACATCTAGAGAAGTTTGAAGATTAGACAACTAAGTCTGATTACAAATGAATAAGAAAACGGAGATGTTCGGCACATCATTCACGACTGTTTTGACCCATTAAAAGAAGCATTGTGCCTTTCCAAGCCCTCAAATCCAGTTGTATTTATCTATACGTTGGGTCCAAATAACAAAAAAGTCGCCCTTTTTTATTTAAACAAGTCCCAAAGGAGTTATATTAAGAACAGTTTACTTCTTTTTAACTTTCCTACAAACTTCCCCAGCTGTCAAAGCCAGGTTTATCATTCTGTTTTGTTGACATACTGTAGAGGTTTTTGTGGGGGAAACTTCTGAAGCAATGGGAGTCAAAGAGACACACAAGGAGAGCTGGAGCTTTGATGGCAAACACTGACGGTTTATTTGGAGCTTCGGCCGGAGAATTCACACGGCATGTCACGGGCCACGGTCTGACCACACGGTTGAGATGCCACCATCAATTCTGAAGACCCCTCCTGTAGCTCCAGGTTTTAACTAGTTCAGAGTGTAATAATCTACATTCTTCAATAGATAGACTAAACAGCTGAGGACACTGAATCACATTTGTTGTCGCTTATGGCTCGGGGTCATCTACACCCCGAGAAGGATGTGTTCCAGGTGTCCCACAACAATAACTATCTCTGAGCGAGAGCTGCCCGGTCACAAACTGGTGACAACAACAACTTGCTAGGGCAGCCCCTCCTTAAGGGGACTTTTGAGTGTGTCCTTAAGGGAGATAGCGGCTGCTCAAGGCATCTAGGACACTAGGGAAAATGATTCCCCAACACCAGGCTCCTCCAACAGTGCAACAGGCACTAGCCTTAAGGGAGATAGCGGCTGATCAAGGCTGGTCATCTGAGTCAGAGGGGGAAAGGTAAACATGTATACAGAATTATTCCCTGACAGTTTTAAAAATGTGTTCCACAATATGTTTATTTACATTTTTAACATCGTTATATACAGACTTTTACATTAATATAATTTAACACCATAAAATAGTTGTATGAAGGAAAACATAGAAAACATTCAAATCAAGAAGTCTCCTCCTGTTTCAATCAAAGGTAAACAATACAACAGTTTATTTATTGCAGAACATACTGATTAATCTACTAAGAAGAAAAAAGACCTACAAGCTTGTGTGATGGAAACTTCTGAAGCAATGGAGACGAAACTCAGAGAGACACAGGGCGAGCTGGAGCTTGATGTCAAACACTGAAGGTTTTTTATGAAGTTAATTATGGTTTATATATCAGCCGGAGAATTGACAAGACATGTGCTGCAGACATGAGGTGACACAGCGGTTGCTCGACTAATTCTGAAGATCTCTTCCGTAGTCGGAGGTATGAACTAGTTCAGAGAGTATGATCAACCTTCTTCATTAACTAAACAAACAGGGCACTAAATGTAACTTAAAGTGGACCTATCATGCTATATTATAATAATATAGTGTAGGGCCATACCTATATAAGGCATATTTATACTTTCTTTTTCTCAAAATACCAAACAGATCATGCATTTTAGCCATGCCTCATTTCGCTCAATTTGCACTTTTTTACCCCTGTTTTAGCAAGGGCTGATTCAGTGAGAACAGCACCACCTAGAGGCCTGGCATATGTACTACAGCGTCTCCAGCGCTTTAGAACGGCAATGGCCATGGCTGTCTCCTCCTGATTGGTGGAGTTGGCCCAATAGCCGTAGCGCCACCGTCCTGACAGTGTTCAAATCTGGATCAGTTTTGATCAGATCCGTTGCAGCCCCTTTTTTAGAGATTTGGGTATGGAGGAAAATAGAGAGGGTTGTGTTTTCTGACACTTGGCGAGTTCCCTGGAACACCGGGGACACATATTCATGTATACAAGACGTACAAAAGTGCATTTTGCATGATAGGTCCCCTTTAAACTGTCGTCCATGGCCCAAGAATGTACGCCTGTGGGACCTATGCACCGATAAGAAGGTTAACGGTTAGATACCTCAGCAAAATATTCCCCGACAGCTTGGATCTGCGTTATTCCCGGAGATGTATGATTCCCTTGCACGCTGCAGGAAGACTTTTCTTAATTCCTAATCCTGTGTTTTCCTCAGATGATCGACCAGGGTCTTCTCCTCCACGACGGCTCGTACTTCAGAGACCTGTGGAACGTTCTGGACTTCATCGTGGTGGTGGGAGCGCTGGTGGCCTTCGCCCTCTCGTCAGTCACAGCTTTTAATATTAATACTAATCCATAATGCATGGACCATAAGTCTGAACATCAGGGTGTCTTTAAATCAGCTGGACATCATTCTGTTGTTTCCCTACATGCTTAAATCCACTGGAAATGTGGTTTGACTTCATGCAGACATCTCTTCCATCCTGCTTCTTACTCTATGGGTGTTTCTCAATGTCGAGGACGCTTCCTTGGTAGGACATGTACCTCCGAGTCAGTTGCTTCAGAAGCGAGGCAAGAATCCTTCCTAGCCTCGGAAAACGAAGAATGGTGGAACAGGCGTGCAGGTGTGCGTCATATGAGAGGCCCCGCCTTAAATGGTCCGTGCGCAAAGCATTGTGGGGATTTTAAGACCGCGGAGGATACACATGTGCAGCCTCGAAATTTCTCGCAACGAAGGACGCCGGCCTCGGTAGAATTCCAAGTATGCTGGACATTGGAACAGTCCTTCGGCGGCACTCGATGACGTAGCATCCTTGAAATAGTGGCTCTGGAGCAGCCTTCCTCGACATTGAGAAACACCCTATATGTGTGTTAATTCTACGGTGGCCCTGAAGGTCAAAACACAATGACAATTTCATTAAAAAACACAAGAAAGTTGACGAAAATACTTTTAAAACACGTGATATTTTGCCAGGCACAAAAATAAATCCTGAAACACTAATCATGTTTACTCAAAAACATTTGGGTATTTTTTTAATGGATCTTTTTGTGTTATTTAGTTGTTTTGCGGTTTTTAAAACCTGTGTTGGTGTTTTCTTGAAATAGTTTTGAACATTTTAAAATGTGTTTTTTTATATTAGTATTTATATTTCAGTTTTTTGTGTGTTTATTTTATTTTGTGTATATTTTGGATACATTTAAATACACACACATTTTTTCGTTAATTATATTTTGTGTTTTTTGCAATGTTTGGTTTTTTAAAAGGTTATTGTGAAATGTGTTTAAACTGTTGGTGTGTTTTTACCTTTTTTGACCTCAATATAATAATTTGTTTTTCAAAATGTTGACTTTCTTCTAAAAACATTCTCACTTTTCTCTAAATTTCTGACTGTTGATGTGCGTGTCCCTCTCTTGTGTTTTTCTCCATCTATCCGTGATGCCTCTGTGGGATTGACCACCAGCAATGTGATGGGGTAAATACAAATAAAACCTCTTCCTCTCTTTGAACAAATACTCTAAACGTGTGTAACATTAGTAGACCATGCTGTGATTGATGAATAAGATAGAAAAACAAGTTACGAGTGTCTAAAATGATGATATTGTGGTCTTTATGTGCAGAAATAACAAAGGACGGGACATAAAGACCATCAAGTCTCTGAGAGTTCTGCGAGTCCTCCGACCGCTGAAGACCATCAAGAGACTTCCCAAACTCAAGGTCCGTCTTTATGTCATTCGCACAGAAGCTACGTGTGGTTTTAGCAACGGAAATCTATAGTCAGAAGCTCCCAGGCGTGCTGCCAAAAAAGCGCAGTGTTGTTGATGTACGTGCAGGTATGGAAAGTAATGGATTACATAATGAGGATATGAAACAGCAGTAACTGTATTCTCTGACAGTTTCATAAAACAATTTGATTTCTGTCAAATGTTTCTAAATATTGGGGATTACCGGCAGGATTATTATGTTAGTAAAAACTAAAAAGAGCATATTGGATTTTTTGTAAAAGGATCAGAAAGCTTTACTCAAAATTGTCAATTTCTTTCAAATCACTGACTTTTTTCTAAAAACATTCTCACTTTTATTAAAAATCCTTATTTTTTTCTAAAAATCTCACTATTTTTGCAAAATTCTGACTTTTTTTCAATAACATTTTTTTTTTCTATAAAAATCTCAATATTCGCGCAAAATCTTTAAAATCTCTTACTTTATTTCACATATCTGACTTTTTTCAAAATTCAGACATTTTTTTTTTTAATTCTCACTTCTTTTAAATTCTCACTTTTTTTTATTCATATTTGAATATGCTTCATGATACGCAGGTTTTCTTATCAATAAAATCATTCCTTATCTCATTCATTGTAGATAGTTATATACCATAACTGATAATCCAGATGTTACCTCCCTTATAGGGTCTAGAGACAGTAACACACAGCAACCAATAAAAGGGAGGGAGTCAGGGGGTCAGGGAGTCAGGGGGTCAGGGAGTCAGGGTGTCAGGGGGTCAGGGGGTCAGGGGGTCAGGGAGTCAGGGTGTCAGGGAGTCAGGGAGTCAGGGTGTCAGGGGGTCAGGGAGTCAGGGGGTCAGGGGGTCAGGGAGTCAGGGTGTCAGGGTTCCCTTATAGTCAAGGGAATCAACACACTATAAAATAACCGGGAGAAAGGATCTCAGAAAACCCTGGATCTGGCTTTTCAGACTCCAAGCTCACATTAAGAAGGTCTGATACCTCGGACACGGGCTCAACCTTTCTACATCATTACTTAAAACAAACCTTTAATGTGAGCTTGGAGTCTGAAAAGCCAGATCCAGGGTTTTCTGAGACCCTTTCTCCCGGTTATTTGATATTGTGTTGCTTCCCTTTCCCCCTAGACTATAGGGAACGTAGCACAGGTGATCTGGTGATAATGCAGTCTCTGCTTGGTGCTAGTCCTGCTTCTTGAAGCTGTAGCCTGTGCTCATGGGTTTCAGTGTACAGACTGAATCTGCTTCATGAAAGGCAGGTCCTTCGTCTCTCCCTCACCACGTGTTTGATTTCCTCCTCCTCCTCCTGCAGGCGGTGTTCGACTGCGTCGTGACGTCTCTGAAGAACGTCTTCAACATCCTCATCGTTTACAAACTGTTCATGTTTATCTTCGCTGTCATCGCCGTGCAGCTTTTCAAGGGGAAGTTCTTCTTCTGCAGCGACAGCTCCAAGGACACGGAGAAGGACTGCCAGTAACTCCTCTTCCTCCCTCCATCCTGCACTCAGATGTTTATTCATCTTATTCATTCATTTATTATCATTTCTTCAGCGTACTTATTCATTTATTTTATTATTCATTTATTTTATTATTCATTTATTTTATATTATGATTTTAATTTTTTACTTCATTTGCCTTTTTTATTTGTTTCCATTCTTTTATGGCTCCTTACATTTCTGAATTTTTATTTTTGTTCTAATCTTTTGACACTTTTTTCTCTTCTCCCTCCTCCTCCTCCTCCTCCTCCTCCTCCTCCTCCTCCTCTTCCTCCTTTAGGGGTTACTACATAGACTATGCGAAGGATAAGAAGGAGGTGAAGAGGAGGGAGTGGAGACGTCATGAGTTCCATTATGATAATGTGATCTGGGCTCTCCTGACTCTCTTCACTGTGTCCACGGGGGAAGGCTGGCCGCAGTGAGTCCCTGACTGCAGCCTGTGTGTTACTGTACGGTGGCCCTGAAGGTCAAAACACAACGACTAGTTAAACATAACAAGATTGACTGAAATACTTACAAGCTTTTTAAAAAACACATGACATTTCAACAAACACACAAAAACAATTGGGTATTTTTTCAATGTTTTTTTTTGTGTTTAGTTGTTTTGTTGGTTTTAAAACCTGTGTTTTCTTTTGCTCAAAATTCTGACAAAAGAAAATCACTTTAAAAAAAATATTCTCACTGTTTCTCAAATTTCCAGCTTTTTTCTCAAAATCCTCACTTTTTCAAGAAAAAATCTGTCTTTTAAAAATAAATCTGACTCTTTTTTTTACTTCACTTCTTTCTGACTTTTCAAAGAAATTTTTTTTTCAAAATGTTGATTTGCTTTTTAAAATTCGGACTATTTTCAAAACATATATATTTTTTTGTATTCTCACTTTTTTCAAAATTCTCACTTTTTTTCACATTTCAGATTATTTTCCAAATTCTCATTTTATACATTTTTTTTTTTTTTTTTACTTTGGGTATGTTTTGCAAATTGTTGTTGTGTTTGGACGATTATGACTTCCAAATAATCCTCATCCTAACCCTTCAACAGAAGTCTCCCCGCACATCATTTCCCATTCTCACAGCTCTCATTATCTCTCATGCACATTATAACCTTTTTAACTTTGGGCGTGATCTTACGTCGTGCTCAAATCCTTCTTTGATGAAGGAAATATTATGAATATGATCAATTTAACTCAAGGTTTTGCCCCGTCGTTATTCCAAAATAGGATTAATCCAGTATTTCTCTGACGGTGCTTCCGGGTTTCTATCGTCCCATCCCTCATTAATTGACAGCTTCTGTGGGAATTAAATAGCTAATTGACTTTTGATCTCCACCCCAGTAAACAAACTATTTATCGCTGCAAAAGTACACACTGAAAAACTGAAAAGTTGACTTTAAGTTATGTTGAATTTACTACTACTACTGATAATAATAATAATAATAATAATAATACATGTCATATATAAAGTGCTTCTCCTGGTGTTTAATAAGCAAGTAAAGAAGAAAAATAACAACAATTTGTTGACGTAATACATTTAATTAAAGTCAACGGTTCAGTTTTTCTCCGTGTGTATAAGTCTACACTTGTTCATGAATTGAATCAGCATTACTTTGTGTGTGTGTTACAGTCAAATGAGTCCTCTTCTCAAGCTGTTAAAGCTTTTCTTACCAGTTTCTAGAGCTCTTATCAGCATTAGCATCCGTTAGCATCAGTTAGCATCAGTTAGCATGGTGTCTCCTCTCTCTCCAGGGTCCTCCAGCACTCAGTGGACGTGACGGAGGAGGACAGAGGTCCGAGCCACGGCAACAGGATGGAGATGTCCATTTTCTACGTCATCTACTTCGTCGTCTTCCCTTTCTTCTTCGTCAACATCTTCGTGGCGCTCATCATCATCACTTTCCAGGAGCAGGGGGATAAGATGATGGAGGAGTGCAGCCTGGAGAAGAATGAGGTGAGGGACGATAAACAAAACCCTCTCTGAGCTCGCTTTGTTTCTGAATGTTTTTAATGACCCGTAAGCCTCTTTTTGCAGTTTTTTTTATTTCATTATTCACACTTTTCTGTCTCTCTTCGGTTTTCTATTATATTTTACACTTTTGGAAACCTCCAAGGAGGAATTATGTACTTTAATTTACTCTCGTTACAAATGTGGACAACCCAAAATTATCTGATAAACGTTTAAACAAGACGTACTTCCTTTACTTAAAAGCTAGGACAACTTAAGCTCTGTAATGACTTTGGCCCAATTCCAAACCACACCCTACCCACTCCCCCTCCGTGACCGAGTGAACTCCGTGGAGTGACGCTCGCAGCTCAACGAGGCTCCCTCCTGTCAGATGGAGGGAGTACATACAGCGGCAAGCTTTGGGACAAACTCCCCTCTCTCCGGCAGAAACAGGAAATGCCGTAACTGTATGTAACAACGGTTTCAAATCAGCATCTCTTTGACAAAACATTACAATTAATAACTCAAATAAAACTCCAAACATCTTTAATTGTGTTACTTTTTTGTAAAGCTCTTTTAGTTTTAAACCTGATGTTTATAAGCTTCTTAGTTTTTGCAACAGTCTGTAAATATACACAACTTTATAATAAAATGCACACATTTACCTTTTTCTAGACTAAACACAGGTACGATCCTGCAGTGTTTCCCACATATCTGGTATATACTTTGGGGGGGGGGGGGGTGACGTGCAACAACATTAACATTAACCTTTCTGTTGGTCGCTTGTTAGCAGACCCTTCACCCGATGGCAGAGCGAACAGGTACAGGCGTAGAGCGAAGGATCATTGTCCACTAGCTAATCGATCGCAGATGGCGTCGTGGTCGCATAAAATTAAATAATAAAAAAATACCTAAATGGGTCACGAAATATACTTTGGCGGCCGTTAATATACCTGGGCGGCCCGCCCAAGTATAGTCTATGTGTGGGAAACCCTGTCCTAAGTAAAAAAAAAATGAGGTTGTCATGAGGTTGTTAACATCGCAGTTTATCAGTGGATGTTTGCTGGAACTGTTTGTAAACAGCGTGTTTCCTGATGGACACACAGCGTGACTCCGGTCAGGTAGAGACCGGTCTCAAGTCAGCACCGCTGCAGACTCGCTGTTTGAGGGCTTGATAGCCCACTCCCCCTCCACACTCGTTGGTTTGGAACAGCACTTAATGTGGCGGACCCCGCGCGAACGGAGGGGTAGTGTGTAGGGGTAGGGTGTAGGGGGCGGTTTGGAATTGGGCCAAAGTGTATTTGGAGGTTACAGGAACACGGTGATGCAAAGTACACATGAACAGTCTATTCTGTAAAGCCTAAAATACAATTGCACTCTTTCTTTAAAAGTTTTGCACAATACAACATATCAAATCATGACAAAGATAACAAATCATAAACAGTGCAGGCTCAATTGAAATATTGTATATATTACACAGTGATATAGAGAAGACAATAATAATAATAATAATAATAATAATAATAATAATAATGACTTCATAATAAGTGATGCAAATGTTTCTATCAAGGCAACATCAAAACAACAACAGAGGATATACACAAATGATATGACAGGAAATTAGATTGTGTGGTGTGTGTGTGTGTGTGTGTGTGTGTGTGTGTGTGTGTGTGTGTGTGTGTGTGTGTGTGTGTGTGTGTGTGTGTGTGTGTGTGTGTGTGTGTGTGTGTGTGTGTGTGTGTGTGTGTGTGTGTGTGTGTGTGTGTCTGTTTTAAGGGATGAGCTGCCAACACTCACGAGCATCATTTACCTACATTTGATTGATTTAGCTGACTCCTAACTGAACCTCTGAGGCAGTATACCTCCTGTGAGCGGCCCAGCCCTTTGTATATTTTTCTGTATGTGGCCCTCTGCGAAAAAAGTTTGGACCCCCCTGCTTTAACCCCTTCTTCCTGTGTTTCAGAGGGCGTGCATAGACTTTGCCCTCAGTGCGAAGCCTCTGACCCGCTACATGCCTCAGAACCGACACACCTTCCAGTACCGCCTCTGGCACTTCGTGGTGTCGCCCTCCTTCGAGTACACCGTGCTGGCCATGATCGCTCTGAACACCATCGTACTGATGATGAAGGTGAGGGGGATGAAGAGAGGGAAAATACTGCAGTAGTACATTTTATAGAAAACTAGAATAAGTTCTGGTGTCGCAGGTTCCACCAATATCTAAAGTTAAAGTAACTTTTACTGTCTTCTTTAACACTTTATAAGAAAAATCATAATGTCATTGAGCAGTCAAATACATACTGTAGATTCAACCGTGCACATTTAAACCAGACTGCCAAAAAGCAGATCAAATATACCCCCCACCCCCAACCCAGTAAATGAGATAAGTATACACGTTACTTTTACTGTCTTCTATCAGAAAAAGGACAGAGAGGAGTCACTATCTGAATCTTTAGGGTCCTGGTTGGATGAACTTCAAACGGACACTTACTTATATAGCGCTTTAACAGGTCTCATTCAGGTTTCAAAATGTGACTTTGTTCGAAAAGAAGCTAACTTTTTCACGAAATTGTGTTTTAAAATAAAAAAATAAATAATGTATCGCACTTTTTCAAAAAAATATCACTTATTTATAAAATTCTGACTTTTTTTTGCAAGATTTCGATTTTCTTTTTAAATTCTGACTTTTTTCAAAAATGTGTTTTTTATCAAAATTCTCAAAGTTCGGCTTCGCTCCGGGGACTTGTTTCTACTAAATGGGGCAAAGCCTGCGAGCTAGTTCAGGCAGTCAACTCGAGCACCAATGATACATTAACACGTGACGCACCTCGTCCCTCAACCAACCAAACACATTCTCCTAAACATGCCACTCTATTTAAGCTGCCAGGTCTTCCTGCCTCTGCCTCCCTAATGCTGCTGCTGCCACTGCTGTGTTCACTTGCTACTGCTACGTTCATGTTCCTGCTGCTGTGTGTCATGTTGCTGCTGCTCGCCTGCCCCACCACCACCCCACGACCGCCCCAGCATGATCTAACATCTATTGACTTGCCCCTCACCATGTTAAGAGCTACAGACATTCAAGCTATACATTTCAAGAACACATGTCTCATTTCATAAGTTTACTAGCCTTCGTAAGTTGCCCGAAGTTTAACACAAAGAAGGACAAATTAGTGTTCATAACGGACTGTGTACCTCTTTTGAGAAATTCATTAAAACACTAATACAATCTGGTTGGTTTGATGAGTAGATAACTCAAAACTGTATTTGGGGATGAGAGGACTGGGCTTTCACGTGATCTAAAATGGTCTTAACCCTCACTGGATATGTTAGGCCTAAGCTTAACTGTAATTGAATGATTTCCCAAATGTAAAATAGACCCTCCATGGATGCACGTGTGTGTTCTCAGTCCTAAAGATGACGTGCAGCTTTCCACTTGTTTGCTAAATGTCTTCTCAGCAACTTATTCTGTCAGGAACCTGCGACTGTTCACACGTTGGTTTTAAAACACGCCGAGATGTGTCACTGCTTACTGGAAACGGTAGAAGCCGATGAGTCCTTTTCCAACTGAGTGTGACGTTTTATTTGTATTGCAATTTTTTGACTTCTTATGTGAATATTTGTACTTTGATTTTATTTTGTATAAACATAATATTTTATACATTTTCTCTTGCATATCTTTACCTTTACTTGCTATGTTTTTATAAGTATGTTTATTTTGTTCATTTATTTGTATTTTCTTTGATATTTGATTACACATTCTTCCCTTTACTCCTGATGTTTATGTACATATTTAAAAAATATTCTTTAATTTATTACATTCTCAAATGGAGCGATTGTCAGGAAACCTAACCTTGACTTTTTCTTCACTCTGGCTGTGCTGGTTGGAGTGAGACAGCCTGTATTAAATATTGATCGATAATGTCCAGAGGCTGCTATTTAGCATGACCTCATTAACTGAGGCTGCCTGCCCTCGAGGAATGGATCCTTTTATAGTGACACAGATGAGAGGTGGGCAGACTGAGAGACTATTTGTGGGTCTGCAGGACTCTTCCATCAACCTGTAGATCTGCAGGAGGTTCAGAGGACTGGTGAGGGAACAAGAGAGAGAGAGAGAGATTATATATATTTATACATCAACATGTGTCCCCTCTTCTTCATGTCTCTTCTACATCAACATGTGTCCCCTCTTCTTCATGTCTCTTCTACATCAACATGTGTCCCCTCTTCTTCATGTCTCTTCTACATCAACATGTGTCCCCTCTTCTTCATGTCTCTTCTACATCAACATGTGTCCCCTCTTCTCCATGTCTCTTCTACATCAACATGTGTCCCCTCTTCTTCATGTCTCTTCTTCATCAACATGTGTCCCCTCTTCTTCATGTCTCTTCTACATCAACATGTGTCCCCTCTTCTTCATGTCTCTTCTACATCACCATGTGTCCCCTCTTCTTCATGTCTCTTCTTCATCAACATGTGTCCCCTCTTCTTCATGTCTCTTCTACATCAACATGTGTCCCCTCTTCTTCATGTCTCTTCTACATCAACATGTGTCCCCTCTTCTTCATGTCTCTTCTTCATCAACATGTGTCCCCTCTTCTTCATGTCTCTTCTACATCACCATGTGTCCCCTCTTCTTCATGTCTCTTCTTCATCAACATGTGTCCCCTCTTCTTCATGTCTCTTCTACATCAACATGTGTCCCCTCTTCTTCAAGTCTCTTCTTCATCAACATGTGTCCCCTCTTCTTCATGTCTCTTCTACATCAACATGTGTCCCCTCTTCTTCATGTCTCTTCTTCATCAACATGTGTCCCCTCTTCTTCATGTCTCTTCTACATCAACATGTGTCCCCTCTTCTTCATGTCTCTTCTACATCAACATGTGTCCCCTCTTCTTCATGTCTCTTCTACATCAACATGTGTCCCCTCTTCTTCATGTCTCTTCTACATCAACATGTGTCCCCTCTTCTTCAAGTCTCTTCTTCATCAACATGTGTCCCCTCTTCTTCATGTCTCTTCTACATCAACATGTGTCCCCTCTTCTTCATGTCTCTTCTACATCAACATGTGTCCCCTCTTCTTCACGTCTCTTCTACATCAACATGTGTCCCCTCTTCTTCATGTCTCTTCTACATCAACATGTGTCCCCTCTTCTTCATGTCTCTTCTACATCAACATGTGTCCCCTCTTCTTCATGTCTCTTCTACATCAACATGTGTCCCCTCTTCTCCATGTCTCTTCTACATCAACATGTGTCCCCTCTTCTTCATGTCTCTTCTACATCAACATGTGTCCCCTCTTCTTCATGTCTCTTCTACATCAACATGTGTCCCCTCTTCTTCATGTCTCTTCTACATCAACATGTGTCCCCTCTTCTTCATGTCTCTTCTACATCAACATGTGTCCCCTCTTCTTCATGTCTCTTCTTCATCAACATGTGTCCCCTCTCTTCATGTCTCTTCTACATCAACATGTGTCCCCTCTTCTTCATGTCTCTTCTACATCAACATGTGTTCCCTCTTCTTCATGTCTCTTCTACATCAACATGTGTCCCCTCTTCTTCATGTCTCTTCTACATCAACATGTGTCCCCTCTTCTTCATGTCTCTTCTTCATCAACATGTGTCCCCTCTTCTCATGTCTCTTCTACATCAACATGTGTCCCCCTCTTCTTCATGTCTCTTCTACATCAACATGTGTCCCCTCTTCTTCATGTCTCTTCTACATCAACATGTGTCCCCTCTTCTTCATGTCTCTTCTACATCAACATGTGTCCCCTCTTCTTCATGTCTCTTCTACATCAACATGTGTCCCCTCTTCTTCATGTCTCTTCTACATCAACATGTGTCCCCTCTTCTTCATGTCTCTTCTTCATGTCTCTTCTTCATCAACATGTGTCCCCTCTTCTCCATGTCTCTTCTTACTCAACATGTGTCCCTCTTCTTCATGTCTCTTCTTCATCAAACATGTGCCCCTCTTCTTCATGTCTCTTCCACATCAACATGTGTCCCCTCTTCTTCATGTCTCTTCTACATCAACATGTGTCCCCTCTGTGGGAAAGAGACTCTGAAAGTTTAGGAACAAAGATTCTCTCTCTTTTGTCCTGATCCATTCTATAAAACCTGTCTGAAAATGAGCTGATCAGATTTTGGCCACTTCATGATGTATCACGATGTTTGTCTTGTGTAACCATTAGCCAATCAGCAACCAAGGGGTAACCCCCCCCCCCCCCCCTTATCACCTGGAATCTCCTCCTAGAGCACCATTGAGTCTTTGTAACCAAATCTCTCTACCTCAGAGCCCGACTGGTGCTGCCGCTGCTGCGTCATGACGTCACAGTTTACGTCGCTGAGTTTCTCCCCAACGCCGGAGCTCACCTCACAATAACAACGGGCCGGGGACTGCGTTGCTTTTAATCATACGAAGCCAAGATTAAATTAAATAACGACTTCTCCAACCTTATACTTTTCTCCAGAGTGCCGTGGGTTCATTGTTTATTAATGTGTTTCAGCGGCATTTACCGACAGCTGCAGTGCTGGCCTGCTGCTCTTCCACGAGTGTATCTCTCCGTAGCTCCGGGTTAGCTCACACGGCTCTAAAGTATTCACTGTCTGACTGTCACACAGCAGCTGATACATATCCCCAGTTCCCCTTAAGTGAATGTGTGTCAGTCTGAATTGACGCTGTTTGGTGTCAGTCTGAATTGACGCTGTTTGGCATATCACAACGCTGTTATGAAAGTTTCTCTGGTATAACATGGGGTGATGTTAGCATAGCAACCGAAGCTAACTGACTACTTGCCTAAGCAGTTTTTCTACAGGCACTTTTTACCGACGTATTTTTCATTATGATTCTAATTGTGATAGTCGGACATGACAACCTGTGCAGCCCATGTATTGATTCCATCCGATAGCTGCTATAATAACAAACAAAACGTTCTGCCTGCTCCTCCACAATGATCAATAACAGCGAACGGATGGTCAAAGTAAGGTACAAATAAACAGAATCACCGAAGCCTGGTTAGTGTTGGCCTGACTTTATAAGTGTGTTTTTTTTTAACAAGTGTGTGTGGTTGCGTTCTAGTCACTTTGCTCAGCACTACTGCTTGTTACAACTTTTATTTGCCGTACTCGCCTTAAGTGCTTAGCTCAGGTTACTCTCGCCCCCCCCTCCGACGTAAGCGTGACGTATGCGGTTCTTGCTTCTAGACGGACAACTTTTTGGTGCTCGAAACGAAACCGGATTCCGGAGCTACCTTTATGACGCTGCTCCGCATGCGGTGTGAACAGGAAAGGGGCGTGGGGAGGGGCTCCTTATTTTCATCTAAAGTAACAGACAGAGAATCAGCACTTTGGAAACAGGGCTGAAACAGAGGGGATTATGGGTAATGCTGCAATGATCTGTTTGGTGTTTCAGCCAATCAGAGACAGGTTCTGTATATATCTGACACCTGTGATGTATTGATGAGAAACAGTATAATAGGGGACCTTTAAGTAATCCACTTTAAGTATCTTTCTCCTAACACGTATTTCTCCCCTTTGCTCAGTATTACTCCGCCCCTCCAGCGTACGAGGCCGTTCTGAAGCACCTGAACACGGCGTTCACCGTCCTCTTCTCTGTGGAGTGCGTCCTCAAGATCATGGCCTTCGGTTTTCTGGTGAGGAATAAAAAAGATGAACACCCTGCTTGAATGTGAATTTCAAGATCCCTCTCACAGAATCTCTACCGTTTCTGCAGAACTACTTTCGAGACACGTGGAACATCTTTGACTTCATCACTGTTTTAGGAAGCATCACAGAGATCGTGGTGGACGTGCAGGTAAGAAAAACATCGGGATTTTATTTGTATTTGTACTGCAGCTGATCCTACAAAGTACGCACTGTTGCATGCAGCATTCATACAGTAAGGTCGTACTAACATCGCACCTTGAACTTTGAACCTCTTGCTTTTATATCAAGATTCAAAGGCTTTATTGTCATACGGCAAAGAGACATTTCAATCCCAGGCTCCTCCAACAATGCAACACACATTTACCTCAGACATTAAAATAAATAAATTGGGTTTTAGAGCAATAATAAAGTGCAGGAATAAGTCAAACATATACATATAGACTACAATAGGTGACGTGATTATTGCCACTCAATATCTCCATGGATTGATACTGTGAATTTTTGTTAACGACCACAACATTTTTGCTATTAATACCATTTATTGAACCCCAAAACAGCGTGTGTTTGCAACACAGTTGAAAACTGTCTGCTCACACACTGCTCACTACAAATAGGCACAACAATAGGATCACACAGGATGTACAATGAAATGCTCCATACTCTAATAAGAGCAGGCATGCATTTTAAAACAGTATGTATATGAAAATACTGATTAATACCTATAAACAGATATTTATAACAGGTGCAACATTTAGGTATTAACACAGATTTTGTGACAGAATACACAGACGAGCATTGACATTGCTTATGAATTTTTTTTTAAAGAACAAAATATAATAAGATTTGAAAATAAGATATGTGTACAGTATCTAAAGAATGCACAATACGAGTACAATATGTGCACATAGTTATTGAAATGGCACATATTGTACTGAAGAAACAGAAAGAGGAAACTAAACTTAAAGTGGACCTATCATGCTATATTTGAATAATATAGTGTAGGACCATACCTATATAAGGCATATTTATACTTTTTTTTTTCAAAATACCAAACAGATCATGCATTTTAGCCATGCCTCATTTCGCTCAATTTGACATTTTTTAGATCTGTTTTAGCTCTGGGCTGATTCTGTGAGAACAGCACCATCTACAGGCCTGGCATATGTACTACAGCGTCTCCAGCGCTTTCGAACAGCAATGGCCGTGTCTGTCTCCTCCTGATTGGTGGAGTTGGCCCAATAGCCGTAGCGCCACCGTCCTGACGTCAGGACAGTGTTCAAATCTGGATCAGTTTTTATCAGATCCGTTGCAGCCCCTTTTTTAGAGATTTGGGTATGGAGGAAAATAGAGAGGGTTGTGTTTTCTGACACTTGGTGAGTTCCCTGGAACACCGGGGACACATATTCATGTAGAAAAGACGTACACAAGTGCATTTTGCATGATAGGTCCCCTTTAAAACAAAAAGTGAAGAACCAAACACAGCCACAAGAGCCTCTCCTCCTCATGCTTGTTCCTCCAAATGTGGCACCATTTGAAAAGATAAATAAACAGGCTTTCCAATGCTATAAGATGTATTGCCAAGAAGCATTGTTACAACAAAGAAATAATCTACTAAACACCAATTTCCTTACTTTTTGTTTAAAGTTTAGTTTCCTCTTTCTGTTTCTTCAGTACAGTATGTGTAATGTCAATAACTATTTGCACTCATTGTACTCACACTGCGTCACTGCATTTACATTTTGGAAAACTGCAGCTCACTTTTAAGATGTACTGTATATAGTATGTTATTCTAACATATTCTGTATATTTTGTATTGTGCAATCTCTACATATATCTTTCTACTGTTGATATGTATATTTACTGTTTATGATTATATTTTATTTTGTTCTTTTCCTAACTCATATGCAATAACAAAAGCGACTTTCAATAATTGCAATGAACCATAATGATTCAAATTCTGGAAAGCAACAATCCTGTACAAAACCAGCTGAGGCATTTTTCCTTACTTTTTGTGTTAAGTTTGGAAGCTGTGAGTTATTTCTGTTTTGCTGAGCTGCACCTGTACCCTAACCCCAGTTTCCCTGCGTGTCCTCCTGCAGTTCGTGGACACGTTCAACATGAGCTTCCTGAAGCTGTTTCGAGCGGCTCGTCTGATCAAACTCCTGCGTCAGGGTTACACCATCCGGATCCTTCTGTGGACCTTCGTTCAGTCCTTCAAAGCTCTGCCGTACGTCTGCCTGCTCATCGCCATGTTGTTCTTCATCTACGCCATCATCGGCATGCAGGTGAGCAACACACACTGTGGAGGGGGGGTTTAATATACTACATACACTGTATAGCATTTGTATCCACGCAAAATGAGTATAATACTATATGTGTGTTTCTCAGAGGTGGGAAGTAGTGTAGAACAAATACTTCATTTCTGCACTTAAGTACATGTTTCTGGTATCAGTACTTTACTCCACTACTTATTTTCCTGACCACTTTTTAATTTCTACTTCTTACATGTTGAACACAAATACCTGAACTTTCTACTTCTTACATGTTGAACACAAATACCTGTACTTTCTACTTCTTACATGTTGAACACAAATACGTGTACTTTCTACTTCTTACATTTTGAACACAAATACCTGTACTTTCTACTTCTTACATTTTGAACACAAATACCTGTACTTTCTACTTCTTACATTTTGAACCCAAATACCTGTACTTTCTACTTCTTACATGTTGAACACAAATACCTGTACTTTCTACTTCTTACATGTTGAACACAAATACCTGTACTTTCTACTTCTTACATTTTGAACACAAATACCTGTACTTTCTACTTCTTACATTTTGAACACTAATACCTGTACTTTCTACTTCTTACATGTTGAACTCAAATACCTGTACTTTCTACTTCTTACATGTTGAACACAAATACCTGAACTTTCTACTTCTTACATGTTGAACACAAATACCTGTACTTTCTACTTCTTACATGTTGAACACAAATACCTGTACTTTCTACTTCTTACATTTTGAACACAAATACCTGTACTTTCTACTTCTCACATTTTCCAAACAGGCTGGTTCCTTTAGTTTGAATGTGTGTTTGGTGGCGTGATCATTATTATTTAGAGTCATTGCGTGCCTATTGATTTGAACACGATCCGTGTATCCATCATTTCCTGGTCTTCTCTAAAGAAGAGGGACCAATGAAAACGTTGTCATGTTGCCGTTGTTCAGCATGGAAACATTCATTAGCTAACAATGACATTATTGTTCTATTAATATAAAGGGAGGTCAGGTACTCTTTAAAACAGCTGCTAGTTATGGGTACTTTTTACTGAAGTACATTTCAAAGCCCTCTTTACTTTGACTTGAGTAAAGAAGTTTAGTCAGTACTTCTACTTTTACCAGAGTATTTTTAAACACGAGTATCTGTACTTCTACTTGAGTAACGGATGTGTGTACTTTTGACATCTCTGGTGTTTCTGTGTTTTAATCAGGTGTTTGGGAACATTAAGCTGAACGAGGAGACTCACATCACGCAGCACAACAACTTCAAGTCTTTCTCTGGAGCTCTGATGCTGCTGTTCAGGTAAAACAAAACCTCTGCATAACATCTGCAAAGAAAACCAAAAAAAGGGAATTTTTAAACTTTTTATTTTGAACAATACCTGATGACTGTGTGTGTGTGTGTGTGTGTGTTTGTGTGTGTGTGTGTGTGTGTTTGTGCAGGAGTGCCACGGGGGAGTCATGGCAGGAGATAATGTTGTCGTGTCTCGGGGGACAGAAGTGTGAGACGGACACCTCGCTCCCCCTCGCAGTACCAACATCCGACCAGGAGGGGGGCTGTGGTTCTGACTTCGCTTATTTCTACTTCGTCTCCTTCATCTTCTTCAGCTCCTTCCTGGTAAGACTAGAGAGTCATGTGACTGTGCTGTAGTTCCTTTATAGCCCAACATTAGCCTCCTTTAGCTTAGCGGTGGTGACGTGAAGCCATGTGACCGTGCTGTAGTTCCTTTATAGCCCAACATTAGCCACCTTTAGCTTAGCGGTGGTGCCGTGAAGTCATGTGACCATGCTGTAGTTCCTTTATAGCCCAACATTAGCCACCTTTAGCTTAGCGGTGGTGACGTGAAGTCATGTGACCGTGCTGTAGTTCCTTTATAGCCCAAAATTAGCCACCTTTAGCTTAGCGGTGTTGACGTGAAGTCATGTGACCGTGCTGTAGTTCCTTTATAGCCCAACATTAGCCGCCTTTAGCTTAGCGGTGCCAAACTAGAGATAATAACTCCTTTTAAACACAACAACAAAACTTCTGTTGATTTATTTTACAGGGTTATCCCCCCCTCTTAACTTCCCACATCCCCTCCTATAAATGAATATCGTCCCTCCTCTCCTCTTCAGATGCTGAATCTGTTCGTGGCGGTGATCATGGATAACTTTGAGTATCTGACCAGAGACTCGTCCATCCTCGGCCCTCATCACCTGGACGAGTTTGTCCGGATCTGGGGGGAGTACGACCGCGCCGCCAGGTGAGAGCCTGATGCTATTAATGCTAACGTTTCTTTAACAGTGCTGCTGTGCAATATACAGATGCTACAGATTACACTGCTTCAAATGATGTGGTCTACTGTCATGCTGATACATATAATCTGCATTAATCTTTTGTGGGAAGTTAATGATCTGTTTTCATAAATGTACCACTGAGCCTTTAGTCCTCATTCACCCTGCACTTTCAGTCTGCAAGGAAACTAAAGACATGTTGTTTACATGTACAGTACCACGCTGTTGCGAGAAAAACTAGATTTTTTCTTTCACTAGTTTATGACTTTTTAATCTAAGAGAATATTTGAATTGTTATCCTGTAAAATGTTGTTATTTCTCTTAAATGACTACTTAATTCAGAGTAATATTCTGCTAAATCAATAACTTTAATTTTGAGATGTAAAATGTATTTTCTCTGAATATAACCCCTTCTTACAGCTATGTCATTTATTACTGTTTTAACTACAATACTCACTAAAGTGTGAGTAGAAAATCAAAAAAGAAAAACACAGATTTTCTTAGTTTCTTTCTCATAAATGTGTTTTTACATCATCAGAACATTTTCACTATTTATCACTATAGGACTTTTTAATCCCAGGGAATATTTGAGTTTTCATCCTGTAAATGTGTGTGAGTTTTCTCTCTTAAATGACTGAGTATTTTTCTTGTAAATGAACAACTTACATGTTTTTCTCTTAGTATCTAATGCTTGATGTCTATTGCTTCTAAACTAGTTGCTACAGAGACAACTGACTTTCACTCATAATTGTGACGATGCAATGTCAAATATATACTACCATTTTCTTTCTTAGTATCTAATATTGGATGTCAAACGCACTATTGGGTTGCAACGGAAAGAATTGACGGCATATAAAGACATCTACTCATGATCGTGGGTGTTTCTCAATGTCGAGGACGCTTGCTTGGTAGCACATGTCTTCCGAGTCACTTGCTTCAGAAGCGAGGCAAGAATCCTTCCTAGCCTCGGAAAACAAAGAATGGTGGAACAGGCTAACAGGTGTGCGTCATATGAGAGACCCCGCCTTAAATGGAGCGCTATTTCCGCCAAATATTTGGAAATTGGTCCGTGCGCAAAGCATTGTGGGGATTTTAAGACCGCGGAGTCTACACATGTGCAGCCTCGACTTTTCTCGCTACGAATTACGGTAGAATTCCAAGTATGCTGGACATTGGAACAGTCCTTCGGCGGCACTCGATGACGTAGTATGCTTGAAATAGTGGCTCTGGAGCAGCCTTCCTCGACATTGAGAAACACCCCCTGACAATGCAATGCTTGTATAAACTAAGTATGCATGTGTTTATTACAGATTTGTTTTAAACAGATTGTTATTTTACTGTCTAAATGTCCTGAAACTGCTGCTGTGAGGAGAGGTCTGCTCCCGACCCGCTGCAGTATCTGAGTCTCTAATGATGTTATTCTATCTAACAGCGGCAGGCTCCATTATAAGGAAATGTACAAAGTTGTCCGCACTATCTCCCCCCCGCTGGGCTTTGGGAGGAACTGCCCTCACAGGGTGGCCTGCAAGGTTTGACTCTTAGTGTGGGATCCTTCCTCACCTCCTCACCTCCTCCTCCTCCTCGTTTCCTTCCTCTCCTTTCCTGCAGCCTTGCTTCACTTTTAGAGGCAGTCAAAGAATGATGAGGCTCAGGGTACTAAGACACAGGAAGACCCTCGACGTCTGTTTACCAGATCATAGAGTCCTGGACATGTTGAGTACCCCAAAGTTTTACGTTAGAAATGTACAGTAGGGTCTCCAGCTCATAGAAACTGCCGGATGCTAACCGGCATGTTGGGAAGTTTGCACAATTAGCATACAGTTGGTTGATTAGCATATGCAGACAATAGTCAAAATAAAATGGCTGAATTGGACTATTTTGTGGTTTCGGAGGTTATTGAATACATTCTCTGACATTTTTAGAATCTAAATTGGCTTTTTTCACCAGAAAGTGGCCATATTTGTAGTCCTGTGGTCGGATTTTGATGAACTTTGAAGTTTTAGTGGACTCAAACTGCCATTGTTGATCTTAAAAATGGCAGATATTGACTCAACATCCTCGATAACCTCCAAAACCACACAGAAATTGTCCAAATTAGGATAAAGAATTGCAGTTTTGAGTCCCAATATTCATCAAAATCAGCGCAGTTCTAGTATCAATTTGGCAATTTTTCTGGTTTAAACTGCCATATTTGATCCTGAAAATGTCATAAATGGATTCAACATCCTCAATAACGACCAAAGCCACTCCTAAGTTGTCCAAATCGGCCAAGCCATTGTTTTAGCTACTGTCTGCAGATGCTAAGTACAGTAAGGCTAATTAACTGCTAATTGTGCAAACTGCCCAACATATTCTAGTTAGCATCCGGCAGTTTCTATGTGCTGGGGACCCTACTGTACATTTCTATCATAAAACTTTGGGGTCTCAACATTTCCAGCTCCACTATGCTGGCAACTAGACGATCATGCAGGTTTTTAATTGTAATAAGTCTATTAAAAAGCAGAGGAATCCTGTGTCTCTCTACCTGTTGGATCTGCTCAGATCCAGAGAGTCGGCCAATCTCTTTGCTCTTCCTGTTTCCCACGTTTCTATGCCCGTCCGGCAGCATAGAAAGAATTAACCTGTTTTAATTTCTCCTCTCTTCCTCCCTGCTCCTGCGTGAGGCCTTGGATTAACCCTCTCTCTCTTGTTTTCCTCCTTAACTCCTTATTCACTTCCCCTCCTTCCTCCCATCCTTCACTCCCTCCTCTTCCTCACCAGTGGTCGTATCCATTACACTGACATGTATGAGATGTTGACCAACATGTCGCCCCCTCTAGGCCTGGGGAAGAAATGCCCCTCCAAGTTGGCCTATAAGGTAGATTAAACATCAGAGGATCCATTCATATTGAAATCAGATGGGACAGAAGCTGGAAAACCTCCTTTAGTTTGACCCACGTTCAAACAAGGCATTTTCTCTGCTTGTTATTTAACGCAGTCAGAGGTGGAACGTAACGTTTACTAAAGTACCATTTTGAAACTGGAATTTGCTTTGGTATCTGGTGGTGCGAACATAAACAATCAAGGATAATAAAAAGAAGTATTTTTAAGAAATAATTTAGCATAAAAAAAGTATTTACACCACATTTAAATGTAAATGTAACTGTACAAATGCCCTTAAAAGCTATAAAAACAAAGACTCTTAGGACAATACAGTATATATGATTTCTTTATACTTCTACTCACATACATAAAGAGTGGTGCAGGAATTAGTGCTAAAACCTAGGAATGAGTCAATATTATATATCAAATATTATATTTTAAATGCAGGACTTTTACTTATAACAGAGTATTTTGACAATTTGGTGATTCTTTTTTGAAAACTTTTTGTACTGTAAGTATTAGATTAGATCAGGGGTGTCAAACTCAATTTCATCGCGGGCCACATCAGCATTATGGTTGCACTCAACGGGCCGGTTGTAACTTTAAGACTACATAAAAATACATATATAAATATTTAATATATATGAAATAATGTATTATATTACATTATTGTCTCTGCATTGGATTATTATGGGATAGGGTAATAACTTCATAATTAACTACGTCTGAAAGCAGAAGTCTAGGGCAAATAATTGCAAGTCTCTTCAGTGAGCCATGTCACAAAATGATTTAAAAAGAAAAGCCACATTCTGGAAAAAAAGTCAAACTCAAAAAAAGTGAAATTTGAGATGCATTGTGGGAGATGAAGTTTATGGGCAACGTGCTTCTGTAAATCGGCATGTAACCGTATAACAAACATATTATATTCTTTGCAAGCTCTTGTGGGGCCGCAAAAAATGAAGTCACGGGCCGGATTTGGCCCCCGGGCCTTGGGTTTGACCCCCCTGGATTAGATATACTTTTTGATCCCAAAGTGAAACACTGTTTTGTTACAGCTGCTTTGTCATACATTTAAAACAAACAGTACGTTTATACGACATCTATAGATTATACAATTAGTAAGAATACACTATAATACACCAACATCCAACTAAAACTATATACAGATGAAGCGTCTTATTTTGGACAGTTTAAAGTGCGAGGGTCGTGATCGGTTCATGCACGTTCCGTGATGGCCGGCCGGCCCCCAGTCAGACTTGATACCGCCCCCATGATAAATACATTTAATTATTGTGAAGCCAGCTGCAATGGATCATTGATCCACCAGGGGGTGCAGTGGGGTTCCACACTGGAGTCATGTGAAATCAACTTCTAAATAATAGATGTTGTTTAGTCGGAAAAAACGAACGAGCCGGCTCTCCCGATTTTTAATCCTAATTTAATCATCATCATTGATGTTTATGTTCACCGAATTGACATGAAATCACTGACAAATATGAATATTCTGTATTCAACTTCATTGAAACGATCAGGATGGGTGTTATTTTTCCCCACAATGACCAAGTCGCTGCAAATGATCCCATGTATTACATGTACATGGCCACATTCTCAACAAAGTTACGTAACGAAACATTCTGTATTCCTTGCTTACTTTTTATTTAATGCTTTATAACAGCTGGAATAGTTCGTTTAGAACAGGCACCTCACTCGCAATCTGCTCCTCCGCAATGCCTACCACCTACCTCCGGCTGAAATTATGAATGTACAGTAAGGCATAGTAATCATAGATAACACGGCAGGGTCCGTTACAGTTTGTTTTCATCTGATTTCAAATATTTCAAATGTCTGAAGTTAATAAATACATTCTCAGTGTTCAAGTCAATAATAGTCATATAAGAAAAGTACTGATCTAATAACAGAGATTTTATAAGGACTTTTCAATGTTCGACATCGCTCATGTGAAATACAGTAAACTGGATGTTGTGGTGCCGAGAGGCGGGGTATCAAAAGTACAAGCTAAACTTTTATTTAGCATCTGAACGATCTGAACACACTTGTAAACAACGTGATGCCCGGGAAGCGAAGACCCGGCGGAAACAGCTGGTCTGGTTCACTAAAATGTCCGTGTACAGTATATCTGGTACTAATGTATAGCGGATCTTTGTTAAGATCCATATGTCACGGATAGATATTATATATAGAGATGGGATGGCAGAAGGTGCTATATATATATATATAATTCCAAAGCTGGTAAAGACCTTTCAAATTTAGCAATAATAGTCATATAAGAAAAGTACTGATTTGTTCTTGAATATTATAATAAAATAAACACCGGCTGTTGTTATGCCTGCTGTAACGTTTACTTTCTCCGTTCTCCGCTTAAGTAATTATTACTTCCTGGTTAGCTTTCCGCTCGAAATTTAAATCTGAAAATGGCAAAATAACGGAGAAAAAAACGTTCACAGAGAAGACGACAACAATTGTCACTTGCACTTGTCATTTAGCATCTGAACACACTTGTAGTGATGTGTCGGTCGCGAACGAGCCGATTCTTTTGAACGGCTCTTTGGTACGAACGAGGGGAACCGAGTCGTACTTGGTGAGAGCCGTTCTTCTTATCGTTCAATCAAAGTTGGTCCGCACTCACTGCCTGCCAAAATTCACTCGCCTTTTAAAAAGCTTGATTTTGTTCCCCAAACGTATTCTGTGAAGACCCGCCCCTACTCTGATTTGTAGGTTTCAGCACGAGGAGTTAGGTGGGGTGGGTCTTAACGGAATACGCGAGAGAGAGAAGTCATAACAAGTGGTACTGGACAGATAGACGACGTGTTTTTCGGATGTAAAATGAGCCAAACGCGAAAACGCAGCAGCATTTGGATTCACTTCAACCAAAACCCAGTCAGTGATAAAGCGCACCATTTGTAAAGGCAAAATATCCTTTAAAGCAGGGTCAACAAATAATCTCCATCGCCACTTAAAAACACACTACTAATATTAAGAGTTGCGTGAATTTCATTCAAGGCAAGGCAACTTTATTTACTTAACACATGCAGAGGGTAAATTCAAAGTACATTCACTGACATGAAGGACATGGATATGGCGCCACCTTGTGTCATGTTTACAATGCAGATTATTGACATTAGGTCTGGCAATGCAGTCAATCATTATCCTGGTGATTATTTCGCAGATAAACCTAGTAACCCCGCCCCCTTTTTAAAAAAACGGCTCTTTTGAACGGCTCTTTTGAACGGCTCTTTGAAAGGAACGGAGCCATAAGATCCGGCTCCCTTCAAAGAGCCATAATTCCCATCACTACACACTTGTAAACAACGTGATGCCCGGGAAGCGAAGACCCGGCGGAAACAGCTGGTCTGGTTCACTAAAATGTCCGTGTACAGTATATCTGGTACTAATGTATAGCGGATCTTTGTTAAGATCCATATGTCAGTAGAGATGGGATGGCAGAAGGTGCTATATATATATATATATATATAATTCCAAAGCTGGTAAAGACCTTTCAAATTTAGCAATAATAGTCATATAAGAAAAGTACTGATTTGTTCTTGAATCAACTTTTTTATGGAAAATGTTTTATGTAATTTTATTTCATTTTAAATAAAATGAAAGACATTCACAGTTAATGTAATTAGATATACATTATTAATGCCATACATTTTTAAATGTAATTAGATATACATTATTAATGCCATACATTTTTGCATAAATATTTATTCAGTATGATAGCTGTCTAACAGAAGTTAAATCCATTTCTCACTTATTCTGACAATGTACTTAACCCCAAATAAAAGAACCCAATAAAAATAGTTGTTAAATAATAGTGAAGTCACGTTGTAATAACAATAATTCATCTCTCTCGGTTTTTTTTGTTTTCTTTGTGTGCTTTGCCAAAAGCCACTGTGTCAAGTGTCCTAGTTGGGTTACTGTAACGAACAGCAGCCGGCTCTCGATTTTTAATCCTAATTTAATCGTTTATGTTCGCCGAATTGACATGAAATCACTGACAAATATGAATATACTGTATTCAACTTCATTAAAATGTTATTAACGTGCCTAAACTCAGTAATTCACTAAAAATTACTGATCCCTCCGCGTCGCGGAGGGATCTTGATCCCTGGGTGTTATTTTTCCCCATAATGACCAAGTCGCTGCAAATTACCCCGCTTATTACATGGCCACATTCTCAACAAAGTAACGACATGACTCCCAATATTAATTAAAATGCTTTTATGGATTTAGAAAATATTTTTATTGATTTAAAACATAGTTCTATGTATTGATTTAAATTTACATGCATCCGCTAAGAAAAATAGTCCGTTGTTACCGTTTTTTAAACAGTCAGAATGAAACGGCAGCTCTCAGCTGTGTGTTCACACTCCTAACTCTGATCTTTCTTTTCCAACAGTTAAGTTAACTGTAGGTTACTCTGAGTGACAAGCTTACAGTTAGTGAAGTAACACTTTTTTTTTGTGAGTCACGACCTCGCTGTTTCATTCTAACATAACGCTCCAAATATGACTGTTTCCACTCGGACTTCAATACAGCAACACCATTGTTTGGTTTCCATGGTAGCGTGTCTCTTTAGTAGCGTGCACTCCTTTCCTGTAAATTACAGGTCCAGCCAGGCAAAACAGTAATATGAAATATGAACGTTAGTTTTTAACTGAAATGATCAAATAAAGTCAAAATGTCACAGTGTTTACAAACATTGACCATACCGTTCACCAGCCCCCACCCCACTCTTTGTTTAAAACGAATTGGCCATCGGAATGTGTGTGTCCCAACCCCCCCCTGTGATATCTCTTCACAGGGGGGAGAGAGTTAGACGCTCGTGAATTGTCAACGGGGGGGGGGCCTCTCTGCACGGAGGAGCCGCGGAGAAGTGAATCACAGTGATCTGCTATTTTAAAGTAAATTCAACACATATCGACCCTAAATATAGCATATATTAAGAACGAGAAAGTGTTAACATCGTTTTTTGTAAACATATGACCAATGTGCGAGGGTGATGACATCAGAGCATCGTCCTATGGGCTTAGCCCCGGACAGGTACAACAGGTATTCACACATGCCCCTTTCACACCGGCGCTTTTCCAGCTCCTGCTGGGAGCTAGAGCCTGAAAAGCGCCGGTTTTTCCTGTTCACACCGCAGCGGCGGCGCGTCATAGCTCCGGAATGCGGTTCACTTCCAGCTCCAAAAAGTTGTCGGTCCAGAGGCAAGAGCTTTGGAGCTATGACGCGGCGTCGCTTACGTCTCTTACGTCGAGGCGTGCAGGAAACCTTACTTTGACCATCCGTTCGCTGTTATTGATCATTGTGGAGAGCAGGCAGACGTTTGGTTTGTTATTATAGCAGCTATCGGATGGAATTAATACATGGGCTGTACAGGTTGTCATGTCCGACTATCACAAGTAGAATCATAATGAAAAATAGGCCGGTAAAAAGTGCCTGGAGAAAACGGCTTAGCAAGTAGTCCGTTTAGCTTCGGTTGCTATGCTAACATCACCCATGTTATACCAGAGAAACTTTCATAACAGCGTTGTGATGCCAAACAGTGTCAATTCAGACTGACACACATTCACTTAAGGGGAACTGGGGATATGTATCAGCTGCTTGTGTGACAGTCAGACAGTGAATACTTTAGAGCCGTGTGAGCTAACCTGGAGCTAACGGGAGAATACACTCCCGTTGAAGAGCAGCCAGCACTGTAGCGGTCGGTAAATGCTGAAACACATTAATAAACAATGAACCACGGCACTCTGGAGAAAAGTATAAGGTTGGAGAAGTCGTTATTTAATTTAATCTGGCTTCGTATGATTAAAAGCAACACGATCGTCGACCCGACGCAGTCCCCCCCCCGTTGTTGTGGGAGAAAATCTCTCGGCAGCTCTGGGCAGTGTGAACAGAGCGGGAGCTGAAAAGGGAAACGGGAGCTGAACCAGAAAAGCTCTCGCTAGGAGCTAGAAAGGGAAAAGCGCTGGTGTGAAAGTCAGAGGGGGGTAGTTACCCATTTACATGTCAAAAAGCAACATACAGTAGGCGGGTGGGGGATGGTGAACGTTTACATTTCTCTACAGCAGTGGTTCCCAAACTTTTTGTGCCCAAGGCACACCAAAGGACAAGTAAAAATCTCAAGGCACACCTATTGTGCGAAATAGCCCTTATAACACGTGTTATCACTCATATCATGTAAAATATCTGTAAATGTGCATAATTATTTACTAATGCCAAATAAAATGTATAGATAGAACAATCAGTGGTTCAAGTTAGTATATTCCTCAGTGTAACATATCCACTAGTTGCAAAGCTTAAACATTTTTATATATTTTTTTATTTTAAGGGAAAGGATGTTTTCACTACTCAGTTTGTCAACTATGTTACGGACAAACTTGATGTCATTACAATCATTTGATTAAGTCCTGCACTTCAAGTAAAATCAAATTTGAAAGGCTCTTGAGTCTATTCTACCATATATCCAAAGATTTTTTAAAGTTTAAAAAATAATTGTATTAAAGTTTTGTTTTTTCATGTGATATGTTCAGCACTGTCATTAAGTTTAGGGATATTTTGTATTATAAAACTACCATACAGGTCATTTTGATAGTTTTAAGAGATGTCATGTAAAACTCCAACCTGTGTAGATATACATTATACTATAAAGGATATCAGAAGCACTATTTTAGATATTTTAAATTTGAAAAAATGAGGTGCAACATAGTTGACAATGAAAGTCAAACATTTGACGCAAATAACATAGTTGACTGGACACATTATTAACCATCAGCACTATGTTAATTTCAAGGCAGAAGTGCAAAATTCCATTGATAATGATGTGTAATGACGTCTACATGTCGTACAAATTGTCAACTAGGTTACCTGTCAACTAAGTTACTACAGTTATTACAGTACTGGGTAACTCAGTTGACAGGTAACCTAGTTGACAATTTCCCTATTTTGACCCATCATTTCAATGGTAGGCCTTGCCTGGATGACCACATGTCATTTTCTTGAACAGGTTAACATCACATTTGCACATATAATTGAATTAAAATCATTAAACAATTGTAAACCATAACAATGTACGTAACATTGTTGATTGTCAATGAGTATATTAATTGACCATGTGCTATTATACATAAAATATTGTAAAAATGTAGAGGACAATCACCACAGTGTGTTCAAAATGTCTGCCAAAGAGGAACATGGCATCATGTGATGCTGGTGACATGGTATTGGGACAAACAATTTTTGAGTTAAAGGGGGAAGTTCTGTTAGTAACATAGTTGACAGAACTTTTGCGGACATTCATATATTAAGATATTTAAATTATTTAAAGGGGGAAATCAATTAAAAATATGTTATTATTCTTTAGTATTTAGACTTTTGAAATAAATGAATCATTTTTTAAATTTACTTTAATGGTTTTTATTCATTATTTTGAAACCAAGACACCCTCAACTGAAAAACGGACATAGCAAAAACTGACAATTTAAGAACATCATGACACATTTCAAGCTAAATAAAGCATAGGATGCACATAATGTTTGTGTGATATTATAACATGCTTTCCAATAATAGGCAAAATATGATATTTTTGAAGAAAATAGTTAGAATAATTATAATTATCATCAATGGACATCAATGGACATGGAATGTACCCTAAATTGTAGAATCACTCAGCAGTTACATACACCAAACCTTCCAGTTATATTCCTATCAATATTATGAAGGCTTTTACAGAAGGGTTTGGTCATATATAATTCATAGCCTGAATTATATAACATTTTATACCTAAAAACATGGTGAAAATTGATATTTTAGGGCTGTTGACAGTATTTTCTGATTTATGGAGTGATACAAAGAGATATCCAAAATCCCTTCTGTAAAAGCCTTAGATACTAATATGACTACAAAATGAAACAATAATTTTGATCCTGGCTTTATCCAAAGTTCAGATTTCGGTTCCTGAAATGTGTTAAAATATGCGCATATTTCATGAGATAATGGTTCATTTGGATATTTAAACATGCTATTTCAGAAAACTTGTAATACAAAAAACAATTGCCTTATTGTAAGTAATTAACTGGAGAAATATTTAGCTGATATCTTTAAGTTAAAAATACCCTATTCACCTGGGGTGTCTCGCCTTAATTAGATGTTTGATAAGTGCAGATCACATAGTAAAACACGTACACAGATACATTATTTTGTATTTTTATTAAATTCGACAATGTCAATTTCACTTTCCACTATGTCCACCGTTGTTTTTCACAACCAATGGCAGAACTTTATTGAGGCCTGTAATTAGTCAACTACAGGTCTCTTGAGTCAGTCTTTTTCTTCCAAAAAGCTTGTGACAAGATGTTATTGCTCTTGGGGCATTAAAAACAAGATTTTAACTTTAGTTTTTTATATAATATCTGCATTTTCTATTGTGAAAAACTAAGTCTTAGTTATTTAATATATAGCGCCATCTCCTGGTTAAACCCTGAAATTGGAGAATAGTGGGAGGGCCTAACATTCCTGAATACTGGTCTTTGGCAGGCAACTGGCTGGCAACTGGCTGGCAGTCGGCAGGAAGCTGTATGCTGGGGTCCAAAATAAGAGGCTCCATCTGTACTGTACACACAAGATTTTATAAACACAAGACAAGTGTGCAAAGTATATATTATATTTTTATATGAAAAGATCAAATAGATTTTAGATGCAGGACTTTTACTTAGTGTTTTTTTGGGTGATTCTACTTTGACTTATGTAAACAAATCGGAGTACTTCTTCCACCTCTGAATGCAGTAACGCTTTGTGAACTCAGATGATTTTAGTTTTGCTTCATGGCAGAAATTAAGACGTAATGTTCTGCTTTTGATGGAGCTTATGTACCAAAGAACAAGAAGTCAGAGAGTTGTCAAACATCTCCTGAATCTCATCATTTGTAGAAATCCGCCGTCAGATATTCCATCACTTCATTTCTTTGTTTCCTCCTGTCTGCATGCACCTCCTGTTACAGCCCTGTGTGTGTGTGTGTGTGTGTGTGTGTGTGTGTGTGTGTGTGTGTGTGTGTGTGTGTGTGTGTGTGTGTGTGTGGTGTGTGTGTGTGTGTGTGTGTGTGTGTGTGTGTGTGTGTGTGTGTGTGTGAACGTGTGTGTGTGTGTGTAATGTGAACATGCGTGTGTGTGTGTAATGTGAACGTGTGTGTGTGTGTGTGTGTGTTTCCTCCTGTCTGCATGCGCCTCCTGATACTGCCCTGTGTGTGTGTGTGTGTGTGTGTGTGTGTGTGTGTGTGTGTGTGTGTGTGTGTGTGTGTGTGTGTGTGTGTGTGTGTGTGTGTGTGTGTGTGTGTGAGCATGCATCATCACATTACTGCAGTGTGTGTTGTTTAATCCTCTCCTTTGAAACTAAGAAAACAGCACACACTGTTCAGATCGTTTACAGGAGGACAGGAGTTTGAATGTGTTTTTATTTTATTACCTTAGTTTTTTGTTATTTTAAAGATTGCACATTTGTTATTTGGAGAACATAATCATTACTTCTCAGTCAAAATAAATCAAAGCGATCCTCTCTGTCCTCCTGTATCGTTCATTGTTGTCTCATTACAAAGTGAACAAATCAAACAAACTAACATGTTAATGAATGATGCTCAGAAAGGCTGTGGTCGCTCATCAGTTCTGTCAAATCCTAAATTGATTATCTAATTATCTCCGTAACAGATGTACGGGCCTGTTGGCTAACTCACTTATAATGTGGGTGTTTTTCCTTTGAGCTGAAATTAAACAAATGTTATTTTATAATATAAGAACACAGCGGTTCCCAACGGACCAGACGTATAAGAGCATGGGGGGATTCTGCTGGAACTAAAAGCGTTTTCTTGCATGACATTTTGAGAGAATATGAAGTGAATGTGTGCAGATGCAGCAGCAGAATGACTTGTAATGCTTAAACTCTAAACTACACGTGTTCCTGATTCAGTTTCTTCAGTAAGATTTCTCACACTGGAGTTGCAGTAATGTTTAAATAAAAAATAATGTTTAAAATTCAGTTTGAAAGCAGTGGATGTCAGTGTGTGGGTGCATATAGGTGAGAGGAGGGGATATATTACACCTCTCCTTTGAATATGTAACCTTCAGAGGAGAGGTGTAATCAGATTGTAATCTTCTGAAGCTGAAGCGAGGAGGTCCGACACACATTTTAAAAAGATTACGCATCGAATTGCTGTTTTGTTCAACCTAAAAATATATATGTATAAGTAAATACACTCCAGTTGACTTTCCAGAACGAAAATCAGTATCCAAAATCTTAATAATACTAATAAAAATACTTTAAACTATAACTCACTATATATATATTTTAAATATTCTCATCACAAATGTTAAAGCCCAACATAATGCAAGAGAAAAATATGTCTCTGAAACACAACGCTATTCCTGACTGTGTCCAACCTTGATCATGTGACATTTGAAATGTTAATAGTTAACTGTGAGCTAAAATAATTGAAATCTTGTTCAAACTAAACTATAATTTGTCATTTTGATATAATAAGAAGATTAATGAATAACGACCTCTAGATGACCACAACACGATGACCCACCACAGCCGCTCTGGGCTCTTTTTCATGTCATTGTTGTCGTGTATTTGTTATTTACCTCTAACGTTGGCTCGCTGATTTCAGAGGCTGGTCCTGATGAACATGCCTGTGGACGAGGACATGTCGGTCCACTTCACCTCCACCCTGATGGCCCTCATCCGCACCGCGCTGGAGGTCAAGATCGCCCGAGGTGAGGGGGGAAATATGTTGGGAAAATAGTGAATGTCCTCTTCTAACATGAGAGTAACA
Organism: Trematomus bernacchii; assembly: GCF_902827165.1. Classification (NCBI taxonomy): domain Eukaryota; kingdom Metazoa; phylum Chordata; class Actinopteri; order Perciformes; family Nototheniidae; genus Trematomus; species Trematomus bernacchii. The sequence continues at coordinate 900,735 of NW_022987674.1, read as the reverse complement.
TGATAACAAAGGTATCCCAACTGTAGCTGTGTACATGACAGGATGTATGATTACCTAGAAGAGCATCAGGACTGTTTGAGGCATATGATAGCTATGTGATTAACATGATGATTCAGCCTCTATGGAGATAGACATATGACAAGCATGCTCATTTCTGACGTGGAGCTAATCTGAAGTAAACATTGAATACTGCTTTCTATTCCTCCATCTTGTGACTGTGTAACTCCCTCTCTTGGATATCAGCATGTGAAGGACACTGTTCAGGAACTAGTTGATGCTCTGTATGTGATGACTCCTTCCATTCTGGAGAGGATCACAAATACATGGATCCTGAGGTTGAAGCTCAAGCCGGGGACCAGGGATTATTAACATTTTGAAGTATTCAGAAAAAGACAGAATTTTTAAATGTTTCAGAAAAATTCAGAATTTTGAGGGAAAAGTCAGAATTTTGAGAGAACATTTTTAAAAAATAGATTTTTGAGAAAAATTCAGATTTTTGAGAAAAAGTCCGAATTTTTAGATTTTTGAGAAAAAGTCAGAAGTTTTTGAAAAAGTCAGAATTTTGAGAAAAATACCAACAAATTCTCTTTTTTTGTTTTGACTACTTCCATTCCTGAGAGGATAATCAATACATGGCTAATCTGAAGTAAACATTGAATACTGCTTTCTATTCCTCCATCTCGTGACTGTGTAACTCCCTCTCTTGGATATCAGCATGTCTTTTCTAGAACTGGAGAATAATATTCTTTAAGAGGCGAAACCTCTAGGTTTTACACTAAGTGGCAACCCTTCTTAACCTTCTTCAATTCTCCCTAATGTTTGTCTACTGATTAATGAACCCCCCCCCCTTTCCTCTTTATTATATATTTATTTTTTGTCTTTGTATTGTTTTATTATTATTATTTATTATTTTTATCTTGTATTTATTTATTATTTATTTTTGTGTTGTCCCGTTAGTCTGTACAACACTCTCTTACATGTTGGCTACATGGTCTGTTTTGGTTGTAAATGTGGTTTAAATATTGTACGCCTTCAAGTGAAGATCATCTGTGTATGGATTCATTTGATGTGCAATAGTAGAGACTAAGCTGAACACTAGTAGCTTTGAACTGTTCAATCTAATCTATCAATGTACCAAATGTATTTTCTATGTGTCTTCAATATAAATATGAATGTGTAGGCGAATAAAGAAATGTGTTGTTTAATGTTCAGGAGGGGAGGACAGGAACCAGATGGACCTGGACCTGCAGAAGGAGATCGGGGTGATCTGGCCTCACCTCTCTCAGAAGACTCTGGACGTCCTGGTTCCCATTCACAAAGGTGACGTCAAAACACACAACCATAAGTTTCGCTTCACCTTCCAACCTTGGTCATGAAGAATATATGTCTCTCTGTTGTAAATAATAATCATAATAATAATACATTTCATTTATATAGCATACTTAAAAAATAACGTCATCTCAGTTGCAAACAGATGATGGATGTTCTTTCAAAAGTTCAGGTGTTTAACAGTCTGATGGCCTGAGGGACGAGACTGTCCCTGAGTCTGGTTTTGAACTAAGCCGTGTAATAAGATGTGATAACGCACTCTTGAAGTCTGTTCTGATGCTCTCTTTCTCTCTTTCTCTCTCTCTCCAGCCAGTGATATGACCATCGGGAAGATCTACGCTGCCATGATGATTATGGATTACTACAAGCAGAGCAAAGCCAAGAAGCTCCGGCAGCAGCTGGAGGAACAGGTGCAACAAACACTGACAAGTTTTATTTGAGTATTTACTCTTTATTTTGATTTAAACATTGCAATTTCTTATTTTCTTTGTAATATATTTTTTATTGACACTTTTTTTTTTCAAGACATAGTAATTGTACATCTTAAGTTTGTCTGTCCGAAATGCGTTTTTCTTTTTTTAACACAAAGATAAAATAAAAACAGTAAAAAATACGAACATTAGGGAGTGATCAGGACTTCACGGTAAAATCATACGTTTGTAAAAATTAAAATAAAATCTGGCCTATGAGGTTTTACGAAATCAGTCCACTTCACAAGTTTTATTTACATAATTATTCTCTTTTCCCCCTTAAATGTTGAATTGTTTACCTGTTTTGTAGGAAGGTTTATTTGGGCTTTTGGGTTCCACAGTTGATGAGGTTGCTCTAACATTGCTAAGTGAAGCGATGTGGTTTCAACAACAACAAAATCCTTGTTGCAAATGTGTCACTTCATCTGAGAGAATCTCGTTTGTTTCTCGTAAAGTTACGACTTCTTTATCCAATGAATATGGAGGATAATCTCCTTGAAATGTCTGATTTACCTTCTAGGAAATGCACAATTTAAAGATCAGAAAACATCCTTTTTCTTTCTTGTTAGTTTACAACTTTAATCTCAAAAGAATATCCACGTGTTTTTTCTTCTCGTAAATAAACAACATTTATTTTCGAGAATATATCTTTTATCTTTGAAATTCTGGGAACCTTTCTCTGAACATTTTGGCAAAGTTTTTTTTTCATTGATTCGGAGACGTGTGGCGCAGTGGGTTGTGCGTAGGTGTTGGGATCAGGGGGTCACAGGTTCAAACCCCACTGCAGTCAGCATGTCGTTGTGTCCCTGAGACACTTCACCCCAAATTGCTCCTGTGGGGATTGTCCACAGTATTGTAAGTCGCTTTGGATAAAATAATAATCTAATCATTTGACCTATAATGGCCTTAATATATGATATATGTACAAAATATATGTTTAAATTAAATGAAGCCTGATAAAGCCAGTCAGTTTTATATGAAGTGTTTAAAGTTGTGTATTGTCCCCTCTTTAATCCCCTGTGTTTCCTCCCTGTAGAAACACGCCCCCATGTTCCAGAGAATGGACGCCTCCTCTCTTCCTCAGGAGATCCTATGCAACGCTAAATCTCTTTCATTCCTCGGGCACAGCGCCGGATCCGCTCTGTAAATATCAGCTTTCATTCTCCTCAGTTATTTATATTTGATAAGCTCTATGGATGTATACTGGTAGGCAGGCTTGAGGAGTAACAGATGACATGTAACGGGATTACATAATCAGGGTACCCAAAAAGGTAACTGTATTCCCTTACAGTTACTTTTCCAAATATTGTTGATTACTCGCAGGATTACAGTGTGAGTAAAACCTAAAAAGACAAGTCTGTGTTTTAAAGGATCAAAGTCTCACTTTTTACACAAATCTGACATTTTTTTTAGCTGTTCTAGGCTAATACTTTTTCAATCAGGAGAGACGGTTTTGATGGAAGAACACCTATTTATTGCCAGGAATACACAAATGAATGTAATGGAGTTTTGGCGATTAGGCCCCGTTGTGCAGGAGTATCATTCGGGAGGGGAGAACCGATCCGATGAAACCCCCCCCCCCCCCGGGGTCTAGACCCTGGTGGTGGTGAATGGATAGTTGGGTTCGGTCTGAAGGGGAGGGGCTTAGCTTGACCCTGGTGGTGGTGAATGGATAGTTGGGGTCGGTCTGAAGGGGAGGGGCTTAGCTTGACCCTGGATTCAGAGGGACAGGAGGTGAAAAGGGGTGGAGGAGGGCTGCGTCGAGTCACCTGAAATGACAGCTGACAGAGGGGAGAGCAGATTTAAAAGGTTTAGCAGAGCGCTGTGATAGGCTTGTGAGAATAGAGCAAAGTGATTGGTTAAGCTTGGGAGTGACGCCCCCGATCACTTATTGAGAGGAGCTCTGTAGTAGTGACATAGACATATTAATGAAGGAAAAGACGGTCTTCCTGGTTGAACTTGCGCTGAGCTTCATAAGTCTGAGTCTGCTTTATGGAATCTTTTTTGTTTTTACACGTGGCCCTAACCATCTTCTTTTAAAAATACTCAGAATCCAGATTTTTTTCAAAAATCAAAAATAAATTGTTTTATTTCTGAATTTTTACATATTTCTAACTTCTTCTTCAAATCTCACTTTTTTACAAAAATTGAAAAAAAATCTCACTTTAGTCCAAAATCTCACTTTTTTTCAAATTCCTGACTTTTTATGAAAAAATACAATTTTCTGAACAAATTTGGACTTTTTATAAAAAATGCAATTCATTTTTTGGATTTATTTTCCAAAATCTGACTTTTTACAAAAAAAATCTGACTTTATTTAAAAAAAAAATGCAGGCTTTAAAAATGCAGACTTTTTGACCAAAGATTCTGAGTGTATCAGCTGTTCTCTCTTCTCTGTGAGCTGTGCTGTTCTGTAGGCTAATACTAAGTGTGAATCTACATGCCTCTATCTAAGTACTGGGCACACAGTATAAGGAGTCCAGTACTGCGTCACGTGCTTTCAAATGTAAAAATTAACCAGTTACTACGAATGTTAAATAAATAAATAGCAGAGTAAAAGTACACTATTTAGCTTTTCCCTTTACAATGTAGTGAGGCAGGTGTACAAAGTTGCATAGAATAGAAAATACTCAAGTAAAGTCCTCAAACTTGTACTTAAGTAAAGTTCTGAAGTAAATGTACTTGTATTTAAATACTTTTAGGACACATCTGACTGGGGTCAAAACATATCCTCAGCCACGTACTTAGTTACTCTCCAACACTGCTGTACAGTAGGTGATCAATTATACAGCAATGTTCAGATCAATTACTTATTTATTGTTTAAATAAAGGTGAATGTATTATTGTATTAAGATCACTCTATAAGCCTCATTATGTTACATAGTTTATCTGTTCATTATGGCTGTCTTTTCACACTAAAATGGTCTTGACGTCCTCTACAGTGGACCTACTGTAACATTAAAAATGTAATGAAATGAAAAAAAGTCTAAATTGCAAGATGTTTTTTAACCCTAAACACGTAGGAGGGTTCCCAGGAGGATATACAGTATTAAGAGATAGGAATTAACTCAAGAAATGACTCACAGTAGGAAAATAACCTTTTGTTTTCTGTGGATTTGATCACTCAGTTCCTTTATCACCATGAACACTAATTGATGTTCTGTAATTGAGTTTCTGTGTGTGTGTTCCTGCAGAACCAGAGGAGGTTTCGTGGCTCTCAGCCCCGTCCCTCCTCAGGAAATGTTCCTGCAGCCGCTGTCTCGCTCCAGGGAGGAAAAGGCGGAGGAAGAGGAGGGAGATTATCGATCTCCATATCACCAATATCACCGTCACCTACACACTCTGGTAACCATCATCTACAAACACCATCCCCTACACACACCATCACCTACACACACCATCACCTACACACACCATCCCCTACACACTGGTAACCATCATCTACACACACCATCACCTACACACACACATCCCCTACACACACCATCACCTACACACTCTGGTAACCATCATCTACACACACACCATCACCTACACACACCATCACCTACACACACCATCACCTACACACACCATCCCCTACACACACCATCACCTACACACACCATCACCTACACACACCATCACCTACACACACCATCACCTACACACTCTGGTAACCATCATCTACACACACCATCATCTACACACTCTGGTAACCATCATCTACACACACCATCCCCTACACACACCATCACCTACACACACCATCCCCTACACACACCATCACCTACACACAACCATCATCTACACACTCTGGGTAACCATCATCTACACACACCATCCCCTACACACACCATCACCTACACACACCATCACCTACACACACCATCACCTACACACTCTGGTAACCATCATCTACACACACCATCCCCTACACACACCATCACCTACACACACCATCACCTACACACACCATCCCCTACACACACCATCCCCTACACACACCATCACCTACACACACCATCCCCTACACACACCATCACCTACACACACCATCCCCTACACACACCATCACCTACCCACACACCATCCCCTACACACACCATCACCTACACACACCATCACCTACACACACCATCCCCTACACACCCCACCCCCTACCCCCACACCATCACTACACACACCATCACCATCACACTCTGGTAACCATCATCTACACACACCATCACCTACACACACCATCACCTACACACACCATCACCTACACACACCATCACCATCACACTCTGGTAACCATCACCTACACACACCATCACCTACACACACCATCCCCTACAACACCACACCTACACACACCATCCCCTACACACACCATCCCCTACACACACCATCACCTACACACACCATCACCATCACACTCTGGTAACCATCATCTACACACACCATCACCTACACACACCATCACCCTACACACACCATCACCTACACACACCATCACCATCACACTCTGGTAACCATCATCTACACACACCATCATCTACACACACCATCACCTACACACACCATCCCCTACACACACCATCACCTACACACACCATCCCCTACACACACCATCCCCTACACACACCATCACCATCACCTACACACACCATCACCATCACACTCTGGTAACCATCATCTACACACACCATCACCTACACACACTGGTAACCATTAATTCAATTGGTTTTAAGTCATTTTAAGAACTTTGATTTTCTAAGGAATTTGACTTTTTCTAAGAATTTTGACTTTTTTAAGAATTTTGACATTTTCTAAAGAATTTTGACTTTTCTCAGGATTTAGACTTTTTCTCAGAAATTTGACTTTTTCTAATAATCTTTGACTTTTTTTCAAAATGTTTATTTTTCCTCAGAAATGTGACATTTCTCAGTATTTTTCTGAGAATGTTAATTACCACAAAACTGTGCAATCCATGTGTGAATTGTTGGATTTGACTCTTGAGATGAGAATCACATGATGAATACCCTCTCTTCTCTCGTGTGTGTTTAAGGTGCCGGATGTGATGGAGTATAACCAGGTGATGCATCATCATCATCATCATCATCTTCACGACTCAGCTGTTATTAAATCCCCTCAGCGCTGCGCCTCCATCAGAGCGTCCTCCATGCCCCGGCTGGCTGTCGATCTTCCGGTAATAAAGAGTCATAACCTTTATCAAACACACTTTCATATCTGCTGCTGTTAGATATTATCAATATATTATACAGTAAACAACATCGCGTTTAAATATTTATATATTCTGATTTACTTTCAGGTCATAAGTGTATTGTATGTTTCGCTATTGGAGGAGACTTTTCATGTTCATTGTCAAAACTAGGCATTACATCTTTTAAATCTCTGAAGTGCTTTAATAGCATTTATTTATTTTTATTTCACTTTTTCTGAAGAGTTTCTTCTGCACATTTCGTGATCTTCAATACATACTCCTGTGTGTGTTTGATATTGAGAGAGGTGTAAATATACATCTACAGTGACCTAAGTAGTCCCTCCTCTGTTTGTGTAGGCCAGCAGAGGTGGGAAGTAGTGGAGAACAAATATTTTGTTACTGTACATAAGTACATTTTTCTGGTATCAGTACTTTACTCCACTATACCTGTACTTTCTACTTCTTACATGTTGAACCCAAATACCTGTACTTTCTACTTCTTACATGTTGAACCCAAATACCTGTACTTTCTACTTCTTACATGTTGAACCCAAATACCTGTACTTTCTACTTCTTACATGTTGAACCCAAATACCTGTACTTTCTACTTCTTACATGTTGAACACAAATACCTGTACTTTCTACTTCTTACATGTTGAACCCAAATACCTGTACTTTCTACTTCTTACATGTTGAACCCAAATACCTGTACTTTCTACTTCTTACATGTTGAACACAAATACCTGTACTTTCTACTTCTTACATGTTGAACACAAATACCTGTACTTTCTACTTCTTACATGTTGAACCCAAATACCTGTACTTTCTACTTCTTACATGTTGAACCCAAATACCTGTACTTTCTACTTCTTACATGTTGAACACAAATACCTGTACTTTCTACTTCTTACATGTTGAACACTAATACCTGTACTTTCTACTTCTTACATGTTGAACACAAATACCTGTACTTTCTACTTCTTACATGTTGAACCCAAATACCTGTACTTTCTACTTCTTACATTTTCCAAACAGGCTGGTTCCTTTAGTTTGAATGTGTGTTTGGTGGCGTGATCATTATTATTTAGAGTCATTGCGTGCCTATTGATTTGAACACGATCCGTGTATCCATCATTTCCTGGTCTTCTCTAAAGAAGAGGGACCAATGAAAACGTTGTCATGTTGCCGTTGTTCAGCATGGAAACATTCATTAGCTAACAATGACATTATTGTTCTATTAATATAAAGGGAGGTCAGGTACTCTTTAAAACAGCTGCTAGTTATGGGTACTTTTTACTGAAGTACATTTCAAAGCCTCTTTACTTTGACTTGAGTAAAGAAGTTTAGTCAGTACTTCTACTTCTTTTACCAGAGTATTTTTAAACACAAGTATCTGTACTTCTACTTGAGTAAAGGATGTGTGACCCCATCTCTGTAGGCTGGGATGTCTGCAGACAGTAAGCTGATGAAGCGCTCCTTCTCCACCATCGGGGATCAGTGTGTGAACGGCCTCTGGCAGGAGCAGCACTCTCTGGAGAGAATCAGTCCGGACGGCGAGTACCGACCACGACAGAGGAGCTACAGAGGTCAGTGAACGCACCACAACTCCTTTAGTCACATACATATAAAGTGCTGCAAGAATGAGTCCTAAAACCTGGAAATGAGGCAGCGTTTTGGCACTTCCTGTTCCCTCCTGAATGGTTTTCTGAATGTGTTTTTATCCTAAAATAAGGTCTGTGGTTAACACAAGCTGAAAAGATTTTAACGCTTTGTTCTGCGACATGAAATATGTCAGTAAATAAATAAAAAACAAGTGTCTAAATGAGACGACTAAACGTCATCACACCCAATATTAGCCACCTTTAGCTTAGCGGTGGTGACATGAAGTCATGTGACCGTGCTGTAGTTCCTTTATAGCCCAACATTAGCCACCTTTAGCTTAGCGGTGGTGATGCGAAGTCATGTGACCGTGCTGTAGTTCCTTTATAGCCCAACATTAGCCGCCTTTAGCTTAGCGGTGGTGATGCGAAGTCATGTGACCGTGCTGTAGTTCCTTTATAGCCTAACATTAGCCACCTTTAGATTAGCGGTGGTGACGTGAAGTCATGTGACCTTTATATCCTATATTTAGCATTTTACTCCAAAATCATAAAGTGGTGTTAATATGTGGATATTATCCTGCTGAACTAAACGTGTAAGTATCATAAACGTTTGTTTGCCACAGATCTGAGTTGGTTTTATTTCCGTTAAACGCCTCTCAGGTCCTAAAAACAACCCCAGAGAAACCAGCAGTCACGAGCGAGGGCGATCTAAGGAGCGGCGCCACCTGCTGTCTCCGGACGTTTCCAGATGTAACTCTGAAGAGCGAAGCAGAGACACTTCCTGTGAGAGGAGACACTCCAGATCCCCGAGCGAAGGACGGACTCACACCTTACAGAGACAGGTAGGAGGTTAGACACACACTAGGTTAGTGGGTTGTTGCCATCCCTGTGTTTCGCTTTGTCCCATTCTTAGTAGTTCAGATAGTGAGGGTTTTTTTTTTTTTTTTGGTGTGAAAGGATACATTTAGAGATAGGCTGAACTCGCCGGAAATTTGACTTTTTCTAAGAATTTAGACTTTTTCTAAGAATTTAGACTTTTTCTAAGAATTTTGACTTTTTCTTAGAATTTTGCCTTTTTTTCAGAAATGTCTCAGAATTTTGACCTTTCACAGAACTTTGACTTTTTCACAGAATTTTGACTCAATTGACTTTGAATCACATCCCTGGTTAAGCTAATTTGAACTGAACGTACCTGTGTGTGTGTTGTGTGTGTTGTTTGCAGGTGAACTCGTCTGTAAGCCCCGCCCACTCTGACTCCGGGACGCCTCGAAATCGTCGCCAGCTTCCTCAGACTCCCTCTCGCCCTCGACCCTACATCTCTTACTCTCCTCTGGTCTGCCAAACCTCCGCCGTCCCAGTTTTAGCAGAATCTTCCTCCGTCCCCGAGGTACATCTTTTTGGTATTTTTGTAACTCTGGCACAACAATCTTATCTTATCTTACATCCTCCTCCACTGTTAAACACCTGAACTTTTATTAAAAACACAGATAGATAAGTATTTTAAGAAAACTATAATAACATTAAAAAATATTATAGTAAAATATAGCAGTATTTACATACTATAATAAAAAAAGAAAACAGATATTGTGTGCATTAATGTGTTAATTAATTGTGTGCAAAATGACAATAAAAGCCTTGAATCTTGATTCCCCGCCTCAGGATGGATCTGGAGCCTCCAAATTGAAACCGGAGAAAGAAACCAGCCCCCTTCCTCCAGTTCAGGGGTCATCTGGAGGTCAGGGGTCATCTGGAGGTCAGGGGTCATCTGGAAGTCAAAGCCACCCCTCGCCTCAACGCTACATCTCAGAGCCCTTCTTGCCGTTTCACGATGACGTCATGGAGGGAGCTGACGGGGAGGAAACTCTCACTTTTGAGACGGCCGTGGCCACCAGTTTGGGACGAGCCAACGCCATAAGCTCCGCCCCCCAACTCAGACACTCCTGGCAGGTTCCCAACGGACACATCCGCACGAAGACTTTGGGCCAGGCGAGTTCTTCTGGAGCCAATGAGCTGCTGAGCGACACGGACGAGGACGACCGCTGCTAAAAAAACAGAAGAGGAGGCGACTCGGAAAAAATCTCCACGAGGCACAAGGACTTCTGAGATCTGTGTTGTGTCTCAAATTGCATACTTCTGTATTTACATCTGCTGTTCTGATTGCTTAAGTGCGTTCCAATGACGACCGCTGCTAAAAAAAACTCCACGAGGCACAAGAGGAACGAGGAAGAGGAAGCGACTCCATGAGGCACAAGGACCTCTGAGATCTGTCCTGTGTCTCAAACTGCGTACTTCCTGCTGTTTTGATTGCATTTGAAGTGCGTTTAAATGCAACGTTTTGGCGAAATGACTGCCTGGATGGTGCTTTCATAACGGTCCAAAAGTTAAGTGTTGAACGCTGGACACTTCTCACACTCAATGGCCGCCGTGTTGTAGCTGAAGTGAAGCGAACAAACATACAACACTATAAATATACAAGTTATTCATGTGGGGGTTTTGTTTAGTATTTAAGAAACACACCATTAAGCTTCTGATTGAGTACCGCTAACGATGCTAGCTGATAGCAACGGTTAGGACACAGTGGCCGTTTCTCAATGTCGAGTACACCCGCTGCAGAGCCACTATTTCAAGTATACTACGTCATCGAGTGGCGCCGAATGCTGGGCATTTAAACAGTCCTTCAGCGCCACTCGATGACGTAGTATACTTGAAATAGTGGCTCTGCAGCAGGTGTACTCGACATTGAGAAACGGACAGTGTGTGTGATTTGAAAGTCAAAATTCACACACTACATACGTGTTCAAAGTGCACGAGATGCAGTGAACTACACCGTAAAAATGTGACCATTGGTTACTTAAAACAAATCTGGCAACAAAGTGACACTCAATATAATTAATTAGTTCAACAATTTGATTAAACAAGTATTGAATACATTGTTTAAAGTTAGTCAATGTTTATCAAAGAAAGTTCAATTATGTTGGATTTAGTGATTTAATTCTGTATTTATTTAACAAGTGTCTGAGCGAACGAAAGTTATAGTTACTAAATATGTGATGAAATTGGATTAAATAATTATCTATAGGAGATATTCATTTCTATTTAGTGAATACCTGTATGAAATGAACTTGCATTAACTTATACTTTAAGATTTCGATTTACTGAATATCTAGGTACAAATGGTTTGAATTCCCCCGCAAAAAAAGTTATATTTACCCCATATAACTTGAAGTGTATTCAGTTCAATTAGATGTCACTGTTGCCAACATGTTTCTATAATCTACTCATTAGTATGTCTTCTTAGAGCCACCGTTTATGTAAATTAAATCCACACATCTCCATGAAGATAAGGGAAGTATCTGAGTTGAGACACAGCACTTCTCAGCAGCAGTAGCATCACAAACTGAGTGTGTGCGTGCGTGCGTGTGTGTGTGTGTGTTAATGCGTGTGTGTGCGTTGCCAAATGAATAGCACAGCAGAGACTGTACTATACGTAGATCAGGGCGTTGTGTTTTGATTGTTATTTGAACAAAATGTGGAGACACGACGGCGTCCGAACCTCTCTTTGGATCCCAGAGACTGACCTGAGTGAGTTTTGTGCAGGTGAACATACAGTAGAGGTAACATGTAAAGATGTGATACCATGAATGTATTTTAGTTTCAGACGTTCAGAGGGTTGCTGTTGGTCGTGGATGTGGCCATGAAACTCTCCGATTTATAAACCAGGTGTTTACAACCAGAGAATCTACATGGTCTGTGGGCATTAAAACATCAATGCTATACTATAATAATGTTCCACAAGGCGAGACACTACAGGAAAACACTAGAGGAAAGAGAACATCCAAAATACACACTAGTATCTATCTCCCTTACTTACCTGTAGTGTCTCCCCTTAAAGTGAGCTAAACTCTTTATTTGTCCTGTGAAACAAAGGCAGTGTACCTGCAGCTGGTGTTGGTTTGCTTTGATCCGGGACAGATTACAGGAGAAGAGATATTTTGTCTCAGGATACTGGACCGTCACATTTGTAATATAAGACCTTCTGAGACGCTCTTCATTGGACCTTAATTGTGAAAATCAGACGGACAGGAAGTGATTTCCACAGGTCGGTCAGCACGATGTCACATGACCATCATCGGCCCGCTGAAGGATCATGGAGGTTTATTTCTGTGCTGGATTCTGTCGATTTCAAAGCCATTTTCTTCCAGTAAAAACACAACCAGGGACGATGTGTTTCCTTCCTTCCTGTGACGGACACTTCTACAAAAAGAGGAATCATACTATGGTTTGCTTATATGTAAACAGCCATTGTTATTGTAGTTTCCACATGCATGATCATAGTGACGATGAGAGGTGTGAGAGAGGAATATCTTATTGTTATTATTTCAATGCATCCATGATTAGGGCTGCACGATTTGGAACAAAATAATGTATTTAGACTGGTTCTGCAATCACAATCCATAGAGGATATAGGAGGGATTGATCCTAATTCTCATTATAATTGAAAAATATATTAGATTATCATGGTGTGAGTTTTCTAAGACGATCTGTACTTAAATAATATGTTTTGTTACGTCTGTTAAATTCGATTTGTAGGCTGGGATATAGTCTATTTACCAGATCATAGAGTCCTGTTGTGAACCCAGAGATGTTGAGACCCCAAAGTTTTATGTTAGAAATGTTTAGTAGGGTCTCCAGCTCATAGAAACTGCCGGAAGCTAACCTGCAGATGTTGGGCAATTTGCACAAGTTGTGTTAATTAGCATTACATAGCATATGCAGACAGTAGTTACAATATGGCTTGGTCGATCTGGACAATTTTGAAGTGGTTTTGGAGGTTATTGAGGATGTTTAATCAATTTCTGACAATTTCAGGATCATAAATGGCAGTTTAGGCCATATTTGTACTCTCTGTTGGCTGATTTCGATCAATTTTGGGTCCATTTAAAAGTTTAAGAGGACTCAAAACCATGCCAATTGCAATTTTGTTATCCTGAAAGTGTCAGAAATGGATCCTCAATAACCTCCAAAACGGCCAAGCCATTTGTGTAGCTGTTGTCTGAATATGTCAATGAATGAAACTTTCAAATTTCCCAACATATGCAGGTTAGCATCCGGCAGTTTCTATGTGCTGGAGACCCTACTGTGCATTTCTAACATGAAACTTTTGGGTACTTAAGTTCACTAAGCTGGCAACCAGGGGCGGACTGGGACTAAAAATCAGCCCGGGACTCTCGACCGGCCCACTTCGGTACCGCAAGTAAATACCGCTAGTAACTTGTCAACGGGGGGCGGGGGGTGCTAGTGACTTATCCGACCGGCCCACATCATCGGGATTCGCCCTGAACGTCCCGATGGCAAGTCTGCCACTGCTGGCAACTACATGTATATCTCTGAGGCTCCAAATTTAAAATGTATTCCAACACAATTAGTCTTAATTGTACCATTGTGCATCCTGCGATTTCAATATTGCACATGTCCATATTGTGATTTTGATCTAATTTGATATAATAATAATAATAATCGTGCAGCCCTAATCATGATTACACTGGCATTTAAACCCAGTTCCCCCACAGAGTAATGACGTAACAACACTATTTTTTGTCCCAGCATCCACTGTCGATATCTTTGATCATTCCAACCTTCCCTTAAATAAGATGTGTATTTATATCACGTGCCGTTGTGTTTCTGTAATACATGTTTTGAAATGTGAACACAGGACTTATCTGGACTGGAAAACCTGGACTGGGTAAAAAAAAAGACGTATTTTAGCAGAGAAACCTCCTTTTAAATCCCCACGATGGGTTCCTACAGTAAACATGTTGTGTTAGGGCTTCAGGGCGTAGTTTATCCGTCTCTGTACAGAACAACCTGATCTGTGCCTGGGGAAACCACCCCTAAAACGCCTGGATTTCATAGATAGAGAAGCCTTCTGGTAAATATGTAGGATAACGTGTACAAAACGAATCCATGTTTCATTGATTTATTGTCTATGACCTTAACAAATGAAGTGTTTACATATCTGTGCAAAGGACCATTAAAGAGAGAGCACTTGTCTTTTCTTCACTGACTGATGTTACTACCTTTAAATACTTAAATAGGTGACTATATACTGTATAAATATTACATACAGGGGACGGAGGCATTATGTTTTCAGATTGTCTGTCACATACTATGAAGGCCTGTTGGCGAAGGACGTTGAAAGGCGTCCATGAAGAACAAACAAAGCCAATGAATGTCAACGTATTGAGGTCATATGTTTAAAAACCCAAGAGAATTTGACAAATATCTTCATTTTATCAAACTAACTCTGAAAATCGATGTTAAAGTGGACCTATCATGCTATATTTGAATAATATAGTGTAGGACCATCCCTATATAAGGCATATTTATACTCTTTATTTTTCAAAATACCAAACAGATCATGCATTTTAGCCATGCCTCATTTCGCTCAATTTGACAATTTCTAGCTCTGTTTTAGCAAGGGCTGATTCAGTGAGAACAGCACCACCTACAGGCCTGGCATATGTACTACAGCGTCTCCAGCGCTTTCGAACAGCAATGGCCGTGGCTGTCTCCTCCTGATTGGTGGAGTTGGCCCAATAGCCGTAGCGCCACCGTCCTGACGTCAGGACAGTGTTCAAATCTGGATCAGTTTTTATCAGATCCGTTGCAGCCCCTTTTTTAGAGATTTGGGTATGGAGGAAAATAGAGAGGGTTGTGTTTTCTGACACTTGGTGAGTTCCCTGGAACACCGGGGACACATATTCATGTATACAAGACGTACAAAAGTGCATTTTGCATGATAGGTCCCCTTTAAACTACAAAAGATGATTTTCCAGAGAGCTGACAGGGTGTCTGCAGACGGCTTGTTTATTTAGTTTGTCTTTCCATGATGTGTAGGTTGAAAGGATTTAGCTGTTAAACCTGTGCACACACACACACACACACACACTGATGGTGTCTGAATCTGTCAGCTTTGTGATACAGTTTACGTTCCCCTGTGAGGAAACTATTTACTCTGAGACTAAAATCCATACTGAGCCGTCCTCTCGTCTCACCGCTGTATGTTTCCAGTAAATAAGCAGGTAGACGTGCCTCTGAGCATGCGTATGAGTGTGTGTGTGTGTGTGCGTATGAGTGTGTGTGTGCGTGTGTCTGTGTGCGTGTGTGCGTGTGCGTGTATGTGTGTGTGTGTGTGTGTGTGTGTGTGTGCGTGTGCTAACGTTTACATGAGAGTTTTCCAGGTGAGCTGAGTGTGCGTCTGGGTCAGAGGAGGAGGAGATGCTATTGGTGGTCTGAGGACAGGAAGGGGAGGAGCTTGGGTGCCTGGGAGCAGCAATATGTATCTTATTTTCTGCAGTTTACCTTACATGTTTGCCAGGAAGCATTTTTACACAGCGTGTTTCGTGAGGGAAACAAACAGACTTGCACATGGTCAGACAGACAGCTTGGTTGCGGTCGAAATAGAATTATAATTGTATTTTATTTAAAACTTGATAGGCCTTTCGTAAAGGAGGGTCCAGTGTTTCCTAAAGGAGGTTATAAAGGAAGTTTCAAAGCTCCTTTCCTATCATCTAATCAAACAGATCTTATCATGGCTGCCACTGAGGTACTTTTTGGGTCATTTAACTCCGTTAGGAATCGTTAGTTTAGCTTAGGAAGGTTTCTACAGAATGAAATGACCCAGGAAGTCCCTCAGTGGCAGCCATGATGTTTGATTCTCTAGATGATAGGAAAGGAGCTTGAATACTTCCTTTATAACCTCCTTTAGCTTAGGAACCACTGGACCTTCCTTTACGAAAGGAAAGGAGAAAATGCTGTCCCACAATGCCTTGCAGCAACATTTACCGTGACACAACATTTGGCCGATAAGTCAGATAGTGTAAGTGCAGACTCTCAAAGCACCGCAGTCTCTTCTCCTAAGTCCTTTTGAATTCTCCTATCCACTATTCCTTAACCCCATGACGTTTCACACAGAGGTCAAGGAATAGTGGGTAGGAGCTGATTTTTTGACAATTCAACTGCAACCCTCAATAACTTCCTGTTGGAGAGTTACTAACTTCCTGTCAAGGGGTTAATAACTTCCAATCCCCATTAGTTGGTTTTGAACGGCACTTAATGTGGCGGACCCTACAGTACACACAATCGCTCACATGGACAGGAAGTGGGGATGGATTGAATTGAGCTAAAGTAACTCTAAGGTAGATAATCAATAGGCAACTCTGGTCAATGCTGCTGTATACGATATATATCTCTCTGGTTTCCTGCTGCTCTGGGATGGATCACGGCTCAGCATCAGTCCAGTTGTGTCATGGTTATGGGTCATTGTTGATATTTCCCACTGTTATTTTGAAAAGTGGTCACCCCCCTGTTATGTCTGTTACTTCCTGTCTTGTGTAGTTTGACTTCCTGTCTTTGGTTTCCCTCCTGTCTGATTGTGTCATTGGGTGTTTCTCAATCTCGAGTACGCTTGCTTGGTAGTACAAGCCTTCCGAGCGTCTTGCTTCAGAAGCGAGGCAAGAATACTTCCTGGCATTCGGAAAACGAAGAGTGGAACAGGGGAGCAAGTGTGCAGGTGTGCGTCATATGAGAGGCCCCGCCTTACATCTTCCGCCACAGATTTGGGGAAATTGGTCCGTGCGCAAAGCATTGTGGGGATTTTAAGACCGCGGAGTCTACACATGTGCAGCCTCGAAATTTCTCGCTACGAAGTACGCCGGGCTCGGTAGATTTCCAAGTATGCTGTACATTGGAACAGTACTTCGGCGGCACTCGATGGCGTAGTAAATAGTGGCTCTGGAGCAGCTTTTCTCGACATTGAGAAACACCCCCAGTCTTTGGTTTCCCTCCTGTCTGATTGTGTTCACCTGTTGCTCCTGTGTTTCACCTCCCTTCTCCAGCTGTTTCTTGTCTTGTGATTACCCTTCTGTGTATTGAGTCTTGCTTTCCTTTGTGTTCCTTGTCCGACTGTCGTCAATGTACCCTGCATGATCCTGTCTGTGAGTTTGTTCTTGTTCCCTGTTTCACCCGGCTAGTGTTTCTTTGTTTTGTTTTCAGCTTTTGAATAAAGCTCGCTTTTTGTTAATACTTCTTGGTTCCCTTTTCTACTGCGTTTCGGTCCTCATATCATCAGTAACCTGACAAGTTGTTTCTGGACGGCGGTCTGCAGCAGAGCCCCCCCTGGCGTCAGGGTGTTTTAGTTCTTTAGTCCTGGATCTGTTGGGAGGAGCTTCTCTTCCTCACCTCACTCTTTTTACCGTAAACCTCCGTCCTCTCTCTTCTGATCTTCATGTGTCACATTCCTCACCTGGAGCTCAGTCCTCCTCCTGACCCGACAGAGAGAGAAGAGGAGGGGGGTCAATGTGAAGTTCAATTTAGCACAGGATAGCCATTCGTTTATTTTCTTGGTTGTTCATTTCAATAATGTTTGATTGGAAGGAACATCAGGTGAACAGGAAAGTTTAAAAAACACAGCGTTCATGTAAATAATTATCCCTCCATATTGTAGTATTTTCTCCCAATACTTACTCATTATAATACACAGTACAAACATTGTCTTTCATTATAAGATAAATCTGAAAAGCGGACTTCCAAATAAAATAATTTGAATCATAAATTCTCAAAGCTCCAAACCAGATGCATTCAGTCATCTCATAAACTCTGGGGCACTAAGGAAAAAGCAACATGTTTCAAATAAACAAATTCACTGTTAATCATGATTTCAGTTTATATAATAATAATAAAGCTTTATTTATAGCACTTTTCATACAGCACTTACAGGTTCTCTAAGTATCCATCATTTCTTCTCTAAAGAAGAGGGACCAATGAAAACGTTGTCATGTTGCCGTTGTTCAGCATGGAAACATTCATTAGCTAACAATGACATTATTGTTCTATTAATATAAAGGGAGGTCAGGTACTCTTTAAAACAGCTGCTAGTTATGGGTACTTTTTACTGAAGTACATTTCAAAGCCTCTTTACTTTGACTTGAGTAAAGAAGTTTAGTCAGTACTTCTACTTTTACCAGAGTATTTTTAAACACGAGTATCTGTACTTACTTGAGTAAAGGATGTGTGTACTTTTGCCATCTCTGGTTTTTATGAATCTGTTATTCCATTGTGTTTATTTATTGTGTTCCTTTCTGTTGTCTTCCTATAAAGTGTTAACGTTCTGAAAATGTCTGTGTCTGAAAATGTGCTGTATAATTAAACCTTACCTCTAGGTGTGTGTGGGGGGGGTTAGGTTTCTGAAGTCCAGCCCCTGAACCTGAAGCTGCTCACATTCAGTCGGAGTTCAGACGTGTTTTTTTATCAGAAGCCATGCCGGACGCTGTGCTGTTTGTCGTGCTGCTGCTGAGCTGCGTAAGTCTCATCGTCTGTATGGATTTATTCTACTATTTCAACAATTAGGCAGTTTATACATCAGAGTAGAGTAGAGGCAGGAAGGCAGAAAGCAGAGTTCATACAGAGGTCGCCCTCCCGTTAGTCATAGCTGCAGGATAAAGAAGAAAAATATATTTCCGTAATGAAACACTCACACAGAATCAGTTTACATTTGTCAGATTTAGGGTCAAATGTAAAAGCCGAAAGTGTCTTTTTTACATCTGTGTGTCTTTCCTGTCTTTTACAAACCTGCTTTTTTAAGAATGGAGTTCATGTGATTTCATTTATGTTTTATAATAATAATAATACATTTCATTTATAGAGCACACTTTAAAAACGTCATCTCAAGGTGCTTCAACTTATAATGTTTTTATTAGTTCTGTTGGTTTTCCTCTCTGTGGTCTATAGTGGTTTTAGTGGCTGGTTGTTATTTCATTTCATTCTCTGTGTGTATTTCCATGTTTTTAAGTGATAGCTTGGAAGGTGCTATATTATTATTTATTATAATTATCTTGTTTAGAGACTTGCTTCATATCTAAAATGATAAATATTCAGAGCATTTAATAACATGATTCATTGGATTTAATGTTTTGATTACGATGACTTGGAATTGTTATCTTTGGAGTTGTATTTTAGTACAATTGGAAACATCTCATAATCTTCAAAACCACAATTGACTGTAATCCTGAACTCGCTTTTCTGTTGCTTTGAATGCGGTTTGAGTGTTTTCTTCAATTGTCTTTTGGCTGTGCACCAATTTTTTTTTTTTTGTGAGTTTCTCCAGCAGCTGAAATATTCCTGATCAGGTTTAGGAGCTTCTTACATGTGCATGTGAGAGGAAGAGAGGCAGGGGGAAACTTTCACATCCACGAGTAAATATCATAAAACGCTGTGTAGACAAAAATCTCACCGCCTGGGAAATTCTAGAAAGAAATATTTCACATATTTAACCCGTGCATGTATTTAACAAACACTTTTACATGTTGTTTGAATAAAATCGTTAATTTAAAATCTGCTTTTATCCTAATTTTAAACTCAGTCCTGGTAAAAAAAAAATTAAATTACTTAACTCATTTTATAATTATACACAAGTATTCCTCCATTCATCAATAATGGTTCGATAAGAAAAAGGGGAAAGAGATACTTATGAAATTGAACCAAAATTGCCCATTTGTATTCCCTTTCTTTCGATGTCTCAGAGAAATAGCAGCAGTGTGTGATTCACAGTCAGACCTTAAAGGAGTATAGGAGTCTCAAACCTCCCATAATAATGCTGTTAAAATGCTCAAATGTATGGTTATTAAAACTCAAATAGGAAAGAGTCAGCTAATCAAACAACTTGTCAACATTTAGTTTCTGCTGTACCAACATGATATATTTTAAAGCTGCACGTTTAAAATGTAAATTATTCGGACCAGGACTTCCACTCTTGTTGTTTTTGCACAACTGTGTATTCAGATTACCGCACAGCTGCATGATTGAGCAAACTTTGCATTTAATGTTTAAAGAATCCTATATCCATCCATCTATCTGTCTATCTATCTATTTCCCCCCAAAAAATATATTTAAAAGCTAAAATGTATTCTGTGGGAGAGAAACTCCCTCTGGAGGAACACAGGGATTTTAGCCCCTGCAGACCATTTACATGCAGTAAAACCTATAGAACACACTACAGGAAAGGGAAGACTCCAAAAAGAATAATAGGTATTCTTTAAAAGAAAAAGACACTGTAGCAGGAAGCAACATCTTTGACTACTACATTTAAAAAAAAAGTTAATATCGCTAAAGTATGCCAGAATTTAGATATTTAAAAAAAAATCCTTTTTTCTCCGTGGTGCGTTCAGGGCCCCGTCCAGCAGAGGACTTTTGTATCAGGAGATCCATCAGCAGCAGAGCAACAGTGTGGAGATCACAGCAGCTCCTGCTCACCTCTGACACACACACAGGTACACACACACGCACAAACAAACACACACACACACACACACACACACACACACACACACACACACACACACACACACACACACACACACACACACACACACACACACACACACACACACACACACACACACACACTACTGTCTGCTACACACACACGTCTAAATGAACTGAGGGGTTATAGTTAAAAACGATTACATCCTGATGACGTTGTTTCTCCTGCTTCCTGAAACTGTAACAATCATTAGGAATGATAGGAAAGTACATTCTATTATTGGTGCTTTTTATGTGTAATATGTCATTACTGGATCTACTGTCTTTGCACACCGAAACAGATGATATTGTATATACCTCTGCAAGATATTTTAGATTGGTCTGCAATGATTGGCCAGTCTTCGTTATGCTCTTCAATTAGTCCCATGTGAGAGTGAGACAGTGTTACAAAAATAAAGACTGACATATTATGTTTAGTCTCTCTTAAGACCAGACAGCTTTGTGCACTGGATGAGTTTAGACATCTATATATTTGTCAAACTGCTCCTGGACAGGTTGGAGTTCAATGAAGCTCTGCTGGGATTTATGTGAGTTTACTAAACGTCATGCAACAAATCTAATAAGCAGCTCAGAGAGGCAGCAATTAAAACGCCCACTGTGTCATTAGAGGAGGTTTGATGAGGCACAGTAAGTGAACACACCTGTGAGTGTGAGCGGAGTGTGTGTGTGTGTGTGTGTGTGTGTGTGTGTGTGTGTGTGTGTGTGTGTGTGGTGTGTGTGTGTGTGTGTGTGTGTGTGTGTGTGTGTGTGTGTGTGTGTGTGTGTGTGTGTGTGTGTGTGTGTGTGTGTGTGTGTGTGTGTGTGTGTGTGTGTGGGGCCTCTCCCCAGATTCACTTTTCATTCAGTTATGACATGCTGTGTAAATGTCTCCTCGTATCTCTCCACAGTGCTGCACCTGTGTGTGTTTATCTCAATTAATAAGAGTTGTTTTACACACTAACTGCATGTTAAACTGGTGTGTGGTTTAACCAGGTGCATTTGTGAGTTTTGACATTAATGAACAGACTCTTTTAATACCACCAAAGAGACAATTTACCAAACTGTCTCTTCTGCCTTAGGGGAATTCTAAGGTCTAATTTGCTTTAGAACTATTTATCGATGGGACTGAGAATGATAGTAATTATAAAATGTACTTCTTCATCTTGAATCAATAACCAGCTGAGTTGTTTGTGATACAGAATCTCTGTGAAGGCAAAAAGATAGTCAATACGTTAGATAAAGAAGTGGTTATCTCCTGTGTTCATGACTTTAAAGAAGGTGAAAAATACAGTTTTACCAGAATAGTCTTTTTAACATTCACTAAAAACCATTAATTTATGAAACAGAGGGGGCAAAACAAATTTCAGGTGAAAAAAACAACCTCATCAATAATACCTGCATACATTTGAGTTGTAATTTCTCCATGCACGCTAAGCACAGGGTGTATTTTGTTACAGCTTGTAGCATGTAGAATTAAACTCATCTGGGAGAAAACATGAATGCTTTTTGACATATTTACAGAGTGATGCACTTCAGACGCTTTTACTCATAAACGAGCATTACAAAAGCAACACAAAAAAAAAAATTCAAAATGGTTATAAAACTAAATTCACCTGAAAAAACGTTCACTATCAAAGATGGAAAATCATAATTTGGATCAATGGTTCAGGCAAACGTTTTTTTTTTCTTTACATGTACTGCAAATAACAGAGAAATTGATTTAGATCAGATTTGAAAGTTGATCACCAGAATTATTGTTGTCACTTGTTTCTCAGGGCTTCTGTAGTGTAAATCTCACTAAAGAAAGACTGTACAAATTGAGACTTAAAAGGAGCTCAGAACACACAGTGCATGTTGGGTAATATATTCCCTTGTTTACCTTTCAGGAGGTTGCAGCTTCAGATGATTTCTCCATTCAGCCCGGGATCAGAGTGTTACCCAGACCGGAAAACTCTCTACAGGCCAATCCCTCTGAGGAGACGCCCAGACTGGATCCACTTCCTGATCCAGAGGATGTAGACGCCACATCTGGAGTAAAAAACATCACTGAGACTTTAGGCTCAACAGACAGAGACAAGGACGGACAAACAGCTGTGAGTACAGATGTGAATCAAGCTGGAGATCCTTCCTCTCTGACTGGAAATGAGCAGCTTTCTAAAGTGGACCCTGAGACGATAAAGCAACCACAGAGCACAGAGGGAAGTATCATAACCACGACCTTCTCTGACCAAACACAACACACTGAGGAAGAGCAGAATGAAAACTCCAGAACAAGTGATTTAGAAAGTGTTGAGACGAGCCTTAACCTTCACCCTGAGACCCCCACAGCTTCAGGGGAGGCAGAATCAGAGATATCTTCCTATAAAGAACCTCAATTTGCCACCAGATCTACTCTCATCTCAAGGCCCATCACAGATTCAGAGTTTGCTACCTCCAGTGTGTACCCTGCATCTGAAGGAGGTGTGAAGGAGGCGAGACAGGAGGCGAGACAGGAGGCGAGACAGGAGGCGTCGCCACTTGTTTTTATACCTACAATGTCAGTAGAAGAAAA
Source organism: Trematomus bernacchii (assembly GCF_902827165.1). Classification (NCBI taxonomy): domain Eukaryota; kingdom Metazoa; phylum Chordata; class Actinopteri; order Perciformes; family Nototheniidae; genus Trematomus; species Trematomus bernacchii. The sequence continues at coordinate 877,239 of NW_022987674.1, read as the reverse complement.
TACAGTAAAGGACTTTCCTGCGAATCAGAAAGATCCAAACCGTGCTGTTTTATCTCCTAGTGGAAAGGCACTACATGCCAGGAACATGGAGGAGGAGAGGGGTAATGTTTCACACGGTGAGATTAAGGAGGACATAAGGAACAGGTTGCTAAGTGTTTCACCCAACACAGAAACACATCTTCCAGGTGGGGATCAGGGGAGTGGGCTGGAGACAGATGTGATCGATGTAAAGCGGGAAGAGAAAGTGCAAGAGATGGAAAAAGGAAGATCTGATAATGACGCTGACATTTCAGAGGATTATAATCAATCCTCACCTGATCAGATCTCCCAAGACTCCTTCGTCCAATCAGAGACTGAATCTCCACAGCAGAGTGATAAATCAGCCAATCAGCCGGCTGCAGACACAGCCATTCATCAGATGGTAAGACATTGTTTACATTTAGCATCACTTGTGTACAAGTACTTAGGATTATTGTTGTTATAGGTCTTGTTAAAAGCTGCTTTGAGGACTGAGTGATGATGTTATAAATGCATAAACAACAGCGTTTGATATCCCTTTCTCATTCAGATACAATGTAGTATCTGATGAAGGATTGCAACATATATCAGTTGTCAATTCTGTGTGTGTGTGTGTGTGTGTGTGTGTGTGTGTGTGTGTGTGTGTGTGTGTGTGTGTGTGTGTGTGTGTGTGTGTGTGTGTGTGTGTGTGTGTGTGTGTGTGTGTGTGGGGACCTAAATCTGTTTACACAGTCACGTGTGGGGACTGGCTTCCCTTATGGGGACATAATGGAGGGGAATCATTAATTTTAGGGTGAAGACTTGGTTAGGGTTAGGGTTAGGCATGTGTTGGTTATGGTTAAGGTTAGGATAAGTCTCCAGGAAATGCATGTAAGTCAATGTAATGTCCCCTGAAGTGATGTATACGTGTGTGTGTGTGTGTGTGTGTGTGTGTGTGTGTGTGTGTGTGTGTGTGTGTGTGTGTGTGTGTGTGTGTGTGTGTGTGTGTGTGTGTGTGTGTGTGTGTGTGTGTGTGTGTGTGTGTGTGTGTGTGTGTGTGTGTGTGTGTGTGTGTGTGTGTGTGTGTGTGTGTGTGTGTGTGTGTGTGTGTGTATTGTATAAGGGAGGGTTAGTCTCTTAGAGAGCAATCTTCACCCTCTTCTGGCAAACTGTGGTACTTTAACCCTTCTATATTAATCAGAATTAAGACATAATAACATGTGTATTTTGGTTCTAGTCTAATTTTCTCTTTCACAGTTGAAGTTGAGCTTATTTTATTTATCTCACCTTCCTTTTATCAATACATCCTAATATGTTATTTTTTGTATTGATGATTATCCAGATCTAATTGTTCTTTTCAATCTGTCATCAGGGGTTGCAGGGTCCACCTGGGCTAACAGGACCACCCGGGCATAAAGGAGACACAGTATGTATTTAAACACAAACAGGAAATCTCTTAGATATCAACTAGATTCATTTAAAGACTGTAATTTGAATTAAATTGCCTATGTTGCTTATTAGAACGTTTCCATAATACTACACTGCAATGCAGTCCTTTTTAAATTGCTTTAAACATGGTTGATGTCAATGCTTTGGTTTGCATGCACTTGCCCATGAAAACATTGAAATATGAAATAGATTGAAATTCCAATGTATATATGCTTTATCTTCATATCGAGTAATCTACACCACTTTAAAATCACGTTCTCAGTGTCTAAAACCCGAAAAATAGCAAGCAACCAGGGCAGTGGAAACAGTTTACAGTTCTTATAGTTAGCTAAAATGCTCAATAGTTAAACCAGTCATCTCAAAGTAGTGGATAAACAGTTGGAAGTGATTCAAGTTGACCGTTTGCTGCAAGAAATATAAACATCATGGCTAAAATACATAACCCTATTGTTAGCTAAAGCCTAGGGATAGCATTAGCCGAACAGTTGAATTAAGCTAAAGCTAAGTAAGGAATTGGAATGGATTACCTTCAACGATTTTCTCAGGAGTTCGTCAATCAAAGATATAAAAAGATCAATATTAACCTTACATTTGTCAGGAGTTGTGAAGGAAATATGATTCAAATGGGATATTTATGTCGCTCTGTGTCAGCTAGCTAGATGGTCACTTAGCAGTTAAGTAATCATTTTTACGAGCTAACATTAGCTTAACTAAAGCTAACGTTAGCATGACTACAGCTAATTTTCTACTAGCTACTTAGCATAGCTAACAGGATAATGTTACCATTAGAAACCGTTAGAAACCGTTACTTTTAAATTTCAACTCACAGTTGTGTGCTTTGGCAGCTCTCTCAAAGTTAAGCAGTACTTTTCCTTTAGGGAGAGATATTTGTACGTTTTAATGTATTCAATTATGTTTTAATAATTGTTATATTTGATTCCCTTTATTTACTTCCCAATCAGCAAGACAGATGTAAATGGTAGGCCTTTCCCTACATAAATCATCCACGTATTCACTTATATTCAGTTGTTTTCAATGAAACATATGAATATGCTATATATTAAAGGGGACCTATCATGCAAAATGCACTTTGTGATGTCTTTTATACATAAGTATGTGTCCCCGGTGCGTCGCGGAACTCACGCAGCGTCAGCAAATAAAACCCTCTCTCTTTTCCTCCGTACCCAAATCTTTTAAAAACAGGGGTACAACGAGCGAATACAGATTTGCTGCCGATCTGACGTCAAATCGGCAGCGGACCCACAGAAAGTTGCTATCAGAAACAATGCCTGACGTGTTTTGGACGTAATCTCGTCTTTGTTTACATTAGCAAGCCTCGCTAACACTCAGAGCTAACCTGTACTGGAGAGCACATGTGTTTAAAAAGCAGGAAATAAAAAAAGGAACTCACTTTGTGATAAACCCGCAAGAGAAAAAGCATTTGAGCTCCACACTGTTTCAGAAATAATCTTTGATGTGGTTTAGAACAGGATGGCGTTTTATCACAGCAGAATTGAACTTTATCTCCGGTAGAATTCTGATCAGGCATTAGCTCCGCCTCCTCTTTCTCTTTTTTTCAAGCTAAGGACCCAACATCCTCGTTTCCCTAACAGGGCTGCAAAAGAGGGGTATGAGCAGTATGAGGCATGGCTACAATGGGTGAACTGTTTGGTATTTTAAGCAAAAAACTTCACAGACATGTTTTGTATAGGTATGGCCCTACAATATATTTTTCCAATATAGCATGATAGGTCCACTTTAAATACACATAAGATTGTGTTCTTTAAATACTTTACTGTTCAAGTATCTTTCTACACAATTTAAAACCAGTATTTATTATTAGTGATAAATATGAGTCCTTATAACACGGTTGTAATAAATATTTAGAGATTACAGATAGTTAATCAAATAAACCCTGTTTGATTATTTGACCTCTTTACTTCCCTCCTCTGATTAAACCTCACATACAGAGACTTTTGGTGCCATGTGAAGTGATTTCTGAAAGACAGAGCAAAGAGGTTCAAAACAGTTTAAGCTTCTAAATGGCACTGCAATCAGGTACCATTTATTTCCAGATTACACAGGTTTACAATCTCCTTAAGCTATTAAACTCAGGTATAGGCTGCTGAAGCTAAATGACACATTACCAAGAGCTTGATAAACAGTTTCCACCTCAGCTTTTTGTGGAGTTCTTCTGCACCCTAGTGGTCAAACATGGCTCTAAATTGTGTATGAAAAGCCAGATTTGTTGTATCTTGTACCTTCTGTTTACCAGAGAAGGCAAAAGTAAACACATAGAAGTACAGATACTCGTGTTTAAAAATACTCTGGTAAAAGTAGAAGTACTGACTAAACTTCTTAACTTAAGTAAAAGTAAAGAGGGCTATGAAATGTACTTAAAGTGGACCTATCATGCTATATTTTAGTTGGCCCAATAGCCGTAGCGCCACCGTCCTGACGTCAGGACAGTGTTCAAATCTGGATCAGTTTTTATCAGATCCGTTGCAGCCCCTTTTTTAGAGATTTGGGTATGGAGGAAAATAGAGAGGGTTGTGTTTTCTGACACTTGGTGAGTTCCCTGGAACACCGGGGACACATATTCATGTAGAAAAGACGTACAAAAATGCATTTTGCATGATAGGTCCCCTTTAAGTAAAAAGTACCCATAACTGTATCTGTTTTAAAGAGTACCTGACCTCCCTTTATATTAATAGAACAATAATGTCATTGTTAGCTAATGAATGTTTCCATGCTGAACAACAACAACATGACAACGTTTTCATTGGTCCCTCTTCTTTAGAGAAGACCAGGAAATGATGGATACACGGATCGTGTTCAAATCAATAGGCACGCAATGACTCTAAATAATAATGACCACGCCACCAAACACACATTCAAACTAAAGGAACCAGCCTGTTTGGAAAATGTGAGAAGTAGAAAGTACAGGTATTTGTGTTCAAAATGTAAGAAGTAGAAAGTACAGGTATTTGAGTTCAACATGTAAGAAGTAGAAAGTACAGGTATTTGTGTTCAACATGTAAGAAGTAGAAAGTACAGGTATTTGTGTTCAAAATGTAAGAAGTAGAAAGTACAGGTATTTGTGTTCAAAATGTAAGAAGTAGAAAGTACAGGTATTTGTGTTCAACATGTAAGAAGTAGAAAGTACAGGTATTTGTGTTCAACATGTAAGAAGTAGAAAGTACAGGTATTTGTGTTCAACATGTAAGAAGTAGAAAGTACAGGTATTTGTGTTCAACATGTAAGAAGTAGAAAGTACAGGTATTTGTGTTCAACATGTAAGAAGTAGAAAGTACAGGTATTTGTGTTCAACATGTAAGAAGTAGAAAGTACAGGTATTTGTGTTCAACATGTAAGAAATCAAAGTAAAAAGTCGTCAGAAAAATTAGTAGTGGAGTAAAGTACTGATACCAGAAACATGTACTTAAGTATAGTAACAAAGTAGTTGTACTCCACTACTTCCCACCTCTGCTGTCTACATATTAAAATAATCTCTTTGTTTTCTGTCCTCTCAGGGTTATTCAGGCGTTATGGGCAGGACCGGGCGGACAGGAAATCAGGGTCCCATTGGTCCTCCTGGGATGCCGGCCATTGTTGTTTTTAAAAACTCTGAAGAAGAGTGGGAGGATTTTAAGGTAAACAGCTGATACATCTCTGATCCAGTAACCCATCGATCTTTGGTGATTGAACTGGGACCTGGTAAATTAAGTAGTATTATGCCAATATAATGTAATTCAAATAAATTAAACATACACAGTGCTTTGCCTGTTTCGCTGGTTTTCAAATTAATATTGAAGGTGTTTGTGTTGTTGTATATTGAGCCTTCAAAAAATGGCCTTTTCATAGTACTATTATAGTAGTAGTTGTAGTATTATACTAGCATATACATCAGTAATACTGTAACTTATATACTTGTATTTCATGTCACCTATTACATTGTAGAGAATTCAATATACCACAAATTAATCAAATCACAAACAGATAAAGGTTCTATGACATTAATTAAGTATTATATTATACATCCAATTTTAGTGATTTTTTCCCCTGATAATTACAAAATGCTTTTTCTTTCATGTCCTTACAGAAAGAGAAGATCTACAAAAAGCTGGTCTCCTCCTGGCCGGTAAGTGATTGTTTAAAAATCTTCCCTTTTTCCCCACAGAAAATAATATAACCTTATTTACAGAGTTAATACATCGTAATCCAATAATAAAATATGCATTTGCAGAAACGTAAGGGGCCTCGGGGGCCTCCTGGACCTCTTGGAGATGAAGGACCAATTGTAAGTATAAGTGTTATTGATTTCTTGAGAAGGAAAAGGCTATCATGATAATACTAAGCAACAAACCAAACAGGATATTGTAAAAGCACTCCTGTTGCTCGTTTTGTTTGCAGGGGCGGCCTGGAAGTAACGGGAAGCAAGGACGAAAAGGAGTAGAAGGGAAAATCGTAGGTATCTCTACTTTATTTGCATTTTATCTACAGCGAGGTCTTGTGAGAATAGACAATTTCTTTGACTATCTCCTCTTACATTTTCCAGTTGTATTGCTGGTTTAGCGCCTATGAGGGGGAAAAGCAAGAAATATCTGCAAATATATATTACATTGTGACTTATTTCCTGATGTCGGAAGTGACAATTACTTGAGTATAGGTCTGGGCAAATTCTACAAAGAGTACATGTATCAAAATAGCAAGCATTTATTACGTGAACCCTTTTATACATAGCAATATATCTCATTTAAACCTGGTTAAATCCAAACTCTTCAACAAAGCACATCACTTTAAAGCAACAAAAGAATATGTTGAAAGTCCATCGTGTGTGAATGTGTGTATAAAAAGAGAGATAGTCCAACAAATATACAGCATGCAGTATCTCTCCTTGTACCCAAATCATCAATCATCTGTTGACTTCTAGCAACTCCATTGAAGGAAGATCAGTTTTGAAATGTAATGCTTTCTCTCTCAGCCCATGCTACACGGTTTATCAAGTTAGATGAAAATCAGGCAAGCGAATCTTTCTTTATCCCTTCTGACATAAAACCAATTAAACCAAACAAAGAACCTCCTTGACACAGGTATCAACAACACATCCATGGATCAGATCATGAAACAAGCGAAATTCAACGAACTGCGTCATTAATAATGTGTGAAATATCTGGGGTTGGGGTTACGATACAATACGATAATACTTTAATGGTCAGATCAAGTCTGAAATGCTCCTTGCATCCCAGCAGCTCCATGTGTAACATCAACAGAGAAATATCAAGACACAATACATGAGAAACAAACATGTAACACAACAGCAGGATCAGTGAGAGATGCTCAAAGAGCCTTCAGCGTGCATCTGATCTGGATTCAGCTCTGAGAGGATGGACTGGAGCACAAAGGATGCTTCAGTCTGACTTTAGTGAATCTCCATTAGATGGTAGCAGTTCAGATTCTCTGTTCAGAGCATGCTTTGGGTCCCAGATGATGCTGTTGGACAGCCTCTCAGGTTATTATGGTCTGCTGAGTCAGAAAGATAGTTGAAACCAGGAGTCTTGATCACATGTTGAGTTGTTCTTCAGGGCAGTCCTGGACCACGGGGGGTCCCTGGTCCTCAGGGCCGACCTGGAAGAGAAGGGACCTCAGGAAACCCTTCTGCCCCGGGACATCCAGGCCTACCTGGAGAACAGGTAAAGACATTGGTGGAAAAATATCACTCGTGATCCTCTCCAGAATGGAAGTAATCATCACATACAGAGCATCAACTAGTTCCTGAACAGTGTCCTTCACATGCTGATATCCAAGAGAGGGAGTTACACAGTCACAAGATGGAGGAATAGAAAGCAGTATTCAATGTTTACTTCAGATTAGCTCCACGTCAGAAATGAGCATGCTTGTCATATGTCTATCTCCATAGAGGCTGAATCATCATGTTAATCACATAGCTATCATATGCCTCAAACAGTCCTGATGCTCTTCTAGGTAATCATACATCCTGTCATGTTCACAGCTACAGTTGGGATACCTTTGTTATCATGTTACTCTCATATTGGAAGAGGACATTCAGGATTTTCCCAACAGACATGTAAAATATGTGTTTTCACAATTATCATCTGTACTCAGCAGTGCCATGCTATACATCCACTTTTCTACTCGTCCCTATAGGGTCCCCAGGGCTTCAGAGGAGAGAGGGGCAGCAAAGGGGAGCTGGGTGAGTGGGTAAGAGTGGATTTATAATGTTATGAGGATGGAGATAACTATATAATTATACATATATATAGTTTATAAATACTGTATGTCTGAGTCTATTAGCTTAGCTAGTCAATTACCTTCTCATTTCTGCCAGTGACCTCCCACTATATCAATATTCACTGGGGGTTACAGAAGTGTTGGCTAGTATACTATTGTTGAACTGGAGCATTTTATTTATTGTTGTTAGTTAAGCTTGTGTTTCTCTGTCTGTAGGGTTATCATGGGGAGGCTGGACCACAGGGACACAGAGAACGTAAAGGAGACAAGGTGAAATGCTAACACACACACACACACACACACACACACACACACACATACCATGTATACATCACTTCAGGGGACATTACATTGACTTACATGCATTTCCTGGAGACCTATCCTAACCTTAACCATAACCAACACATGCCTAATCCGAACCCTAACCAAGTCTTCACCCTAAAATGATGTCCCCATAAGGGAGGCGAGTCCCCACACGTGACTATGTAAACAGATTTAGGTCCCCACAAGGATAGTAATGCTAGGCCACACACACACACACACACACACACACACACACACACACACACACACACACACACACACACACACACAAATGACACTTAATAAACAAGACAGACTTTAAATACTATCATCAAAACAAAACAGGAAAAAGAAAGAAAGAAGAAAAGAAAATAGAAACACAGCCCAAATAATATTCAAGTGTCTTCATTCTCCCTATCATGCTGTAGCCCATTACGCTCCAGGAAGTCGTAAAAGGTTTTCCAGATTTCCCAAAACCTATCCAGTTTCTTTTTAAGGAAAAAACTTGACACTGCAGAGATATTAAAAATGTCCACATATGACATTTTTTTGCAATTCTCATATGTCATCCTGCAGTCACTCACAGAGGATGGATGCTGTAAATCCATTAGATAAGCAAAGTGTACTGTAGCTGTGAATGATCCCAAATAAAATGTATTGTTTACAATGCTGCTAGTGCTAAACCAGAACAGTTTTAATTAAAACCAGGAGTGGTAAAAAATGCCGAGGCTGCATCAGCTGAATATGTGATTCTGATTTTTCCTCTTTTTGTCGTCATCAGGGAAATAAAGGACTCAGAGGCATCATTGGTATCCCTGGTTACATCGTAAGTATGGACTAATCCACAATATAATCACAACAACTGTCACATCTCCGTCATTGGAAATAACTATTTTAATATACACGACAAATCCAAATACAGCAGTACTGAAAATCCTAACTTTTCTGTGCATGTGACCACATTCTCAAGTCAACTTTATTGTCATCGTGTTGTATCGTTTCCCACAATCCCGAATACAAGATTACAGATATGTATACAATATGTATATCCTATATATACACACAATCAACAGACACATTTATACACACGCACACATTACGATAAAAGCACAGCAATCAATATATACAAAATAACAGTCACTTCACTAATGTACATTTCCCAAAGATATTGAGGTGACTGTTATTTTGTATATATTGATTGTGTATATATATAGTATGTACATATTTGTATACATATTTGTATTTTTGTATTCGGGATTGTTGGAAACGGTATTTGGATCTCTCTGTCTGTACACAAACTGAAAGATTGACAATAAAGTTGACTTTGATTGTTTACCTTCAATATCTATGTTTCTTGTGTTCAGGGTATTCCTGGAGCCAGGGGTCCTGCTGGTTTTCTGGGACCATCAGGAGTTACGGTCAGTGTCAGACATCCATATCTGTATAAAAACCAGTCATTAACATCCTCATACAACATCTGTAATCAGCAGACCTTTGATGCTTTTATGATTATGGGTGCGTCTCACTTCGGTTATTTTTCATTTCCTCGCTCCTCGGTCTCGGTATCACCGGAAGTTGATTTGTCTGCGCCATCTTGAGTAGCGTCCCAGTGGCCTTTTGCCGGAGGAACGAGGAGTGATAACGGAGGAGCGATAATCGAGGAACTACCAGACCATCCTCCGGTGAAATCCTCATACACTCGCCCCGCCCCCTTACTGTGTATCGCTCACTGATTGGACGATGCAGCGCATACACTGATCTGGCCGCTGTCAGACGATCAGCTGTGCAGCGTCATCACAAATGGACGTCGCTTCATGTGACGCTCCGGAGGAAACGACGTCTCATTGCTCTTAAAACTCATTTCCCTGCTTCTCGTGGTTTCCTTGCGTCTCTCCATGCTTCCCTGGTGGGAGGGACTAGTCGCAGGGAAGCGACGCAAGTGAGGGACGCAAGGAATCCATTTAACCGAAGTGAGATGCAGCTATTGAGTCAAGGCCGTTCACATTTAAAGATTTAATAGAATTACAGACGCCTTTAGTTATGCATAAAGCAAAACACAGAATACTGCCAGGAAATATACAAATGTGTTTTAATTTCAGAGGATGAGCATCATAGGAGGAAATGACATGTTAAGCATCAGTTTGCACGTACTACTTTAAAGCAGATGAGTGTCTCTTGGCGTAAAGAAGTGGAATTCTTTGCTGAATCATTTAAAGGGCTGTAAGAACATTTCTATGTTTAAGAAAATGTATAAAGAAAGCGTAATGAGACAGTATGAAGTTGACTTTTGATTGTGTTTTATGTTTCAGTATTTGTGAGCAACTGTGAATGCTTTTATTTGACTTTTTTATGGTTATTTCATTTCCAGGGAGGGATCGGAGCTCAAGGCTTTGGGGGACCACCGGGCCCACCTGTAAGTTTGTTATACTACTACAATATCTGCATTCAAATGATAGAATAATGATGGTGGATTTAATATTGACGTGCCATTGAAGTGCATTTATTAATCTGCTCAGGGACAAATGGGTCCCAGAGGAATAAAAGGCATGTTGGGCGTCAAAGGACCTCCGGTGAGTAGCTGATAAATCCAAATCGACTGATAAATAGATATTCAAATACCTGTTTAACTGATAAATATGTTTTTTTGTAGGGTCATCAGGGTGATCTGGGTCCCAGAGGAGCAGCTGGACCTCAGGTGACAAAACACACCAAGACTCTACAATAGACCAATACACTTCAAAAACAGAAACGTATAGACAGGTTATATACTTAAAAAAGGCTTCAAATGACATTTTTAAACATTTTAAAGTAAAATGCTTCAATCTGGTGCACTTTGAGCACACACAACTCTAAACACCCATATGAAAAAGATCTGTATACATTTCTATAATCAAACAAACATGTGAACATAACCAATAACCTACCATAGCCAATAACAAATACATTTAAGTTATTTTATTGTTGTTGTTCATTCATATCTTATTTTACCTGGTTAACATTTATTTATGCATATTTTTCTAATTACTCTCATTTTAAACTATATTTTTGTTTTACTATCCTATAAGATAAGATAAGACTTTACCTACCCCGAAGGAAATTGTTGTGCCAGAGTTACACAGATACAATAAACACAGCAGCACAATAGTAAAACTGTACACTAACAGAGCCGTAAAAAGAGCAATTAAATATCGACAGGAAACAAAGACGGTCACATCATTCATGTAAATATTACCAGTATTTAGCATACTGTATAGTAAACATTGGAATGATTTCAAACCTGTTTTTATGTATCCACAGAGACTGAATAATGACATTAACTTACCTTAATAAATGTGTGACCTGAATGTGTGTTTATGTTGTGTTTCAGGGAGAGTCTGGTCCTGATGGAGCGGTGGGGCCTCCCAGTGTCCGTGGCCCTCAGGTATAAAAAACTAAACTGTTTTATTCTACAGTAGAACCGTAGCATTTCAATCAGGAAAGACTTAATTTCTTTGTTTAAAGAACATTTATTGACACGTGGCCATATGATAGAAATGTTGATAGTCTTTGACGATTAGACCCCGATCCTGATATCGTATATCTTAAAGGTCACCTATTATGCAAAATCCACTTCTTCATGTCTCTTCTACATCAACATGTGTCCCCTCTTCTTCATGTCTCTTCTACATCAACATGTGTCCCCTCTTCCTCATGTCTCTTCTACATCAACATGTGTCCCCTCTTCTTCATGTCTCTTCTACATCAACATGTGTCCCCTCTTCTTCATGTCTCTTCTACATCAACATGTGTCCCCTCTTCTTCATGTCTCTTCTACATCAACATGTGTCCCCTCTTCTTCATGTCTCTTCTACATCAACATGTGTCCCCTCTTCTTCATGTCTCTTCTACATCAACATGTGTCCCCTCTTCTTCATGTCTCTTCTACATCAACATGTGTCCCCTCTTCTTCATGTCTCTTCTACATCAACATGTGTCCCCTCTTCTTCATGTCTCTTCTGTCTGAAAATGAGCTGATCAGATTTTGGCCACTTTATGATGTCATCACAATGTTTTGTCTTGTGTAACCATTACCCAATCAGCAACCAAGGTGAATGAACGTAGAGCCAGTCTTCCTGTTTGAACTCGCGTTTTTAGTTAGTTAGTTTGCGTTATGAAAACCAATTTACAATTCAATATATTACTTTGTGTCATGTGGCGGCCATAAACAAGAACCGAAGGAAGACAATTCAAAGTTGCTTTCTTTCAAGGAGAAGAATAGTACTCCTATTTTCTAATAATTGTCACAAATACTGTGTTTACTTTCATGCAAATTCCTGTTTGATAGGAATATAAGGAGCAGTGTTTTTGCACGATACTCTGGATTACGTCAACTGTTTTTACTGAGTTTAGAAAATCCAATAAGCCTCATCGTACAACTGCAAACTGGAATATAATTCAAAACTAAACATTCCCTTATTTTTATGTTTTGGGCCTCACACGTTTTAAATCCTATTTCACTTTGTTTTAGTTGAGTGGTTTGGTTTATTTGTTCTTATTGGTTTAATATTCTACAAACGGTGTTCTGCTTTTACCACCATTTTCATCTCAGTTCTTTTTTTTGTGTGTTTTGTTGCCGAGGATTTTCTTTACTTGTCTAAATAGTAAAGGAAATCCCTCTCAATGTATTTCTGAGATAAAATGAATGCTCTTTACTTACACACATCATACTTCTTTGTCTTATCATATGAGGCGAAATGTTTTAAAGAGACAATGTGATTTATATTTTTCTCCAAAGGGAAAACCAGGACCAGACGGCCCTCCTGGTCCCAAAGGAGACCCTGTGAGTACTCTTTATTTTAATGATAATGTGCAGGGAGTCAGCGATTCATGGAAAAACAACAACAACAGGGTGAGCAGGATCCAGACATTGCATTTAATACATCGTTGAATACTAAATATTCAACCGTTGACTCCAAGCAAACTCAAGGCCCATCTTTTCACATCTGTCTTCCTTGTCAACTAGTTTCCATCTACACAAGCATCACTTCAGTCACATGCTTTTATCACATGGCAATACTTATGTTGTTGTATCATGTTTTTATGCTAGGACGTTTGTATTTTGTTTTTGTCTTTGTTTTGTACAGCCCTTTGAGGCATTTCTTGTGATTTGGGTTATAATACATTTTGATTTGATTGCAAAATGCACTTTTTTATGTCTTTTCTACACAAATATGTGTCCCCGGTGTGTCAGGGAACTCAGGCAGCGTCAGAAAATAAAACCCTCTCTCTTTTCCTCCGTACCCACATCTCTAAAAACGGGGCTACAACGGAGCTGATCCAGATTAGCGTCCGATATGACGTAATATCTGAAATGTGGACCCACGGCCCTATCAGAAACGTTGCTATCAGAAACAATGCCCGACTGTTTTGGACGTAATATGGTCGGTGTTTACATTAGCATCGCTAACACTCAGAGCTAACCTGTACTGGAGAGCATGTGTGTGAAGAAGCAGGAAATAAAAAGGAACTCACCTTGTGGTATAACCGGCAAGAGAGAAAGCCTTTGAGCTCCATACTGTTTCAGAAAGAATCCTTGATAATCCTTGATTTGGCGTTTCATCACGGCAGTATGAAACGCCATTATCCTTTTTTTTTAATATAATATAATAATAATATTGGGAGTGATGCAACCCTCTTTAATGGTCACACATGCAGAGCACACAGTGAAATGTGTTCTCTGCATTTAACCCATCCTAGTACCAGGAGTCTAGTACTAGGAGCAGTGGGCAGCTATTGTACAGCACCCGGGAGCAATGGGAGTGAGGGGGGAAGGGGGGGTGTCTGGTGCCTTGCTCAAGGGCACCACGGCAGGGCAGGAGGTGAACTGGGACCTCTCCAAGTAGCAGTCCACACTCCATTTTTAGGTCTGGTCGGGGACTTGAACCGGCGACCCTACAGCTCACAGTCCAATCCCCTACTGACTGAGCCGCTGCCGGACTATTTTAAAGCTTTATACCCCAAATCAGCACTTTTGAAACAGGAAGTGAAATAGAGGGATATGAGGCATGGCTAGAATGGGTGATCTGTTTGGTATTTTGAGCAAAACACTTCATAGACATGTTTTTTAAATATTTTTATATATCTGAGGCCTATGCTATTGCCTAAAAATAGCATGATAGGTGACCTTTAAATATACTAACTACTTGACACACAATATTGATATCTAATAATGATTTTGTTGATGTTTGTATTGCTTCCACTGTTCCCATTAGTGTTTACTTCCTGTTTTGATCTTGAGCTGCAGATTTCCCCTATTTTTAAGGTCAGCTTGATGTTTGTTTGTTGGTGTGTTTCTCTTCAGGGAGATACAGGAGATGAAGGAGACATCGGAGAACCTGGACCACCCGGACTTTATGTAAGACAACTACATCTACAAAAAGTATTAATCAGAATCAGAAATGCTCAATTTATCCATGAGGGGAAATGGATTTTGTTACAGTTGCTCCATTTTTAAATATCTTCAATATCTACAGGGTAATTTTATAAAAGCTGAAGTACCAGGCTCCTCCAAAAGTGAAACAGAAATATATATATAACACATAAAACACAAAAATACGGCAAGAGGAAACAGAAATAATAATAATAGATACAATTTGTATAGCACCTTTCAAGGGACCCAAAGCCGCTTTACATGGTGAACAAACAAACAAACCAACAAAAGGGGCAAATAATAAAGTGACCAAGTGCAAGTAAATGCAGGAGAAGTCAACTTTATACAGGGAAAATAGAATAAGAAAAGATAAGATTGATATCAATTCTTAAAATGTCAATACTAGAGGAGATGCATTGAATTCCTTTATTGTCAAAAATCAATCCTGTCAGTACATATCCAGAAACCAACAAGCGATTACAAAAAACTAACTCAGATGTTATTCTTTCTTTTCATTCCAGGGAGCCAATGGGAATCCAGGAAAGTCTGGACCCTCAGGTGATCCCGTAAGATTACTTAAAGCAATTTCTTTACTTCAATAATAATGTATGAAAACATTTAATCTTACCTTATCAAGCTTTACTGGAAATGTGTGTGTGTGTGTGTGTGTGTGTGTGTGTGTGTGTGTGTGTGTGTGTGTGTGTGTGTGTGTGTGTGTGTGTGTGTGTGTGTGTGTGTGTGTGTGTGTGTGTGTGTGTGTGTGTGTGTTTTCTCTACCAGGGCACTAAAGCAAAGCAAGGTTACAGAGGTGATCGGGGTTTTAATGGAGACCCGGTGAGTTTAATCCCTCCTGTTTTTTATAACACTTTATTCGTTCATTTGTTGTGACCAGAGGTGGGAAGTAGTTGAGTACAAATACTTCCTTACTGTACTTAAGTACATGTTTCTGGTATCAGTACTTTACTCCACTACTTATTTTTCTGACCACTTTTTACTTTGACTTCTTACATTTTGAACACAAATACCTGTACTTTCTACTTCTTACATTTTGAACACAAATACCTGTACTTTCTACTTCTTACATGTTGAACACAAATACCTGTACTTTCTACTTCTTACATGTTGAACACAAATACCTGTACTTTCTACTTCTTACATGTTGAACACAAATACCTGTACTTTCTACTTCTTACATTTCTAACACAAATACCTGTACTTTCTACTTCTTACATGTTGAACACAAATACCTGTACTTTCTACTTCTTACATTTTGAACACAAATACCTGTACTTTCTACTTCTTACATGTTGAACACAAATACCTGTACTTTCTACTTCTTACATTTTGAACACAAATACCTGTACTTTCTACTTCTTACATGTTGAACACAAATACCTGTACTTTCTACTTCTTACATTTTGAACACAAATACCTGTACTTTCTACTTCTTACATGTTGAACACAAATACCTGTACTTTCTACTTCTTACATTTTGAACACAAATACCTGTACTTTCTACTTCTTACATTTCTAACACAAATACCTGTACTTTCTACTTCTTACATGTTGAACACAAATACCTGTACTTTCTACTTCTTACATTTT
The DNA here is from genome assembly GCF_902827165.1 of Trematomus bernacchii. Lineage (NCBI taxonomy): Eukaryota > Metazoa > Chordata > Actinopteri > Perciformes > Nototheniidae > Trematomus > Trematomus bernacchii. Next base: position 861,224 of record NW_022987674.1, on the reverse strand, counting down.
GAACACACATACCTGTACTTTCTACTTCTTACATGTTGAACACAAATACCTGTACTTTCTACTTCTTACATGTTGAACACAAATACCTGTACTTTCTACTTCTTACATTTTGAACACAAATACCTGTACTTTCTACTTCTTACATGTTGAACACAAATACCTGTACTTTCTACTTCTTACATGTTGAACACAAATACCTGTACTTTCTACTTCTTACATGTTGAACACAAATACCTGTACTTTCTACTTCTTACATTTTTAACACAAATACCTGTTCTTTCTACTTCTTACATGTTGAACACAAATACCTGTACTTTCTACTTCTTACATGTTGAACTCAAATACCTGTACTTTCTACTTCTTACATGTTGAACTCAAATACCTGTACTTTCTACTTCTTACATGTTGAACACAAATACCTGTACTTTCTACTTCTTACATTTCTAACACAAATACCTGTACTTTCTACTTCTTACATGTTGAACACAAATACCTGTACTTTCTACTTCTTACATTTTGAACACACATACCTGTACTTTCTACTTCTTACATTTTGAACACAAATACCTGTACTTTCTACTTCTTACATGTTGAACACAAATACCTGTACTTTCTACTTCTTACATTTTGAACACAAATACCTGTACTTTCTACTTCTTACATGTTGAACACAAATACCTGTACTTTCTACTTCTTACATGTTGAACACAAATACCTGTACTTTCTACTTCTTACATGTTGAACACAAATACCTGTACTTTCTACTTCTTACATTTTGAACACAAATACCTGTTCTTTCTACTTCTTACATGTTGAACACAAATACCTGTACTTTCTACTTCTTACATGTTGAACACAAATACCTGTACTTTCTACTTCTTACATGTTGAACACAAATACCTGTACTTTCTACTTCTTACATGTTGAACACAAATACCTGTACTTTCTACTTCTTACATGTTGAACAGAAATACCTGTACTTTCTACTTCTTACATTTTGAACACAAATACCTGTACTTTCTACTTCGTACATGTTGAACACAAATACCTGTACTTTCTACTTCTTACATGTTGAACACAAATACCTGTACTTTCTACTTCTTACATGTTGAACACAAATACCTGTACTTTCTACTTCTTACATGTTGAACACAAATACCTGTACTTTCTACTTCTTACATGTTGAACACAAATACCTGTACTTTCTACTTCTTACATTTTGAACACAAATACCTGTTCTTTCTACTTCTTACATGTTGAACACAAATACCTGTACTTTCTACTTCTTACATGTTGAACACAAATACCTGTACTTTCTACTTCTCACATTTCCCAAACAGGCTGGTTCCTTTAGTTTGAATGTGTGTTTGGTGGCGTGATCATTATTATTTAGAGTCATTGCGTGCCTATTGATTTGAACACGATCCGTGTATCCATCATTTCCTGGTCTTCTCTAAAGAAGAGGGACCAATGAAAACGTTGTCATGTTGCCGTTGTTCAGCATGGAAACATTCATTAGCTAACAATGACATTATTGTTCTATTAATATAAAGGGAGGTCAGGTACTCTTTAAAACAGCTGCTAGTTATGGGTACTTTTTACTGAAGTACATTTCAAAGCCCTCTTTACTTTACTTGAGTAAAGAAGTTTAGTCAGTACTTTACTTTTACCAGAGTATTTTTAAACACGAGTATCTGTACTTCTACTTGAGTAAAGTACGTGTGTACTTTTGCCATCTCTGGTTGTGACTCAGTTTGTTGTGGTGCGTTCAGGGACCTCCAGGGCCTCTAGGTAAACGAGGACTAAAGGGGCGTCGAGGCCCCTCAGGCCTTGAGGGAGTTGGAGGACCACCTGGGCCACCGGGACTTTCTGGATCTCCTGTGAGTGAAATAAACTAGAAGAATGAAGACAAAGTTAGCTAATGTTATAAAGATCTCCCTGGTCCCCGGCTTGAGCTTCAATCTCAGGATCCATGTATTTGTGATCCTCTCCAGAATGGAAGTAGTCATCACATACAGAGCATCAACTACTTCCTGAACAGTGTCCTTCACATGCTGATATCCAAGAGAGGGAGTTACACAGTCACAAGATGGAGGAATAGAAAGCAGTATTCAATGTTTACTTCAGATTAGCTCCACGTCAGAAATGAGCATGCTTGTCATATGTCTATCTCCATAGAGGCTGAATCATCATGTTAATCACATAGCTATCATATGCCTAAAACAGTCCTGATGCTCTTCTAGGTAATCATACATCCTGTCATGTTCACAGCTACAGTTGGGATACCTTTGTTATCATGCTACTCTCAGATTGGAAGAGGACATTCAGTATTTTCCCAACAGCTAACAATGCTAGAGAGACTGTGATTATAGGCAGTGGTGAACAGACACTAAGCACATTTAGCCAAATTCAGTACATTTTGAGGTACTTAAATGAAGATAAGATAAAATGTACTTTATTAATCCCAACTGAATTATTAATAAAGTACATCTTATCTTATCTTACTTCCTGCTTCTTTACACTTCTACACCCCAACAACTCAGAGGAACATATTGTTCTTTTTACTCCACATAGCGTATATACAATATTCATAATTATTCACATTTGTATGTAAGCACTTTCACCTGATACTTACACTTGTATTGTTATTATAATTTGATGAACTCTTACCTGTCCTATGCTTTGTTTCTATCTGTTCCTGTTGCTGCTTTAACACCTGAATTTCACACAGTTATCAACATTAAAAACCGTATAAAGGTAATTAATTATACAAACTGAGTAAATCACAGCATTTGCACATTTCTTCAAATAACCCTTAGAGTTAAAAAAAGGTTAATCTTATCTTAAATATGTATTATATTTACATTAATCCCTTGGTGAAATTGGCAAATTTATCATTTGCACTACAGAATATATAGTATAAAAAAAAGCTTCTCATTTACCAAGTGCATTATTAGTGATGAACAACAAATGCATTAATAACTGTAATACAATAATTCAAGATATATTGTTCTAAAAGGGCCAGCTGTGTGGAATAAGTTCAGGGGCGCACCTTGCGAACAGGCAAGGCAGGCAACTGCTTGGGGCCCCGGACCAGAAGGGGGCCCCCAAAGAAGGTAGATTAAGAAGGTCCACAGCAACGACAACATGAAACACCCTTTAATTTACTGCAACGACATGTCGGGAAACCCCCTCAAGGCGGCCCCATGCATAGCGCGCCGTAAAATGCTGCTTCTTATTTTATTTTAGTTTCGTTACCTTGCTCCGCTCTGGGGGGGGGGGGGGGGGGGGGAGAGTGTGTTGGGGCGCCACTGATGGTGATGAAAGCTGGTTCGAAGGGCCCCCAGTAAATGTTTGCCTAGGGCCCCCACAGACTCTAGGATCGCCACTGAATAAGTACCTTAACTTCTTGAACTTTAAGTACATTTAGCTGTCCTTTGCTTGAGTATTACTACGCTTTCTTATCATTACCTTTATTTAAGTGAGTATTTCTACCACCTTTAGGGCCTTGAAGGCATCATGGGGGAGCAGGGGAAGCAGGGGAAAGACGGACTGAAGGTGGGTTTCACAAAAAGTTGAAAGAATCATTACTTTTTCTGTCATTACAAAGTGTGCATGTGTGTGAATTTATACATGTTTTTTTGCAGGGGGATCGAGGGCCAATCGGTGTTCAAGGAGTGTCTGGACCCCGAGGCGACAAGGTGCGACAAAAATTGATTATTATTAATTCACTTTTGTTTGTATTTAAAAGTAGTTATAATGATACACGACCTTGTTCGTTTCACATTATTCAATGCATGTAGAAACAGAGCCTGAACACACCTTGAAATCCCGCCTCTTCCTGGACAAGTCAAACATTAACAGCCCCTCCTTCTCCTTCCTGCTCTCAAACAAGGCCAGCCCTCTGAGTGCCGTGTCTCTGAATACAGTGAATACTTTAGAGCCGTGTGAGCTAACCCGGAGCTAACGGGAGAATACACTCCCGTTGAAGAGCAGCCAGCACTGCAGCGGTCGGTAAATGCTGAAACACATTAATAAACAATGAACCACGGCACTCTGGAGAAAAGTATAAGGTTGGAGAAGTCGTTATTTAATTTAATCTGGCTTCGTATGATTAAAAGCAACACGATCGTCGACCCGACGCAGTCCCCCCCCCGTTGTTGTGGGAGAAAATCTCTCGGCAGCTCTGGGCAGTGTGAACAGAGCGGGAGCTGAAAAGGGAAACGGGAGCTGAACCAGAAAAGCTCTCGCTAGGAGCTAGAAAGGGAAAAGCGCTGGTGTGAAAGCCGCATGAGGGAGAATAGGCTGGAGCTTGGCTGGAGTTCTTCTGGTTTGATTGCACGTCTGTATTTGCTCTCTCACCACCCTATTTCTAAGTGTTGGTTGCAACCCAGGACTATTATCCAGAGTGTGCTCGCCAGCTGTTTCCTCTCGACTCCGACCACATAGTGATTTTTCTCGAAGGCTCGCTCCAGACGCAGCAGCTGAGACGGAGAGACAGTGTTGCCAACTTGGCGACTTTCTCGTTAAATTCGGCGGCTTTCCAAACCCTCCGGCTACTTATTTTTGTCAAAAGCGACTAACGACTAATTTAACGACTTGTAATGGTGTTATTAGGGACTTTTCTGGTGTTTGGAGACTCAAATATTGTTCAGCAGTTAACGAGCTGCCGTGAGCCCCTCTGCCCTCCCATAGTACTCACAGGCGCTCAGACTCACAGTTGCCTCCCGCAGCAGCTCAGCTGCTATGAGGTGTGATTTGTGCCAAAGAGCGAACTCACTGAGCAGACAATCGTGTCGGTCGTCGCCTACCATGCCGTGAACTATGCCGTGAGAGAAGTAACGTGACACTCTCGTCGCCACCCCTCTCGTCTGAGAAGCTACGTGACGTCTGCGTCTGAAGTTACTTTTAATACTACTTTAATTACTTTTAGTTACTTTACTTAGTTATCACCAAATAACCCAGTAATGTTACAGCTACGTTGCTGTTCAAGCTAGAATCTATTTCAATATAGTTTTGGTATTAAAATAATGTTACACCTCTTGTATGCCCTGAATGCAAAAAACAACCACAGACAAGAATATATATTTTTAATTATCAAAATGATAACAAAGGCTGAAAAAACAGGAGAAGCCTGTCTTCCCTTGGTCTCCAGGAGAAAACTGTATATCACCAAGTTTTCATATACTTTTGTGTATGAAATAGATCGCTGCAGTGAACACGACTTTATGTATTTGTTTATGGTTTATTTGATTTGGAGGGATGCAGTATACGGGTCATTCCAGAATTGGAGGACAATTTAGACACCAACATTTTTGAAAAATGAACCTTTCATTTTATTATTTTTTGTTATGTATTTAGGAAAAACAGATAATAAACCATCAAAAAAATTGATTTGCCCAGCTAAGGCATCAAATGTATATTTTCCAATGAAGAATTAACCCTGTTACTCTAATTATAGTAACAGGGTTGAAAATCAATGCTAATTTTAGCTTTTACCTCAGGAATTAATGCTAGCTGCACAATGTAATGCTATTGTCAAGGAATGGACACACTTAGATATTTAACTAAAGAAAGATACATTTGAAATTAATTTGTTTTAGTCTCATAATTTGAGTAACAGGGTTGCGTTTGTATGAGTGCCACACTCCTTCAAGAGTGACAAGATTGGAAATATATTACAAATAAAAGAGAGGACTTGGTTTTGGTCTACCCATGGTAGTAGCACATGGCTTGCTGATGTCCTTTCCACTGTTGCGGCTTTCACACCAGCGCTTTTCCCTTTCTAGCTCCTAGCGAGAGCTTTTCTGGTTCAGCTCCGGTTTCCCTTTTCAGCTCCCGCTCTGTTCACACCGCCCAGAGCTGCCGAGAGATTTTCTCCCACAACAACAACGGGCCGGGGACTGCGTCGGGTCGACGATCGTGTTGCTTTTAATCATACGAAGCCAGATTAAATTAAATAACGGCTTCTCCAACCTTATACTTTTCTCCAGAGTGCCGTGGTTCATTGTTTATTAATGTGTTTCAGCGGCATTTACCGACCGCTACAGTGCTGGCTGCTCTTCAACGGGAGTTTATTCTCCCGTTAGCGGCTCTAAAGTATTCACTGTCTGACTGTCACACAAGCAGCTGATACATATCCCCAGTTACCCTTAAGTGAATGTGTGTCAGTCTGAATTGACGCTGTTTGGCATCACAACGCTGTTATGAAAGTTTCTCTGGTATAACATGGGTGATGTTAGCATAGCAACCGAAGCTAAACTGACTACTTGCTAAGCCGTTTTCTCCAGGCACATTTTACCGGCGTATTTTTCATTATGATTCTACTTGTGATAGTCGGACATGACAACCTGTACAGCCCATGTATTGATTCCATCCGATAGCTGCTATAATAACAAACAAAACGTCTGCCTGCTCTCCACAATGATCAATAACAGCGAACGGATGGTCAAAGTAAGGTTTCCTGCACGCCTCGACGTAAGCGACGCCGCGTCATAGCTCCAAAGCTCTTGCCTCTGGACCGACAACTTTTTGGAGCTGGAAGTGAACCGCATTCCGGAGCTATGACGCGCCGCCGCTGCGGTGTGAACAGGAAAAACCGGCGCTTTTCAGGCTCTAGCTCCCAGCAGGAGCTGGAAAAGCGCCGGTGTGAAAGGGGCATGTGTCATGCGACAAACAGTTTTTTCACTTCCTCTGCCAAGCTAAAAAGGTTTCGGTAACAGGGTTGCGTGCATGTTGAGGGACACACCTTCTGTGCAAAATTACTGTTATTTAAAATGTGTTTATGATTTAACAAATTGATTTTACCATTACAAGACACATATATCAATAGAATAATACCAAAAAAGTAAATAAAAACCCTATTTTAAATGTTATATTTGACATGCAAGTTGGTCACCAAGAAGCTGGGACAAGAGAAAAGGGCAATTTTAGGGGGTGTTCGAGAGCTATTTGATATTTTAAATAATATTTTGAAACCATTTTTTCTACAACTTTATATGCATCTTGTCTCAATACAAGTATATTTAACACAACAAGTGCATGTCTTAGCTTTTTGGGCATGGATTATTAGATTTTTTATATGGGGGACATGAAATGTCCTCCAATTCTGGAATGAGAAGTTCAGAGAAGAGGCAACCCCTATATATTGTTTATTTCATTTCATTTTGGCACCATGGCAGAGGCAAATATAGAGTTAATGTGCGGAGATTATAATGTCCCGTTTACTAAAATATGTAGGCTATTGTTTTATGATGTTTAGTTGACAAAATAGTCACTGTGCTACATTTTGCTGCACTCAAGCATACATCTGAAGACAAGAGTTGTGTCCCCCTTTGGCCACAAGGGGGAGTATATATATATTGTAATATATATATATTTTGTATAGATGTTGCAACTATACAGAGCTTTGGCAATACTATATGTAACTGAGGTCATGCTAATAAAGCTATTGAATTGAGTATACCTTTAAGTGAGCTGTCAGGAGGAAACAAAGGTTCGCCAACACATTGTACTTTAATGCTGAGAAAGTACAAAGACGTGAAACGATGTGCTGCAATGTCTGTATATTTTTTAAGAATGCCAAGTAAAGGAAGAAAGTAATAACTCGCACTGAGTCTTAATACATTACTTTATTTCTATTATATAGAAACACTATCCAATGATTTATTATGTTTGTGTTACACACACCATTACTGAATTAATTCTAAAACCAAGAATAACCTACATACAACAATAGGGAGCCCTGGCTCAAGGACGGACAAAACAAGGACACCACACATGATTATTTTCCAATTACAGTATATTTATTTAAAGAGAGTAACTCAATTGTGATATCAGTTAATCAGTAATGTGTGTAGTGTACGGGTGTGTGATGTGTCAGCAGGGCCGGACTGGGACCATAGGTCAGGCCGGGAATTATACACCCAGCCAGGCCTAGACTACTAATTTTGTTTGGGGGCGTTTTGCTGGATGTATCGTCAATATTTACAACGTTGCTGCCCTTAGTGATAGCCCTACAGTTTGAATCTACTACTTAAATAGAAACATATGGACATAGGATATTGTTAAAAAAAAAGGTGTGCATATGTATTTGGGAACCTTTCCATGTGAACATGTTTTATTTGGGGGTGGACCTCAAATGGATTAAACTGTGATCAATAACTATAGTAACTTATTGAGAGAACATGAACATAGCTTGCTTATACTGTTGTCATTACATTTCCTTTGTTCAGTGTTTTCATAGACATAGCCTATTGAAACAGTTTCCTCTGTACCTGCCAGTTCTGTCCACTGAGCTCTGCATCTCTCCCTCAGGGTCATCACCATCAGCATCATCTGATAGTGGAACTGAATAAGGAGAATATGTAATCATTACATTAACAACTATTTATGAAATAACATTATTCAAGAACATATATTATGCAACACTTATTTTATCACTTAGTTGACCCTGTATTTGCATGGCCTAATACCATAATGATTGTCTCCCCTTTAGACAACACAACCATCTCAAGTGATTCACTCACAGTATGAGGGGTTTGTAGCCCCACAGTTAGCTGCAGTCTAACGGTTATATTACATATATTTGCCTTGAGTAACATTAAGGACATGTTTGGGTTTTGTGTAGCCTTATAGTCTCCAGTCACACAGGGCCTATACTAACTTAGCATTGGACTGAGAAACAGTTTTGTTGACAGTCGATGTGCACATCAGGCTACAATATAGAAAGAAATGTGACTCATAATGTTCGCTCACTTACTTTCTGCTTCGTCATTCTATACCATAGGGGGTTCTGAATAAATCAGTGATTTTAGCAGATTTCGCTGCCTTTTTTTGCAGGATGGGATGGGGGTCCATCCTTCCACAATAATTAACCTTGCCGTCAGTTTCAGTCAGTCCAGTCCACACTAATGTAAACAGCAGCGCGCTGGTCTCGTGAGAAACGGAGAGTGGAACAACCAATCACTTCTTCATTATTCTCCTGAAATTTAAATGTGCCCATTCGCCAGTCTGACACATAGACTGTATATATAAAGGTCTGGTCCGGTGCAACTTTGAACACCTTCAATATATGCCGCATTAATGGATTTGGCCTGCAGTCACCGCGTCTGGGCTGAATTAAACACGTATTATTTTAGTCCTGTGTGTTTATTAGAGGCCATGTCAGCAGGCCACATCATGCCAGCGTTGCGTTCACAAGACATACAAGCCACAAACTGGCAATCGAAACATGCTACAACCTGCGGGACAGTGAATGAGACACACAGACACAGACACACCCACACACACCTTGAGGTGCAGCGATCAGCTGTTCCCGAGCAGAGAGAGAGAGAGAGACAGCTGCTAGACACAACTCTTATTAATCCCCGTACCGGACAATTGTTATTTGTTCCAAATCGGAACCGGATTTCGGTTCCCGATCCTCATCACATCCCCAGCCACAGCCGTGGTCTTAACCGGTCTTGACATAAAATCTCGAGTCCTATAGGTCCGATACAAAGACAATACGAAACCAAATGCAGTCGATTCCGAGACCAATACCGTTAAAAAGTGGTCTGGAGACCGGTCTCGAGTACAACACCAGCAAATATTCTCATACTAATGATTATTAATTATTATTCCCCTCTCTTCTGATACCAATACTGTGCCGATGAGAAAGTGTACCTGTAACACTCTCCAAACTACTGTAGGAGCGGAATCATTCGAAAAATATAATATAGGATAATGCTATACAATGCTAACGGAGGCGAGACGTACGTTATTCACACGCTTATGTACACGCTTATGTACACGTACGTTATCAACACGCGTATCTAAGATAGCACTTTCAAAGCTACGCCGCCGCCACGTGAGCGCGTACTTTGAGCGCACCTATGATACGTCGCCGTGACGTCTGACGTCTGACAACGTCGTGACGTCGCCTGTATCGTACGTCAACCCATTCAAAATTGATGGAGGCGTTGGCGCACGTTGACACGTTAGTTCTCCGCTCAGTGAGCTTAGTTATCTGCTCTTTGGCACAAATCACACCTCATAATATGCAGTCAGAGCAGAGAGGAGACAGCCACACTCTCCCGCGTCGAGACGGCAAATGAATTGCGCATGAGCGGGATTTAAATGTAAAATGTAAATGTTTCTTCACTGTCACTGTCACACTATAATAAATAACTGCCTTTCCTTTGCTTTGACTCACACAGCCTCAGTCACTTAATCACCTCGTCCACTGTGTGTGTGCCTCTGTGACGAGCTAAACATCCACATAGGTCATCATGTCACAGTCTAAACTGTAGCCTATTCACAAAAGTACAGAAAGGAGTGGGAATCAAACCCTGAGTTTAAAGGATGGTTGAAGCCATTTATTGGAGATGACACACGGGCATACTATACTGCCTTTATTGTAAGGGAGATTTCTACTAAAAACTACTAAAACAATTTCTACTTTCTACTTTTTCTAATAGAGACATTTCTGATCTACTGTCGTCTGGATTTACTCTGGTGGTTTCAAGTTTTGATCCTTGAAGGGGGTGGAACGTTTTTTTACCGCCATTACATGATATGCAAATTAGGCGATGACGTCATTTAGGGACTTTTGGCGACTTTTCGGACAGCCAATAGCTACTTTCCTTACTATGGAGTTGGCAACACTGCGGAGAGAACGCCGTCCGGATGCGTTTGGGTTTCCTGGAGAACGGGCCGTGCAGAAGCATGTTCTCCGGACTGCCGTCGTCCCCTGAACACAACACGGGGGTTAACACTCTGAGATATCAAGCAGTGGAAGAAACAGCATTCAAAACCTCGCATTAAAGATCTACATCTTTCATCACGGCAATGCATTTGAGCAGCCTGAGCAGCATATGTTGCTAATGCGCGGAGGACCGAGCCCGTTAAACTCACCAGCAACACAGAGTGGGCCTCGCTCGTGTGGAGGCTACTGCCAACTGTCATCGCCGGCGCCGAGCACCCACGGCCCCGTGTGTTTTCCTGCGGAGGTGTGTTTTCCTGCGGAGGACCGAGCCCCGTTCAACTCACCAGCAACACAGAGTGGGCCTCGCACGTGTGGAGGCTACTGCCAACTGTCATCGCCGGCGCCGAGCCCTGCAAGGCCAGTAGTCCGGGCCCCGTCTATCCAGGACGGGCTTCCATCGGCGGATCGGGTAGGCCTATGCTTACCTGCTGAGTGGATCTTGCCCCGCTCTTCCCCTCTGGCTATTACGATGGCGTATTTTCCTGTGTTCCTCTGCCTTGTCGTGGCATGGAGTTTTAGCGGCTATGCTATCGGCAACCCAGACTCCATACGCCCGCGGCTGGTTACCACAGATGGTGTGACATCCACACTGGGCCATGAACATAATGGATGGTTGTCGCATGTGATTAGTTTTGGAAATGTTTCTCATTTGAATTACTGCCCCTGGGTTCGCGAGATCTGTTGTTTTCCTGGGGCCTTCACCGTGGGAAACCCTACAGATGCCCTTTGCCAGTATTCTTCTTCTAACTCTTCTAGTCTCCCGATTATAACGAAATTTAAGCAGAAGTGCTTAATCATGTTGCTTCTTCTTCTGTCTGGTATTCAGCCTAATCCTGGTCCTTTAATGGCATGTAATACCCCGACGGACTTTAAGAACCTGTCTGGGTTACACATCATCCATGTAAATGCTCGCAGCTTGCTTCCCAAAATGGATATGTTGCGAATTTGGTCAGAGTCAACTGGAGCTGATCTAATTATTGTTTCTGAGACTTGGCTTTCAAAGAAAATATTGGATAAAGATGTCGGAATTGACGGCTTCAATATTTATCGTTCGGACCGCCCCAGGAAAGGTGGTGGCGTGGCGATTTACGTAAAACAAAATCTTGCTGCACAGGTCATCTTCTCCAAATCTGCTGTTAAGCAGTTTGAAATTTTAGCACTAAAGATTGATTTATCTGGTGGTCAGTTTTTAACTGTTGTTGGTTGCTATCGGCCCCCTTCTGCTACAAGCGACACATTATCCTCGCTAATGCAGCTTTTATCTCAACTACAGTTTAAGGAAATCATCATGGTAGGTGATTTTAACTGGGACTGGCTTTCACCAGTGTCTGATGATTTTAAAGCTCATTGTATGTCTCTAAATTTTACACAAGTAATTGAAAGTCCTACTCGTCTTAACACCAGGTGTCTAGAAAAATCATCTCTTATCGATCTTTTAATTACTAATCAACCCCATAAATATACTGCAACCGGGGTCTTTGCTAATGACCTAAGTGATCATTGTCTAGTTGGTGCTATTAGGGATACCAAAATCCCCCGTACTAAACCCTGTGTTGTTCTGAAAAGAAATGTTAAGCACTTTATAGAGCAAGCCTTTCTTCATGACTTAGTTCATTTTAAATGGGATCGTATTTTATTGATTGGTGATGTTGACGATGCTTGGAAGTATTTTTATGACAGTTTTAGTTATTTTTTAGATAAACATGCTCCGTTTCGCCGGTTCAGGGTGAAGGGCCGTTATACCCCCTGGTTCACTTCTGATCTGGCAGCCCTCTTACGCAAGAGGAATCTCCTTTGGGCTGCTGCGAGGAAGACAGGCTCTGAGGCTGACTGGCTTCTTTTTCGTCAACTACGTAATCGCTGTACTGCTTCCATTAAAAAAGCCAAAAGCGATTTTTACTTATCCCAGACCACAGACAGTTTGAACGATCCTAGGAGATTTTGGCATGCCATAAAATCCCTCTCTGCCAGCTCTCGCTCCTTAGAGCTGCCTCCAAACATTGTTGTTGACTCCACCCCTGTGTCAAATAAGACAGAGATGCTTAATTGTTTTAATAAACATTTTATTGCGTCCAGTTCCTTGTTTGACACATTATCTTTTGGTAAATCATCTCCCTCCATCGCCAATAGTCATGCCTCCAGTAGCCACACTTTCTCCTTCAACCCCTTCAATGTTGGGGAGGTTTGTAAGGCTCTAAAGGGCCTAGACCCCAAAAAATCAGCAGGCCCGGACGATCTCCCCCCTTATTTCTTACGGCTAGCTGCAGATATTTTAGCCAAACCACTGTGTCATGTTTTTAATCTTTCTATAACAAACAATGTCATTCCAGATGTTTGGAAAACTGCAAATGTTCTCCCCTTATTGAAAGGTGGTGATCCCATGGTGATGAATAATTACAGACCAATTTCCAAGCTCTCTATTTTAGCTAAAGTACTTGAAAGGCTGGTGAATGATCAAATCAAAGAATATTTAAGCTTGAACAACATTCTATCTCCTCACCAGTCAGGCTTTAGGAAGCAGCACAGTACATTAACAGCTGCTTTGAAAGTAGTGAATGACATTGTCGAAGGCTTGGACGCAAAGAGCTACTGTGCTGCCCTTTTTATAGACTTATCCAAGGCTTTTGATACTGTGGACCATGGCATTCTATGCCAGAAGTTATCTCATATAGGCCTGTCTGACCAAGCTGTTGGTTGGTTTGAAAACTACCTTTCGAATCGCAAGCAATGTGTAAAATTCAGCGGTCTCTCCTCAAGCTTTCTTAATGTGCCCAGAGGTGTTCCTCAAGGTTCGGTCTTGGGACCGACCCTTTTTACTATTTATATAAATGATGTGGGTAAAAGCATTGATGCCTCTGTACATCTATATGCAGATGATACTGTTGTGTACTGTTGTGCTAGCACTGTTGCCCTTGCATTTGAACGTCTGCAGTCTGCTTTTGACACTTTTCAGTCACATCTGTTCCACCTTAGGTTGGTGTTAAATTCAGATAAGACAAAAGTCATGTTGTTTTCCAATAAGAAAAGGTTACCAACTGTTCTTCCCTGCATCATGTCTGCACAGCATAACCCCATTGAAGCTGTTAACACCTACAGATACTTAGGCATCACTATAGATGAAAATCTCTGCTTCAAACAGCATATTGACAATCTCTTAAGGAAACTGGAATTAAAACTGGGATTCTTTTTTAGAAATAAGGCCTGCTTCTCCACAAGTGCGAGGAAACGGCTTGTAGCTGCCACATTTTTGCCGCTCTTGGACTACGGGGATGTTGTGTACATGAACGCCTCAGCTCACTCACTTCATCTGCTGGACGCTGTCTACCATGGGGCTCTGAGGTTCATAACAAACTGTAAACCCCTCACACACCATTGCACGCTGTACTCTTTAGTCAACTGGACATCATTATCAATGCGCAGATCACTGCACTGGTACAAATTCATCTATACCGCTATGCTTGGACTGCTGCCCCTCTACATATCCACTTACATATCACACAAACAGTACAGCTATAGCCTACGATCTCAACATTACATCACTCTGTCCGTCCCCTCAGTTCGCACGGTGCTTGGAAAAAAAGCCATATCATACTCTGCCCCCTCGACCTGGAACACACTTCAGCAGGAACTTAAGCTGACCAGTTTGATACCCATCACGGATTTTAAACTAATTTGAAAAAAGCTGGAGAAATCATCTGTGGGTGTTTGCACCTGCTTTAACTGACTGCTGTGTGGATTTCGGTGACTGCTTTTTTTACGATGTTGTATTTTGTTGTTGCCTCTGTGTTTGGTGTCCTGTCTGTCTGTAACTTTGTGTGGTAGTGTTACCACTGACAGGTCTCTCTTGGAAATGAGACCTTGTGTCTCAATGAGATTTTAAACCTGTATAAATAAAGGCTAAATAAAAAAAAAATGATACCACTCTCATCACATTAGTATGCATAAAAAGTGACAGGTGCTGTGACAGGTCACACCTACTACTACTTATGCTAATGAGCCCATTTGATATGCTAATGAGCCCATTTGTTCGAGGTGTTATCACGTGTAGGTGTGATATCACATATAGGTGTGATATCCTTTGATGTGAGGGGTGAGGTGTTGTAACATGTAGGTGTGATATTCCCCCTTGTAGTAGATCCTTTGTTGTCTAATCTAATTAGTCTTTGATGTCTGCCCTTTGTTGTCTAATCTAATTACCCTTTGATGTCTGTCCTTTAATGTAAGGGGGTGAGGTGTTGTAACATGTAGGTGTGATATTCCCCATTGTAGTAGATCCTTTGTTGTCTAATCTAATTAGCCTTTGATGTCTGCCCTTTGTTGTCTAATCTAATTACCCTTTGATGTCTGTCCTTTAATGTAAGGGGGTGAGGTGTTGTAATATGTAGGTGTGATATCACACCGGAGTGTTATAAGCCTTTGATGTCAATCTAATTAGCCCTTTGATGTCAGTCCTTTGATCAGTGTTTGTAACTAGTGTTAAGGTAGTCTCTTTGAAGTTGTGTGTGACTGTCTCGCACCCCCTTCCTCCTCCCACCCCTTCTGTCACCCTTCCTTTTGCTGTGATGTCAGAAGATAGAGGTGGGGGTGGAGTTAGGTAAAAAAGAAATCCGTGCAAACTAGATAAAAAGCCAGTCATTTCCACTCACCAAGTCACCTAAACTTTCAAAAACGAAAATGGCAAAGAGAGGAATCGATATGGGTTTAATCAGCGAGACGCCTGTGACAGTAGGGAGCGCCAGTCAAGAAACGGATGCAGTATCTGTGCCGGGTTCAGACCCTCCGTCTGAGGCTCTTCATAAAAAATGGAGTCTGGATGTGTGAGACTGTCTCCCCTCACACACCCTCCCACCCCTCCCCTCCCCCTGCCTGTCACCTCCTGATTTTGCTATCAGCCATTAATTCTCATTCACTAAGTCACCTAAAAAATTAGGAAGATTTACTGGTGTGCTTCCCTAGATGATGTAAATAGTCTAAGGGTCATGTTAGGGGGACATTACGGAACTCAGGAGTCCGCCCTTGGAGGCTTGGAGAGCGGATAAAGAGAGGTGTATTTACTAGTGTTGAGCCCTGGATGATGTAAATAGTCCAAGTGCCATGGTAGGGGGACATTACGGAACTCAGGAGTCCATGCCATAAAGCCTTGAAACTTGAAACTTAAAATGATCAGAAACTGCATTGTCTCACTGAAAACAGCTCTAAAGAAAACTCAATTCCATACAAAGTACTTAACTTTCTACCAGTTGTAAAGTGTTGCTCACTTCAAAAGTGTATCTAAAAAGTATCTTAGTAACAAAAACCAAAGCAAAAAGCATTAATGTTAACAACGCCTCAAAGGGCGGACTCCTGAGTTCCGTAATGTCCCCCTACCATGGCACTTGGACTATTTACATCATCCAGGGCTCAACACCAGTAAATACACCTCTCTTTATCCGCTCTCCAAGCCTCCAAGGGCGGACTCCTGAGTTCCGTAATGTCCCCCTAACATGACCCTTAGACTATTTACATCATCTAGGGAAGCACACCAGTAAATCTTCCTTATAGTTAATAAAGTAATTCAACAATAAAAAGACAAGATCAAGGGGTCATTAAGATTTTTAAATTATTATTACCCTCTTCAAAGAGACTTCGTTGTAGTTAAAGTAATTAAACATTAGTTCACAAGCCATACAACTTAAGAGAAAATCCAGTTCACAAGCCATATATTTTCAAAAGAACATCCTTAGTTAACAACAACTTCATAGGGGCTTTTAAAGTTGTGTGAAGTAATTAAACATTACAAATACAATATCAGGGGGTCATTAACATCTTTTTTAATAAGTATTACCCTCTTTTCAAAAAGAGTCCCTTGTAGTTAGTAAAGTAATTAAACATTAGTTCACAAGCCATACAACTTAAGAGAACATCCATAGTTAACAAAAATCATATTAAAAACTAATCTAATTTTTTAGGTGACTTAGTGAATGAGAATTAATGGCTGATAGCAAAATCAGGAGGTGACAGGCAGGGGGAGGGGAGGGGTGGGAGGGTGTGTGAGGTGAGACAGTCTCACACATCCAGACTCCATTTTTTATGAAGAGCCTCAGACGGAGGGTCTGAACCCGGCACAGATACTGCATCCGTTTCTTGACTGGCGCTCCCCACTGTCACAGGCGTCTCGCTGATTAAACCCATATCGATGCGTCTCTTTGCCATTTTCGTTTTTGAAAGTTTAGGTGACTTGGTGAGTGGAAATGACTGGCTTTTTATCTAGTTTGCACGGATTTCTTTTTTACCTAACTCCACCCCCACCTCTAGCTTCTGACATCACAGCAAAAGGAAGGGTGACAGAAGGGGTGGGAGGAGGACGGGGGTGCGAGACAGTCTCACACAACTTCAAAGAGACTACCTTAACACTAGTTACAAACACTGATCAAAGGACATACATCATAGGGCTAATTAGATTGACATCAAAGGCTTATAACACTCCGGTGTGATATCACACCTACATATTACAACACCTCACCCCTCACATCAAAGGACAGACATCAAAGGACTAATTAGATTAGACAACAAAGGGCAGACATCAAAGGCTAATTAGATTAGACAACAAAGGATCTACTACAAGGGGGCATATCACACCTACATGTTACAACACCTCACCCCTCACATCAAAGGATATCACACCTATCTGTGATATCACACCTACACGTGATAACACCTCGAACAAAGGGGCTCATTAGCATAAGTAGTAGTAGGTGTGACCTGTCACAGCACCTGCCACTTTTTATGCATACTAATGTCATGAGAGTGGTATCATTATAACTACTTTTAAATATGGGAATATCTAAAATGAAACGTCAAAGAGTTTTATTATGTGATATTTATTCCTGCCAAAGGGTCGGGAAGGTCGAGAGGGATTTTCTGGATTCCCAGGTCCCATTGTGAGTATGCATGAGAGGATATTAAGCTTATTTTACATGCTAATCAGTGTGTTTAATCCATTAACTCTTGTTGTTTTTATATACGTTGCAGGGAGAGATGGGAAAATCTGGAGAGGGAGGACGTGAAGGAGAGCCTGGTATTAAGGTTCCTATGTGGCTGCATTTATTATTCTGTATTAATGAGACTACAGTGTCCTGCACAAACACAACATCTCTATTACTGATCACTTTTACACTACTTTAAGGGCTTTACTAACAGTTAAACATGGATTTGAAGCTGGTCAATATATCTTTACAACAACATGTAAAGATTGTAGATTCTTCACGTACATTTTAATGACCTTAAAACTATTTCAATCAGGAGAGACTTATTCCGTAAGTTTGATAGTATATTTATTGCCCGAGGGGTAATATACATTTTGGAGATTAGACCCTGTGATGGATTTAGGGGGAGGAGAAGCCGACTAGGAAAACAATCTTCGCTGCTTTTGTAGCAGAAGTACAGCGCCACTTACAGGCCCGGCATATGTACTACAGCGTCTCTCTCTGTTACGTGTGGACGGAAGACTTTTTTGATAACGATTTTGGTTAGTTTGCGTTATTGTCCTCGTGTGGCTGCAGCCTTAAACGTTTTCCGGGTGTGCTGTGATTGGCTTTTGGGGGATGAGACGGGACCGATTGGTTTAGCTGGGGGTATGACGCGCCCTTGCTTATAGAAGGAAGGGCGAGTGAGTGACAGATAATTGTGAACGAGAGCGTGGGAAATAGTCTTCCTGAAAGAACTTGCGCTGAGCTTCATTTATTTAGGTTTACAAAATGTACTTGGAAATAAATGGTGATACACTTTTACAAAATCCCCAAAACAACAATGGCACCATTATGAATTTACACAATGACATATCAATGATCAACAAGAATAAACAAAGGTATTTGTCAACACAGAAAGAACAAATATGGAGGAAATAAAGAAAAAAGTGCGTCTGACAAACATTTTTAAGAATGATTTTACTTTCCCATTTATAAGTCTTTTATTTCAGTCTATCCAAATAAATATGTTCATTAAATTCAGCATTGTATCCTTCAAATTGCTGCCAGTGTAATTGTTAATTGTTTTTATGTGTTACCTTTGTGTAGGGAAAGCTGGGCATCTCCGGAGCGAATGGACCAAAAGGCTCAAAGGTGAATTATATATTTGTATCGGTACCACTTTACAATAAGACTACCCTTATAAAGGATTCATGAAGGGTTTATAATTAGGTTATGAATTAGGTTGTAAACAGTTTATTAATCATTAAGAGCCATTTATAAACCAGTTCTAACATAGTTTTCATACATCAACACAGGCTCACTATTTGGCAAGATGACTAAGCCTTATATTGGCTACTTAGCTTACTTCGTCTTCTTCATCAACACAGGCTCACTATTTGGCAAGATGACTAAGCCTTATATTGGCTACCTAGCTGACTTCGTCTTCTTCATCAGCCAGCATCCTTGGTATCTGTTGCTCACCGAGTTGATTCTCCCCCATCCATCTTGATGTTTCTTGGCATCTCTTTATGACCATTTATGAGTTACTAACATTTATAAGGGCCAAGGGGGAGCCTTATTGTAAAGTGTAAAACACATTCCCATTTATTAATGAGTTACTACCATTTCTAATAAGGCTTAGCAGTACAGATAAATGTGGGCTCACTATTTGGCAAGCAACCGGTCACAGTTGCCCTGTTTATCTCATGTCTTATAAAAGCTTATTAATGATTTATAAAGTGTTCACAACCTATTTAATAAATGAATTACAAACTATTCGTAAACCTTTTATACGGGTAGTCTTATTGTAAAGTGGTACCATTTTATTTTATATTAATAACATGTGAAGTAACCATATTTAAATCATTAGCCTTGTTCAGTATTTAAATACTTAGTTGTTAATAGTATTTTTGTATTTTTAATGTCATGTAACAGGTACATTTGGAATTGTATTAATTATTTGAAAATGTCTCACATAATCTTTGTCTCATTTCAGGGATTTCGTGGAAATTTTGGAAACAGAGGACAGGACGGACCTCCTGGAGTTCTGGTAGGAACATAACAATATGTCATCAAACAATTATATTTCTGACTTCATTCAGTTATATACCATCTTATAGGGTTCATAAACTGCATGCTAATGTACATGGATAAACCTGTAGATGTGCCTGGCTAATTGGACTGTGCCATTCCCCTAAAACCTTGAGGGGTGTTTAAAGAGGCTATATCTAAGCCACCCATCTCTATGGCCCGTCCACACGGCAGCATCGCGTGCTTCAACGGAGACGCTTCCCATTCACTTTGAATGGGGTGACGTCATGCTTTGCCGAAGTGCATTGTGTCGCTTTGCCTCCGTTGCTCGCTTTGAAAATTGAGAAATGTTCAACTTTTCAAGCGTCGGCGGAAGCGCCAGCCAATCAAATCATATGCCAGTACAAGCTCTAGCCAATGAAACCGCGTGCTTGTGTGTCCGGGGCGGGAGATTAATGTGATTGGTTGTTGGTCGCACGCCAGACACGCCCACCGGCAAGCTTCAACGCGACGCTGCCGTGTGGACGTACCGTAATGAGTCTTTTCTCCCCTGCACTCAACAATGGACTGGCCAGCATTGGTATTTAGTTAGATAGTTTTTGTTTAATAATTAATGCTAGATTCTAGATTGTATCTGCTTATATACAAAATAATCACCTTTTGTTCATCCTAATTGATTTTGTTACCCATCCTAAAAACTGTATATATATTTTGGGTAAATAAAATCTGTATTTTTCAACCTTTAGCTGCGTTCCTAGTTTTTGCGTACTCTGGTCCTTTACAATGACATACTGTAAGTCCCTCTACTAAATTCAAAGTTTGTCAGACTTTTTTTTTCCAAATCAATGTTTTTGCAGTGGGGTTCATGGAGTGTTGTAGGCATAATGAGCTCAGAGCTAAAGGTTAAGATTAAGTTAATTGGTTAAATGGTAATATGACTGTTAAATTATGTGAGTGCCTTGCCATGTCCGCTCTTCAAATGCGTGTCGAAAAATTCATTTAAGTTAGAGCAGGGGTGTCAAACTCAAGGCCCGGGGGCCAAATCCGGCCCGCAACTTCATTTTTCTGTGGCCCCGCAAGAGCTTGCAAAGAATATAATACGTTTATTATACGGTTGCATACTGATTTACAGAAGCAGGTTGCCCATAAACTACATGTCCCACAATGCATCTAGTTGTGTGACATGCGCACTGAAGAGACTTGCAATTATTTGCCCTGGACTTCTGCTTTCAGACGTAGTTAATTACTAAGTTATTACCCTATCTGATAAGAATCCAATTCAGAGGCAATAATGTAATATAATACATTTATATATGTATATTTATATATGTATATTTATATAGTTACAACCGGCCCTTTGAGTGCAACCATAATGCTAATGTCGCCCGCGATGAAATTGAGTTTGACACCCCTGAGTTAGAAGAATAAGAGGAAGAGAAAAGCGATGTATTTGACACCTGATGAGACAGAGATGGGAATAGTGTTTTTGGCTGCAAATTAAGAAAAGTTTGCGACTTGTTCTATCGATTACGTTTTTTTATTTTGCGTGTCAGTTGGAGAGTCGAAATCTTCTTTCAATTAAGACCAAAGGTGGTTAAGGTGGTGTCTTCAACCTCCATTCAAAAGTGGCTTATTGTAAGGTTTGAAAGCACAGAATAATCCAAACAGTTGCAATACTACTTGATATTTGGTTCATACATGTGATAATACATATTCTTCCTATCAGGGAAGCATCGGTGCAGATGGACTGAGCGGAGACACTGGACCTCCAGGACCAAGAGTGAGTAAACCACTTTATAATTAACTCTGAACAAGTAAATAAGCTCGCTTTGAAGTGTCTCAAATGCTTAAATGATACTCTAATCAATATATTTTCCACAGGGGTCACCTGGGAAGACAGGAGATCCTGGCCTTCAAGGACCTGTAGGGAACAATGTGAGTGTTCATTTTGATTTGATTTATTTCTAACGTGTAAAACAATAATACAAATAGTAATAATTAAATAAAACAAGAGAAGTATGACACTGTACAAACTTAAGCTGTATCAAATTGATAAACAAACATATTATTGACTTACAAATTATATATAAACAAATGATCTGCCTAATTACACATCTGAAAAGTGGCGGGAAGAAGTTTACACTTATTTAATAAACATTTCTTTTTTTTTTTTAACAAGATGTACATCTAAATGAATGTCTATATACAATAACAGGGTGTCCGCGGGGTCTTAAAAAGTATTAAAAGTTGATAAATCAATTTAGCAAAAATGAAGGCTATTAAAAAGTATTAAAAAGTATTAAATGGCATTTTCCAAGGTATTACATTTTGCAGCTTGTTTTCAATAAGTATATAAATTGTCCAAAGAGGTTGTATTCTACAGTTTGCCTGAATGTAATCATTGCGTAGGTGTGTAGTGTGATTCTGTGTAGTTTATTTATGGCATCCCGTTGGATTTGACGTCATCTGAACAGGACATCGCACGCTCACTGCTTGATAGCGCGCGAAGGTCCGTTTACGCCGGTTGCTAAACAACATCGTTATGGGGAAATGCAAGTCTGCGTCCAAATGGTTGGAAGATAAGGAGGAAGGACAATCAATACTGAATGTAGTCAATGTGAGGTAAAGTGTGTCGCCAATGTAACCGGTTAAAACTCCAACTGGCGATGAGGTCTTAAAATGTATGGAAAGGGTCTTAAAAGGTCTTAAAAGGTCTTACATTTGACTTCAGGATTCCTGCCCATACAGATGGAGCATCTTATTTCAGACAGTTTGAAACGCGAGGGTCGTGATTGGCTCGTGCACGGTCCGTGATCGGTTCGTGATGAAGAGCCGGCCCCCAGTCTGACTTGATACCGCCCCCGTGATAAATATATTTAATTATTGTGAAGCCAGCTGCAATGGATCATTGATCCACCAGGGGGTGCAGTGGGGTTCCACACTGGAGCTCATGTGAAATCAACTTCGATACAGTAAGCTGGATGTACAGTATGTCTGGTACTAATGTAAAGCGGATCTTTGTTAAGATCCATATGTCACGGATAGGATCATAGTCTGTGCTAAATAAGACATGTAATCATTTACAAAACATCACCATGTTGTTATTTAACAAAATAATGTTGTTTAGTCGAAAAAAACGAACGAGAGGAAATGCAGCCGGCTCTCCCGATTTTTAATCCTAATTTAATCATCATCTTCACCACGATCATTTATGTTTATGTTCGCCGAATTGACATGAAATCACTGACAAATATGAATATTCTGTATTCAACTTCATTAAAACGATCAGGACCCTGGGTGTTATCTTTCCCCACAATGAGAAATAGTCAGAAAAGCAGAAAAAGAACACTCAAACCGAGAGACGAGTTATTATTACAACGTGACTTCACTATTATTTAACAACTGTTTTTATTGGGTTCTTTTATTTGGGGTTAAGTATAGGTGAATTGCACTAATGTGGGAAAGATCGTGATGTCTCCTCCGATCTGCTTTCTGATCTTCGTTCTCCCGCTGTGTAGATTGGGGGACCGCCGTCCTCTGTCTTCAATGTTCGACATCGCGTGAAACAGAGGATTTCGACATTCTATATTCCTTGCTTACTTCCTTAAACCTTTTCTCCTCCTTATCTCTTTCATGACTTTTTATGTAATGCTTTATAACAGCTGTAATAGTTAGTTTAGAAATCCTAGAAACACTTTTACGGCAGCTCTCATTTACGGTAACTCCTTCTGACGTCATAGCTACCCACGCATAATATATAAACAAAGTCTTGGCTTTCAGAATATGAAACTTTTATTTCCAAAATCACACGATAAATACATTTGTGAAGCTTGTAAAGGGAAGATGACAGGCACCTCTCACTCGCAATCTGCTCCTCCGCAGCGCCGCCCACCTCCCTCCGGCTGAAATTATGAATCTGTTACAGTTTGTTTTCATCTGATTTCAAATAAACAAAGTCTTGGCTTTCAGAATATTAAACTTGTTTCGGCAAATTTAGATGATAAATACAACTATGAAGCTTGTAACGGCATAATTACTTAAGCGGAGAACGGAGTAATTTAACGTTACAGCAGGCATAACAACAGCCGATGTTTATATTATTATTATTATATATAGTTGTTATTCATTTGTTTTAAAGCTCAATAAGGAAGATTTAAACTTCCACACACGTTGACCGGCGAAAAACTCTGCCCGGTTCCCTCGGCCCCCACCACGTTGAATAAACAGAAGGCTGCTTTTGTGGAGGAAGTTACAGCGCTACGTACAGGCTCGGCATATGTACTGCAGCTTTTTCCAGCGGTATCCATAAATCTCTTAATTTTGACCTCAAAGTGCACCAGATTCAATATAAAGAGAAACATCTTCTGTTGTAACAACAATAACATTATAAATAGTAACATAGCTGAACATGGTATTGCACATTTAGCTTTCAGTGTTACTGACCTGAGATGTTTTTATTACATGAATTAAGGTGACTGAGGCTTTTTAACATAGACTTTTCCAATGTCTGAGATGATAAATACAACTATGAAGCTTGTAACGGCATAATTACAAGCGGAGAACGGAGTAATTTAACGTTACAGCAGGCATAACAATGTGTTTATTTTATTATATATAGTCGTTATTCATTTGTTTTAAAGCTCAATAAGGAAGATTTAAGGTATCCATAAATCTCTTAATTTTGACCTCAAAGTGCACCAGATTCAATATAAAGAAAAACATCTTCTGTTGTAACAACAATAACATTATAAATAGTAACATAGCTGAACATGGTATTGCACATTTAGCTTTCAGTGTTACTGACCTGAGATGTTTTTATTACATGAATTAAGGTGACTGACACTTTTTAACATAGGCTTTTTAACATAGACTTTTCAGTGTCCCACATACCCACATACCGTTCACCATCCCCCACCCCCCTACTGTATGTTGATTTTTGACTGTTTGCCGACATGTAAATGGGTGGCATTTAGTACCTACCCCCCTCTGAGTGAATACCTGTTGTACCTGTCCGGGGCTAAGCCCATAGGACGATGCTCTGATGTCATCACCCTCGCACATTTGTCATATGTTTACAAAAAACGATGTTAACACTTTCTCGTTCTTAATATATGCTATATTTAGGGTCGATATGTGTTGAATTTACTTTAAAATAGCAGATCACTGTGACCGGATATAGTTTTTTCGGCTTAGTGAATGTGTGTCTCTTCCTCCGCGGCTCCTCCGTGCAGAGAGTTTGCAGCGGTGTGTGTCAGCAATGTGCAGTCAGGGGAGGCACGGATTGGCCGTCGGGAGAGTCGAGACTTATTCATAGGCCAGCTGTGAGTTCTGGAGAATCACAGAACGGCCGGACGCCAACGGCCCGGTTCGCTTACGTCCGACAACACCCACCCCCCCCCCCCCCCCCCCATTGACAATTCACGAGCGTCTAACTCTCTCCCCCCCCCCCCCCCCCGTCGCACCTTCTAACAGAGCCCCCCCACATATCAAATCCCAATTTAACCCCTGGCCTCTGGAGCTGAAATGAAAGAGTTTTAAAAATGTTTACGTTTTGGTAAGTTTTTAGGGAAATGTTGTAATATTGCAACATTGGCCTTAGGTGGGAGCAGAATTTCTGTATTTCTACTCACATTGTCTGAATAAATATATTGAACAACTAAGGGTTCATTTGCAGGATTGATTGCTTACTTAGCCCTATATCAGTATATAGCATGAATAATAATCACACATCACTCATATTTGTTATGAATAATCATTTATCATTTATTAAATAGTAAGTCGCTTTGGATAAAAGCGTCAGCTAAATGCAATTTATGAAAGCCTCACTCAGGATTTTTTTACCAAGTGTTTTTATTGCTCTTGGGGCATTAAAAACAAGATTTTAATTTTAGTTTTTTATATAATATCTGCATTTTCTCTTGTGAAAAACTAAGTCTTAGTTTGGCCATAGTTATTTAATATATAAAGACTATATATTATTGAATTACAAGATTAGATATACTTCATTTGATCTAAAATATTGATGTGTTCAAATGCTCTTCTAAACAAAACTGAAAGTCCATGAAAAGTTGTCTTCCTGTTTCTGTGAAGGAAGCGCCATCTCCTGGTTAAATCCTGAAATTGAAAATCTGGCAACGCCCTCTTGGAAAATAGTGGGAGGGCTTAACATTCCCAGATACTGGTCTTTGGCAGGTCTTAGGTAGGTAACTGGCAGGTAGTAGGCAGGAAGCAGTAAGCTGGAGTCTGAAATAAGATGCTCCATCTCTTGGATATACATTTACAATTATAAATAGATTATATCATTGTTACTACAATATATATACATATATATATATATACATATTATTCTTTTACGTTGTATGTCATATTTGATAAGACAAATATGACTGACTATCTTTTTACATCCACCATCCAAAATACATTTGTTATTAATTATCTTTTTTTACTCGTATTTAATGAAAACAGAAACAGAGCGCATTTCTGTTGAATGTAAATGGGATCAGTTGCATGTTAGCATTAAGGATACAGTTGTTTATGCACTCACATGTAGTTCCATTGCCAAAACACATGGATGGATTACTGAACGGCCTTAAGGCCAAAGAGCCCAAAGCATCAGTCTGTCCTTCACCTGCAAAATGTGCCGGGAGAGATGCAACATGACCGAAAAGAAGCACAAAATATCTACAAATAACTGCAAAGCAACTTCAAACTAATATAATAAGGACAAATGGGAAAAAGAACCACAAAGAGAGACAAAAAAGTCACAAAATGAGCAGAAAGAAACACAACATATTGGCCAAAGATACACAAAGATACACAAAAAGATTATAAGAGATACAAGATAACTGCAAACGTTCACAAAACAACTACAAAGCAACAGAATATATAGAAGGGGAAAACAGCTTGTGTGTCTCGTTGCTCCTACGAAGGAAACATGGTGTAGTTTATTCCATTTGGTCTCATAATCCTCCCATGGCTGTTCAAACCACATAAACTGTATCTCAGTATCCCATAGTGTGCAGTTCTGTTGAAATATCTTGATTTAATTAACTGGAATTGTTCTTCATCGACAGGGAGAAACTGGCAGCAGAGGAACGAAGGGGACAGCGGGAAAGACAGGAGGGAGAGTGAGTTTTTTATTGTACATTTATTTAACCAAATTAAATCTCCTTGTGTTACGACATCAGTATCTGGACTTCTTTTCTCTAGGGGGTGAAAGGTAAAGACGGACCAGCAGGGCTTCCAGGAAGTGAAGGCTTAAAGGTATCTGTTATTTAAACAACATATGTTTTGATCAGATTATACGACAGTCAGTAAAATAAACGTCCTCATGTGTTTACTTGTTAACTCAGTCTTGTTGACCTTTTTAAAGAACATTTTAAATATCCAGAATTGTCTACATTGTTGATATTGTTTATAGTGATTGATATACTATTTTTATTTTAATGTTGACACTGGTCCTGTAACACAATCTATCTGTCTATCTGTCTAACATTTTAATGTGGATGTCCACCTTGTTTTTTTGTAACTAAGGGTAAAGGCAAGGCGGGACCGATGGGGAAACCAGGCCGACCTGTAAGTGAATTATTTTTGATCTATATTATTCTTATGAGTCTGGTTATGAAGTCCAAATATAAATATATATGTTTTTGTTCTGCTCAGGGTGAGACGGGCATGTCTGGACCTCGAGGATACGGAGGACCTGATGTAAGATTATTTAACTTATTCCTTTTTTAACAAAACCATCCAGTGCTTTATTACTGTTTTACAAGTGAAACATTATCCTAAAAAACACGTCTCCTTAAATGTGATTGACTTTTATACAATTTTTGAAAGATATAACATAACCCTACTTAACCCAAATATGTATATATTTTCATTTTCATTCATTTCTTATTTTAAAGTTACTTAACTATATATATAAAAAATGTGTATCTTTAATTGTATTCTTCTCTAATCTGTGTGAATCTGTGCTGTCCTGTTTTCATTCTTACCCTGTTGCTGTTTGAACTACTGAATACAGGTCCTTCTTATCTTATCTTATCTTAACATTTTCAGAAGGTTTTCATCTTTATTCCTGAATATATATATCTTTTTTTCCTCCAGGGTGTCCAGGGTAACATTGGACCATGGGGGGAGGTTGGACCCCGTGGATCCTCTGGTGATCGGGGGCCACGAGCTCCAGTTGGCCTGCCTGGAGTTACCGGTTACCCAGTACGTTCAGTTACTTACTATACTTACTTTTTATACTGGAAGTCAATGGTTTTCTGAATGTGTTTTTGGTTGTTATCCTGAAATAAGGTCTGTGGTTAACACAAGCTGAAGAGATTTTAATTCTACGACATAAAATAGGTCAGTAAATACCCCACTGGTGCTAACAAGTGTCTAAAAGAGACGACTAAACGTCATCACGCCCAGCATTAGCCGCCTTTAGCTTAGCGGTGGTGACGTGAAGTCATGTGACCGTGCTGTAGTTCTTTTATAGCCCAACATTAGCCTCCTTTAGCTTAGCGGTGGTAACGTGAAGTCATGTGACCGTGCTGTAGTTCTTTTATAGCCCAACATTAGCCACCTTTAGCTTTGCAGTGGTGACATGAAGTCATGTGACCGTGCTGTAGTTCCTTTATAGCCCAACATTAGCCACCTTTAGCTTAGCGGTGGTGACGTGAAGTCATGTGACCGTGCTGTAGTTCCTTTATAGCCCAACATTAGCCTCCTTTAGCTTAGCGGTGGTGACTTGAAGTCCTGTGACCGTGCTGTAGTTCCTTTATAGCCCAACATTAGCCTCCTTTAGCTTAGCGGTGGTGACGTGAAGTCATGTGACCGTGCTGTAGTTCCTTTATAGCCCAACATTAGCCTCCTTTAGCTTAGCGGTGGTGACGTGAAGTCACTGTAACTGTTTCTTCCCTTTCTCAACATTTAGGGTAAAGATGGGCCTCAGGGACGAGCTGGATCTTTAGGTGTCAAAGGAAACAAGGTAAAGCTTTTCTTACTCAGCCTCTCCTAACATGCTGTAATAGTAACCAGGGTTGGGAGGGTGACTTAAATTGAGTTAAAATAACTAGTTCTAAAATTTAACTTTCGATCAAAAACACTTAATGAAATGATTAATCTCTCTCTTGTTTCTGTCACTGTTTCAGGGATCTGAAGGAGTTTTGGGGCCGGAGGGAGTTGCTGGTCTCGATGGTGAGGAGGTAGATTGATGAAACTGTGTTTGTTACAGATTTGATTTCATTTAACTGAACTTAAAAGCACTCAAACATGTTAATTATCTAAAAACACAGGATGTAAGGCCTTTGCTTTCTGGTAATAACGTGCATTAGTAACCCGGTGTTTTTCTATTGTGTTCAGGGTCCAATGGGAATAAAGGGACCTGTGGGGCCTTCTGGACTAAAAGGCTTTTCTGTGAGTAAATGGGTTGTTTTTTACTTTCAAAACAACCTCAGAAATGTGAAAATGATGCATGCTATTACACAGAAAAATAAAACAATTCAGCCCTTTATATTCTGTCCTTTCAGCAGCGACACCTGTGTTTTAATTTCTAATGAGAAGGTCAGAGAAGCTTCAGGTGTTTCAGGATTTAATAAAATATGTCACACAGAGATTAACATATTTTAATCTCTGTATGTAGAAGGAATTTTACTTTAGATAACTACGATAACTGGATTTAAACTCAGTTTGTTCTCCACATTTGGACTTTTTATTATATTTTTGATGGTAGAAACAGAGCGTTAAATACTGCTGAGGGGTTTCCTTTCCTTCTGTTGTCCACATGCTGGTATTTAGACAGTCATTATGGGATGCATTGCATTACATTAATGCACACAATGTAAACAATTATCTTGTTTTTCATTACTGCACACATTTTA
This sequence comes from Trematomus bernacchii, assembly GCF_902827165.1. Classification (NCBI taxonomy): domain Eukaryota; kingdom Metazoa; phylum Chordata; class Actinopteri; order Perciformes; family Nototheniidae; genus Trematomus; species Trematomus bernacchii. The sequence continues at coordinate 831,630 of NW_022987674.1, read as the reverse complement.
TTCCAATTCTATTCCTACGATTTCAATCATATTCAATGTAAATACTGCTATATTTTCTTAAACGTTGCTTTATTTCAGGGGGATAAGGGAAACACTGGACCTCCTGGACAGAAAGGGCCAAAGGGAGATGAAGGTGAAAGAGGCAACCGAGGGCCACAGCGAGGAAAAGGGCCCCCAGGGAAACAGGTGGAGAATGACTTATTATTATTTTTTAATTGTGAACTCCAGTTAGGGTTGTTGTGGCAGCCATTTCGGGCCAAATTCCAAACCACACCCTCACACTCCCCCTCAGTGATGGAGTGAACTCCGTCTGTAGTCTCACTCACAGCTGAACTCCCCTCTCTCTGGCAGAAACAGGAATGTCGTAACTTTTCGTAACAACGGTTTCAAAGCAGCATCTCTGTATACAAAATAATATAAAAAATTAATACAAATAAAAACTTTAATGGTGTTTCTTTTTTTTAAAACAGCTGCTTGGTTTTTGCAACAGTCCCTGCAAATATACACAACTTTATAATAAAATGCACACATGTACCGTTTTCTAGACTAAACATGGGGATGTGTAATGTTTGCACGGAACTATTTTTAAACAGCTTGTTTCCTGACGGACACACAGCATCGGTCGGTCAGGTGGAGCAGGAGGTGAAGTCAGGTGATGCAGACTCTCTGATGGAGGGCTTAATAACCCACTACCCCTCATCACTCGTTGGTTCCTCCACGTGAACGCGCAAACGGAGGGGTAGTGTGTAGGGGGCGGTTTTTGGAATTGAGCCTTACACTATAAATCCCCCACCTGCAGAAGACCCACTGGGTTCTGTTCAGAGCAGTTTGCAGGCTGGTAGGAGTGGCCTTTTGCAATTGTAATGGCATGAATATTGGCCCTGTGAAGACCTCAGAGTGTTCTAAAGAATTCAGACTTACACATTATACATTTCTTTAAAACATGTTATTCATTCTTCATCTGCCAATCAGCTTGTTTCTGCCTCAGTGTGAGTAGGACCAAGATTCCTCTCAACGAGCCTGTATTTCCTCAAAAGGTCAAACGAAAAATGACTATCTGGTTGGAAATAATACCAGTATAATCTGGAAGCCAGTAATTGTGGTAAATTTGAGAAACCGGCTCGAGATACACTTTTTGTTATATTCCATGGAATGCTCTTAACATCCCGATAGCAATGAATATCTGAAGTGCTTTGACAAAAAATCCATAAAAAAATGTCATCTGTGGAAGCTGTAATACTGTATAAAGCACGACCAATCATTTGAGCCGGCCCGGCTAAAATAACTGGATGGCCTACCTGCCTGTCAGCCTTCCATCTGTGCACAAACTTATCTCGTGCCCTCATTGGTCATGTGCGCGTTCGTGTGTGTTGGAGGAGGGGCTCTGTAAGGAAGTGGCAGATTTTCTCCGGTTGTGTATTTTCAAATTTTATCGCACTCGAGCTGGTTTCTCCAAAATTACCTACCCCACCTTTAAGTGGAGAAAAATTGCCAATTCAAATTGCCATCAAATAATATTTAAGTATTATTTTTGACCTCCTTACCAGAACCACCAAATATTCATTCAATTTTAAAGAATTTGAACCTCAGTTAAATGAATGCACCAGCTCTTACAATGGTCTGGCTTTCTGCATGTTTCTTCTACTTCAGCGTTTGTATCTTTATGGTTAATTGCACTTATTGGAAGTAGATAAAAGTGTCAGCTAAATGTAATTGAATTGAAGCCATAACAACTGTTACCCTCTTTTTCAGGGATCTCTGGGAATACTTGGGGTCAGTGGAAGAGCCGGAGTGTCGGGGCTGAAGGTCAGAAACTAAGAAATGTTGGATTAATCAGAGAAACTAAAGTCTGCCAGGTTTGGTTTGTAGCTTCTGAAATGTGTAATGATGTGTCTCTCAGGGTGAGCTCGGGACCAGAGGTTCTTCAGGGAGACCCGGACAGTTCGGACCGGGAGGAAACACGGGGTCATCGGGGGTCAAAGGCCAGAAGGGGCTCCAGGGACACAATGTTAGTAACACCGTTTCATTATTTCAGTGTCAATGAGATGCAAAACAGAGGTGGGAAGTAGTGGAGTACAAATACTTTGTTACTATACTTAAGTACATGTTTCTGGTATCAGTACTTTACTCCACTACTTATTTTTCTGACGACTTTTTACTTTTACTTCTTACATTTTGAACACAAATACCTGTACTTTCTACTTCTTACATTTTGAACACAAATACCTGTACTTTCTACTTCTTACATTTTGAACACAAATACCTGTACTTTCTACTTCTTACATGTTGAACACAAATACCTGTACTTTCTACTTCTTACACTTTGAACCCAAATACCTGTACTTTCTACTTCTAACATGTTGAACACAAATACCTGTACTTTCTACTTCTTACATTTTGAACACAAATACCTGTACTTTCTACTTCTTACATGTTGAACCCAAATACCTGTACTTTCTACTTCTTACATGTTGAACACAAATACCTGTACTTTCTACTTCTTACATGTTGAACCCAAATACCTGTACTTTCTACTTCTCACATTTTGAACACAAATACCTGTACTTTCTACTTCTTACATTTTGAACACAAATACCTGTACTTTCTACTTCTTACATTTTGAACACAAATACCTGTACTTTCTACTTCTTACATTTTGAACCCACATACCTGTACTTTCTACTTCTTACATTTTGAACCCAAATACCTGTACTTTCTACTTCTTACATGTTGAACACAAATACCTGTACTTTCTACTTCTTACATTTTGAACACAAATCCCTGTACTTTCTACTTCTTACATGTTGAACCCAAATACCTGTACTTTCTACTTCTTACATGTTGAACTCAAATACCTGTACTTTCTACTTCTTACATGTTGAACACAAATACCTGTACTTTCTACTTCTTACATTTTGAACACAAATACCTGTACTTTCTACTTCTTACATGTTGAACACAAATACCTGTACTTTCTACTTCTTACATGTTGAACACAAATACCTGTACTTTCTACTTCTTACATTTTGAACACAAATACCTGTACTTTCTACTTCTTACATTTTGAACACAAATACCTGTACTTTCTACTTCTTACATGTTGAACCCAAATACCTGTACTTTCTACTTCTTACATTTCCCAAACAGGCTGGTTCCTTTAGTTTGAATGTGTGTTTGGTGGCGTGATCATTATTATTTAGAGTCATTGCGTGCCTATTGATTTGAACACGATCCGTGTATCCATCATTTCCTGGTCTTCTCTAAAGAAGAGGGACCAATGAAAACGTTGTCATGTTGCCGTTGTTCAGCATGGAAACATTCATTAGCTAACAATGACATTATTGTTCTATTAATATAAAGGGAGGTCAGGTACTATTTAAAACAGCTGCTAGTTATGGGTACTTTTTACTGAAGTACATTTCAAAGCCTCTTTACTTTGACTTGAGTAAAGAAGTTTAGTCAGTACTTCTACTTTTACCAGAGTATTTTTAAACACGAGTATCTGTAGATGTACACCTGATGATTACCAAACTAATATCTATTTTACAACTTTTTTCATAATTCATTAAGCGTTGAAATAAATGGCAGAAAATGCTGTTTTCAGCCTTTAATTATGAAGATTTCCCTATTTGATCTGTTTTATAATTATATTAAAGTGAAAATATTTGGGAGTTGGACTGACAAACAAGACTTGGACAACTTGGGACTTTTCTTGACATTTTATAAACCATCAATGAATCTATAAAATAAGTGTAAGTTAACATCTTGCTGTTTCAATAATGTGTTTTTACACCTTCTCATTGCAGGGTCCACCTGGCAGATTAGGCCCCCCTGGAAGAATTGGACCATCGACACCAGTACGTTTTAATAGACTTAATGTGGAATTAGCATATATATCACAACATTTAAGATAGAAACTTTGCACGCATTATAAAATGAATGTTGTTTGACATGATATGAAGTTTTAACCTATAGTTACATCCAACCAGTTCATGTGCATGCTCCGTTATGAAAGCTTCTACCACTGGATGGCAGCGAAAGCAAGACGAAGCTGCTCTAATATATCTAAAAACATCTACCCCAAATTGCTATGAAATTATGTTTAAGTATTCTTTTTTACTTCCTTACGTCCTGACCATAACCCCCAAATATTCATTTAATTTTAAATAATTTTAACCCCAGTTAAACCCAGTTGTTTCACGTAATGCAAGTGTTGTTATGATTAAAAAAAAACGATTAAAACATATTATTTTCTGTATGTTAGAGGGATCCTTTTACACAGTGTGTGATATGTCAATGGTAGGGAACAACACTCATTAAATGCATGTATTTGTTATGCAGGAAACCAGCAAAACATCTCAAACAAGTATGATTTAGAAGCTAGAAATTGTGGTTCTAATGGTGACGTTTTTGACCTTTAGTGTCTCAGTATATATATTTTGGCTGCACCATTTATCAATGTTATTATTATTATAACTTGAACTTCCAAATTAAAATACCTAATGCATTAACACAGCCTAAACTAATGAATTAAAAACAAACGTACAGATTGTGCATGAAACAGCTTTTCATTTAGACAAAACAAACACAACTTCAAAACCTGATCATTTTTGTAATAAAACAATAATTTTACTAATTTCATGTGTCTTTCAGGGTTTGCCCGGCAACAGAGGAGCTGATGGAAAGAGTGGAAACCCTGGAGCAAAGGTGTAATACATTATTTAGTAATCCTAACAAAGTGAAATGTCTCAGTCGATGTGAAGGAGTTCACTTTTATACACATTATGTTTCTCTGTTGTGTGTTTCAGGGCGGTCACGGTGAGACGGGGAGACTCGGTGTTCACGGCTTCAGAGGAGAAATGGTTGGTGTTTAATCTGGTTAAGTGTATTTAATGAAGTGTATAAAGATGTGACCAAAGTGACGCCATGTCTACTTCTGTCCTCCTCAGGGCGTTAGAGGTCATAAAGGGGCAAAAGGAGAGCCTGGTACGAGAGGAAAAATGGTAAAATATCTATATTTTAACTCACAGCATTTGTAATTTAATCATTCAGTGTTATTATTATTATTTTTTTAATACTCTTTTTATTGTCATTGGTGTAAACATTCAGACATAACATTCAGACATAACATACACCCGCATACGACGTACTCAAATGTGTGCAGAATAGTTACTGCGCATCTCTCCATGGGTGACAATAATCTCACTTTAATCAATTGTGTGTGTGTGTGTGTGTGTGTGTGTGTGTGTGTGTGTGTGTGTGTGTGTGTGTGTGTGTGTGTGTGTGTGTGTGTGTGTGTGTGTGTGTGTGTGTGTGTGTGTGTGTGTGTGTGTGTGTGTGTGTGTGTGTGTGTGTGTGTGTGTGTGTGTGTGTGTGTGTGTGTGTGTGTGTGTGTGTGTGTGTGTGTGTGTGTGTGTGTGTGTGTGTGTGTGTTTTTTAGGGGACGTTGGGGAAGAGGGGGTTTGTTGGCTCTGCAGGAGCTAAAGGGTCATCTGGAGCTGCTGGTCCTCCAGGTGGGCCGGGGTCTAAAGGAGTTCAGGGGCTAAAGGTGAGGGGAAGCAGTTATATGGTTTTATTGAAAAGAAATAATCTAATAAATAACATTTGTATATAATGGAGATAATGTGTTTATTAGGGGAAAAGAGCCCAATCTGGAAGGAAAGGAAACAGAGGAGCTGCTGGGGAAAAAGTGAGTAAAGTTTTTAATGAGTTGCTTTAATGATTATTATCATTTTCTAATTATTAATATATTTATTTAAGAATTTTGAGATTTTTATAAAAAAGTCAGGATTCTGACATTTTGATAAAAAAATCTGGATTCTGTTAAATGTTAGTCAGATTTTCGAGATTTTTAGTCAAAGTCAGAATTTAGATTTTCAGAAAAATAGGATTTTTTTTTTCAGTCATCATTTTAAGATTTTCAGAAAGAAAATCTGAATTTTAAGATTTTCAGAAAAAAACTGATTTCCAGAAAAAGTCAGAATTCTGAAATGTTGATAAAAAAAGTCAGAATTCAGACATTTTGATAAAAAAAAGTCAGAATTCTGAGATTTGTTTTCAAAGTCAGAATGTTTAGTTTTTCAGAAAAAAGTCAGAATTCTGTGATTTTCAAAAAAAAGTCCGCATTTTAAGATTTTAAGAAAACAAAACGTGAGCTTTATTTAATGAAAAGCTGATAAGGCATGTTTCCAAAACTGAGTGCATGTATGGACAAAGCAAGTTACAAATAAAAACGAAAATGATCCTGAAAGTGTTTTTTATTCCATTTAAAAAAACATTAATATCACTATGACAACCCTGATCACTAATGTCTGATATATAAATGTTTAATTAAAGTCTGTATTAAGTGTCTTAACAGAGGCAATAATGCATGTAATGAATTCTGTTCTTCAGGGGGATGAAGGTCCACGAGGAAGACCAGGTTCTGCTGGAGCGCCTGGAAAACCCGCAAGTATCCCTTTTGAGAAATAAAATAAACACATCCCTAAATCTATTGATTACCTGAAGAAATCTGCTCATTTCAATGGACACAATGAACAACCGTGACACGTTGATAATCCAAAACACATTCCTTACCCGTACACAAACCAAAAAGTTCATTTATCTTTAAGTTTATTCAACAGGATTGCTGATAGATTGCACTTTTATCCAGTTATTTCAAATCCTGTTCATCAGTGTGTACAAGAGGGGCAAAAAGTGTCATTTAAAAAAGAATTGTATCTGTCAGAATTACTGTCAGCTTCTTTTGTATGACCTGCCAAATTAAAACATTAATTTATCTATGAAGGCTTTTTTGTTTGTGTTTAAAATATTTGTACACTTTACAAATATTCATTGTTTTGTTTACTAGAAGAAATACAGTAAGCCATGTAAAAAATAATGTTTCTTTTTATGATTGAGACTTATTATTAATAAATCTGAACCCACTAGAAAAAAGTCAGAATTTAGAGATTTTCAGAAGAAAATCAGGATTCTGCAATTTTGAGAAAAAAGTTAGAATTCTGATATTTTTAGAGTCCGAATTTTAAGATGTTCAGAAAAAAAGTATGATTTTTGTGATTTTCAAAAAAAGGCAGGATTTTCAGATTTTCAGAAAAAAGTATGATTTTCAGAAAAAAGTATGATTTTCAGAAAAAAGTCAGAATCGAGATTTTCTGAAAAAGTATGATTTTTTTCATTTTCAAATTCATCATTTTATGATTTTCAGAAAAAAAGTCAGAATTCTGAGATTTTGAGATAAAAGTCAGACTCTTTTGATTTTCAAAAAAAGGCTGGATTTTAAGATTTTCAGAAAAAAGTATGATTTTCAGAAAAAAGTCAGAATTCTGAGATTTTCAGAAAAAGTCACTCTTGATTTTCAAAAAAAGGCTGGATTTTAAGATTTTCAGAAAACATAAGGCGAGCTTTTATTAAATGAAAAGCTGGTACAACGTAAACAAATTGCAGGAGCAAGCGCAGAGGAACAAAAGGAAAAATAACAAACAAAACAAGAACAAACCGGGAACATTTTCAGAAAAAAGTCAGAATTTTAAGATTTTCTGAAAAAAACAGATTTTACTTCAGGATTCAGAACCAAACCACAGGAAAAACAACGAACTCACAGAGAACACAAGGGAAAGCAAGGTTGCAGTCGAACAGTCAGTTTAGCTTAGGAACCTTCCTAACGGAGTGAAATGACCCGGAAGTCCCTCAGTGGCAGCCATGATAAGTGCCGTTCCAATTCTCTAGACTCTAGGTGATAGGAAAGGAGCTTTGCAACTTCCTTTATAACCTCCTTTAGCTTAGGAACCACTGGACCTCCCTTTACGAAAGGAGAGGAGAAAATGCTGCCCCACAATGCCTTGCGGCCGCAACATTTACCGTCACACAACATTTACCGTCACACAACATTTACTGTCACACAACATTCGGCCGTTCACGGAAACAACTGATCGTGACAGAGAAATGATATCATGAAAGTTACGGTGCTTATTAAGCATTTTACAAATGATCAGACAGGAGGGAAAACACTGAGACAGGAAGTAAATATTGAAATGAGACAGGGGGTGAACGACTTTCAAGGTAAAACAGGAACCCGACAGAATGTGACAATTCCAAATGAAACAGAAAATAAACTGATCGTGACATGGAGTTGTATTTAAGCTCATAAAAAACTGAGAGTGAGGAATGTCTTGACGATTGTTTCCTCGTCTCTTGATCTTGTTTTCAGGGCCTCAGTGGTCTGGATGGGTTACTCGGGGTTGAAGGAAATCCTGGAGATCCAGTAGGTTAAAACAGTCCTTACTATAATCAATGTAGTCGTTGTATTGTTAATCTTTTTACTAAATGATGTTCTGTTCTTCCCCAAAGGGTGATGTAGGTTTCAGAGGAGCTCCTGCAACACCTGGCAGCCCTGGGAAAATGGTAAGCTCCAAAACACACATGGATGACGTGCAAACCTTCACCATAAAACCGTATTTAGTGACATTAAATTCATCTAAAATGTGTTTAATGTTGTAGGGAAAACCTGGATCTCCTGGGGTCAGAGGAAGCAGTGGAGCACCAGGGTTTAAGGTACAACATTATTGTCTTTATAATCATTTTGTTATAATGAATTGAAATAGTCAAAATGATATGTTCATTGTGGACATGTGTATAGTTTGATGTACCCCTGCTGTGCAATAACACTGCCTATAAACATCTGTGGCAAGTAACTAAGTACTTATTTGAATGTATGTGATTGTCCCTTAATCTACAGTAATGTGTTAGATAGATAGATAGATAGATAGATAGGTACTTTATTGATCCCTGCAGGTCTCCCTTGAAAAAGAGATCTATGATCTCAATAGGCGCGTTCACACCAAGTACTTTGCCGTATTTAGTGCCGGCACTCAGTGCCCCGGCACTTATTACCCCAGGGCATTTAGTACAGATCGCGTTCACACCGGAGTACTTTTCCCTGAGGGAAGATTACGCAAATGAGCCGCTGACGTCACTTCGTCTTCTTCTGCTTTGGGTTTACTGGCAGGCCGCTAACAACTTCACGGCGTATACTGCCACCCGGAGTCCCCGGCCGGAAGTCCCCGGAGTTGGGGACTGGCTTCAGTAGAAGCTGCTAGGACTCCCAGCAGCTTCTACTGAAGCCTTCTGAGTAAATCGCCAGAACGCCGATACCTCCTCATCTCCACCGCTCCCATGTTTTATTTTGTGTTGCCATAAGTTAGTCTCTCTGCGTTTGTGCACTGGGCGAATGCTAATGCTAATAATGCTAATGCCAGGATAATAAAATGGCGGCTCTACAAAACATTTTAGAGTTGTACGGGGCGTGGTTTGCAATTCGCCCAGAACAATCAGAACTGGGGCACTTTTTTCCCCCAGGAAAGTACCATCTCTCAGCAGGCACTAAAAATGGGGGTAAAAGTTCCCGAGATGAAGTGCTCTTTTTGGTGTGAACGCGACATAAGGGGTACTAACGGAACTAAACGCGAAAAGTACGGTGAAAAGTACTCCGGTGTGAACGCGGCTATTGGGACCAATCTGGTTAAATAAAGGTTTGAAATGAAATGAAATGAATCCCAATTTGGGGAATGTTTGCGTTGCAGAAATAAACAGTCCAAAATATTTCTGAAATAGAAATGAAATAGCATTAAAAAGTTACAAAAAATATATATATACATGTGGAAATGCAATTTTCCAGTAACAAATATAATGCAGGCTATTATTTTCATTTATTGAAATATCCTACTGATGTCCTGTTCTGTGTTTCAGGGTAAATCTGGATTCAAAGGGAAACAAGGACCACCTGGACCAATGGGGCCAAAGGTATAGAAAACAGAATAATAATTAAAAAACAGCCATAAAATACTTAACATAACATCTGTAAACATCTGTATGATCTGCACAGGGTCTTCCAGGACTGAGAGGAGAGAAGGGAGAGTCTTCAATCTCTGGTCTGAAGGTAAAGTCCAACACTAATGCCACTTTCCCACCAAAGCGCTTACAGGGCCAGTTCAGAGCTGGTGCCCGATTACGCACCAGCTCTTCCTGTTTCCACCGCAGAGGGGCCGGTTCTTTGCCCCAAAAACGGGTTCTTAGCTGGCCCCACTCAACTGCCCTTCCAGAAACCAAGAACCAAATATGTCACGCTTACTTAAACGCTGATGTCAGGACGCAGCACCAGTTGGGCTCTGGGCGGTGGAAACACAACTGGGGCTAAAAAGAAGAACCGGTTCAGAACCAGAAAAGCACGGAGCTAGAACTGGAACTGGTTTACCTTTTAAGAAATGATCTTAATCCAAACAATCCTGATCACAATTTTCTGGTATATAAATGTTTAATTAAAATCTGTATTAAGTTGCAGAGTCTTAACCGGGGCAATAATGCATCTAATTTCAGTTCGGAGCTAGTGTCCGATTAATCACCGGTTCTTCCTGTTTCCAAAGCAGTGGGGCAAGTTCTTGACCCCCGAAAACCAGTTCTTAGCTGCTCGTCCAGAAACTAAGAACCAAATATGTCACGCTAACTTTAACGGTGATGTGATGACGAAGCACCAGTCGGTCTCTTGGCGGTGAAAACACACTGGGGATAAAAATAAGAACCGCTTCAGAACCAGAAGAAACGGAGCTAGAACTGGAACTGGTTTGGTGGGAAAGGGCTATAAGTGCACCACATTACGGGGTTTATTGGGAAAAATAAGTTTTATTTAACATCAAGATGGTTTATTTGTATTTATTTCCAATGATATACTTGACTCTTTGATGTAAGAATATACTAATTGGACTGAATTTTACGATAAGCTCTGATCGGCTTGCAAAAATCAGACAAAACTACACTGTTGATCATTTTTTGCCCATTATCAACTTTATTTACAGGGTCTCCCAGGTGAAATGGGAATATTTGGACCAGTCGGGCCATCTGGGCTAAAGGTTGGTTGAAATATTTGAAGATTAGAATAATTGACATTCCAAAAAATGCATAATTTCACCTGCTTTACCACATTATACCTTCCAGGGGAATCCTGGTCTGCAGGGGCTGAAGGGTCGGATAGGCCATAAAGGAAAGCAGGTGAGTTGTTTTTACTTCTCTTTTCACAGTTTTTAGCAGTAATTTAATAATGAACGTACTTATTTTCACAGGGAGAAGCCGGTCCTCGGGGTCCACACGGGCGTAAAGGCATCCTCGGACTCGCTGTGCGTTGCTTTGATATTCTGCTATTTGATAAAGTTATGAAACACTTCACTAAAGTAATTTCTGTTTTGTTTGTGTTACAGGGCCAGCTTGGGAAGAAGGTGAGACTTTTTAATGCCTCCATGCAAGCGTGATTTTGGGAAACGCACTGATTAACAAGACCTACAAAGTCATTTGGGTAAAAAAGTCAGAATTCTGATATTTTCAGAAAATAGTCAGAATTTAGAACATTTCGGAAAAACGTCAGAATTATAGGAAAAAGTCCTAATTTGAGATTTGCAGAAAAAAATAATGAGATTTTTTGAAACATTTCAGAATTTCAGAATTTTCAAAAAAAAATTCAGAATTTCAGAATTTTCAAGAAAAATTTCAGAATTTCAGAATTTTCAAGAAAAATTTCAGAATTTCAGAATTTTCAAGAAAAATTTCAGAATTTTCAAGAAAAATTTCAGAATTTTCAAGAAAAATTTCAGAATTTTCAAGAAAAATTTCAGAATTTTCAAGAAAAATTTCAGAATTTTGAGATTTTCAAGAAAAATTTCAGAATTTTGAGATTTTCAAGAAAGATTTCAGAATTTTGAGATTTTCAAGAAAAAATTCAGAATTTTGAGATTTTCAAGAAAAATTTCAGAATTTTGAGATTTTCAGCCAAAAATCTGAATTCAGATTTTTTGAGAAAGAAAGTCAGAATTGAGAAAAAAGTCAGAATTCTGAAATGTTGATAAAGAGTCAGAAAAAGTCAGCATTTTAAAAAAAGTCCGAATTTTGAGATTTCCATAAACAAATCTGAATTTTAGGAAAAAGTATTAAAAAAATATATATATATATAAACATGATATAAACAGCAAACTGACAATACTGTAATTTATGTTTTATGACTATGAAGGTTTAAGTATCGTCTTTGACTTCTTTGGTCTCGTGTCCTGCATCCTGATTCCACAGTTTTCAAATGTTCAACAAAGAATTTTTTTTTAAAGCTCATTCAGTCAGCCTGAAATTATTCCAGTCTTTCATTATTTGCGGTTACCATGTGTGTGTGAATAGTGAGATTTGTTGAAATGCATTAGTCGTATCAAGACAGAGTCTGACTGTGTTTACAGGGAATGAAAGGAGTCGAAGGAGGGAGAGGACCAAAGGGAGTGAGAGGCAAGCCAGGACCTCCAGTAAGACTTTCACTCATCTAATCATCAGTTTAAAAAAAAGAAAGTTAACTGTAACATACTGTGAAGTTTGAAGAGGCATTTAAATTGTAATGTAGTGAAAAACAGCTTTATTGTCATGAGTTTCTCCCCCTTTTCCTCACAGGGGAAGCCAGGAGCACCAGGCCTCAAACGCAGGCCTTCACAAAGACGGGGTTCAAAGCCTGAGCTCAGACCGGGTCGTCAGAGACCCAAAACAGCACGCATTAAAAGACTGGAGAACGTGCCGCGGTTCAGACTAACACCGGCCCTCTTGAAGGTACAACAGACTGTGGGTAAAGTTTCCCTCCTGGACGCAATGTGAATATTCGCATCGCTCTAATCGCTAAGTTTCACCGCGGCTGTCAGCTGTGTTTACTCTCATCATTCAAACAAGACGCGCTAGACCAGGAGGTGGGGCTTATCTCCATGTAAATACTACGGTAGATACCAACTACAACAAAATGAACACATGTTACCGTGATGTAATTGTAATACACGTTTCAAAATTATGCCAGAATGACAACATACTGATACCGGTTTGTAAGAACCATGAATTAATGCTTTGACAAGCCTGCAGACAAGACAGCAGGAGAAACATGTGTGTTTTCTGAATGGAGATTGGATCGATCAGGCTAAGCTAACGTTGTATCTGCTCCGTCCACACTCACAACAACATCCCACAGACACAGATAAAACATCGACTGTATCCGCCATGCCACAGACAGTTTGTGGTTTGTTCGTGTATAACATCTATGACCGTCTTTGCATTGACTTTACATGTAATGTGAACGCACCATAAGTGTTCCTTCACATCTTCCCTTGACCCCATTAACCCCAGGGGTCCAGGCTGCTGTCCAGGAGATGGTCTGAGGAGGAAGAGGAGGAGGAGGAGGATTCGTTCAGCTGGCCTCAGGGAACCAAAGAGGATCCTGCCACCTCCTGCTACGAGCTGGGACTCATACACCCTCACCTGAGCGATGGTGAGCCTCTGAATACACTTCACTGTTTACTGAATGATTCTGAATGATGGTGCACTAAAGTGGATCATCTCTCAGGTTTCTTTTACATGGACCCAAACCAAGGCTGTCCGCACGACTCTGTGAGGGTTTTCTGTAACTTCACAGCAGGAGGAGCGACCTGCATCGAGCCTCTACCCTCACAGGTACACTCACTTACTCCTACATTGATATGTATCATTATTATAACTTGTAGTGGCGATTTTGTCCCTAAACTACAAATATCAAATTTAAAAAACTACACGAAATCAAACTGCAGCTAAGGCACCAGGTAGCCAATTGTAATTGTTAACCTCCTGTTCTTTAGATCAAATTAAGTTGGAAATCAAAGAAGAAGAATGCACCTGTCCAATGGCTCAGTCAGCAGCACGCTGGGAACAAGGTAACACATTTGTAATTGATAGAGAAACTTTTGATGAATCTGAAAACTGACTCCTGTGTGTCTCTACAGTTTGAGTACTCCGGCCTGGATGTGGTCCAGCTGAGGTTCCTGCGGCTGCACAGCCTCTCGTCCTCACAGCTCCTGACGCTCCGCTGCTCAGAGAACAGCTCCAGATCTGCAGGAAACACATCGTCAGCTGATCACCTGCTGGGAGACACATCGTCAGCTGATCACCTGCTGGGAGACACATCGTCAGCTGATCACATGCTGGGAGACACATCGTCAGCTGATCACCTGCTGGGAGGCACATCGTCAGCTGATCACATGCTTCACCTGCTGGGAGACTCCGGCACAGAAATCCCTTCCCACTTCACCAGCGTGTCCAGGAGAGGCTGTGAGGTCAGTATCGTGTTCACTGTTTAGTACATTATAATATATATTTTCAAGTTCTTTAAAGCTCACCTATTATGCAAAATCCACTTGTTCATGTTCACCAGCAACCAAGGTAACCCCCCCCCCCCTTATCACCTGAATCTCCTCCTAGAGCACCATTGAGTTCTTTTTAACCAAATCTCTCTCAGAGGGGCGTGGGGAGGGGCTCCTTATTTTCATCTAAAGTAACAGACAGAGAATCAGCACTTTTGAAACAGGGCTGAAACAGAGGGGATTATGGGTAATGCTGCAATGATCTGTTTGGTGTTTCAGCCAATCAGAGACAGGTTCTGGATATATCTGAGACCTGTAATATATTGATGAAAAAGAGCATAATAGGGGACCTTTAACTTCCCATCTCCTTCTCTCCTGTCTGATCCTACGTCAGGTGGAGGTGTCTGTGACGGTGCGGGGGGGAACGGAGCTGCATCGAGGTGACATGCAGCTACTTCCTGTCAGAGACGTGGGGGTGGAGCCTACGGTGTGTTCTCCAACCGTCTCTGAAATCACCGCTGTGCTGGGACCCCTCTGCTTCTTGTGACCTGAGAGTGTGTGTGTGTGTGTGTGTGTGTGTGTGTGTGTGTGTGTGTGTGTGTGTGTGTGTGTGTGTGTGTGTGTGTGTGTGTGTGTGTGTGTGTGTGTGTGTGTGTGTGTGTGTGTGTGTGTGTGTGTGTGTGTGTGTGTGTGTGTGTGTGTGTGTGTGTGTGTGTGTGTGTGTGTGTGTGTGTGTGTGTGTGTGATGGAATACTGTAAATATCTCATTTATATGGAAAGCAGGGACATATGGTCTAGATATTTTCTCACAGCTGTTTTTGTGTATATTTATTGAATCTGAAGGAATGGAGAATTATCTTCACAGTTATTAAATATGTGTTAATGAGTAATTGTATTATTTTAAACGGACTTGACGTAGAGTATTTATATCATAACTAGTGTACTCAGTGTCTCATATGTCTCACAGGGGGAGGATGTGCAGCACTTTTTAAAATAAAAACATGACTTTGAACATGTGGAATAAAATCAAACCGCGTGCATCTGTTTTATTTTTCACTCAGATTTAAGGTAATAATGTAGATTGTTGATATTTGTTGTGATTGTTAAGCTGTAGCAATATTTGTAATCTTTGTAAACTTGTAAACTATTCTTATAACTTAACATTTTCAGTTATTTGTATTGTGTTAATGCAAATGGAAAACATTCAAGCAGTATCTTTCTGCATTGTAGAAGTCTGAACTCAGCTGCTCATATTTTTAGTCATTAAAAAAACGTTTAGCCAAATGAAGACCCCATTGATACCAACTGTAAATGTATTATCTCTGCCCGGGTGTGGTAGTTGGGTATTTGTTGTTGTCAGTCCCCTCAGGAGTGAAAGCTTCATGCTGTCTCCGTCCATATAGTCAGGTAATTCATCTCAAACTAGATGCATTCAACACATGTGATAATAACATTCAGATCAGAATCAGAATCCCTTTATTAGTCCCACAGAAGGGACATGTACATTGTTACAGCAGAAAAGAGCCAAAGACAGATTAATGTTAACTAAAGCATGCATAAACATTTATTTAAAAAAAGAAATTATAATAAAAAAAAGTCACACAGCCTGTCAGACACTGAAAAACGCCATCATGTGCTTCTTGGTGTTGAATATCTTCCTACTCCATGGAAATGTTACTCAATGAAGCTCAACGCAAGTTCCTTCAGGAAGACTGGGTATATATACATTCACTCCGCAGCTGCTTATAATCAGCTCATCACGGGCGTTCTCTTTAACCTATTACATTTCACCTCATTCTCCAGCAGCCAATCACCGTGCTGCAGCCAAACTTTAAAATGGTTCTCCTCTCTCCTGCAGTCAGCTGTGATTTCAGGTGTTCATGCTGCCGCCCGCCTCCTCTTCATCCACCTCCTCCCCATCCACCTCCTCTTCATCCACCTCCTCCCCATCCGCCTCCTCCCCATCCACCTCCTCCCCATCCGCCTCCTCCCATCCGCCTCCTCCCATCCGCCTCCTCCCCATCCACCTCCTCCCCATCCACCTCCTTTCATCATATCCAGTGCCAGGAGAGCTAATCCAAACACCTCATCACACCTCCTCTTCATCCCATCTCCTCATCAAATCCAGATCTTCATCATCATCACCAGTGTCTAGACCCCGGGGGGTTCCCTATATGCTCACGTCTGCATTTCCCCCTTTAGATATACCATTTCAGGATCGGGGTCTAATCGCCAAAGACTTAACATTTATCATATGGCATGTGTCAATAAATGTTCTTTAAACAAAATGAAGTCTCTCCTGATTGAACTGCAGTTAGACTAGGTTTATGAAGAAAACTTGTTAGAGCTATTACTGAGTGTAAGGTATTACCAGGAACATGAGTGAAAAATAGTCACGTGTGATTAATGCAGTCGGGGTGATTAACGCAAAATGTCATCATTTAAAACTGTTCTTCGTGTTCTCCGTAGACGCTCTTCTGACTGTTTCCAAAGACTTGAGGGACAGAAATGTCAGGAAACGAACCAGATGCAGGATGACGGGTCTGAATGCGCTGCCTGATGGTTAACAATATCCCCTCATGGAGCTGGAAGATAAACAGGGGAAATACTCTAGTTATATAACCAACAATCACTTTGAACAGAGATCTCTTAAAACATGACTAATAAGTTAGACACAAGTTCAATGTGATGTTCACAGAGATATTTATATTCCTCAGCTTTCCCAGCGGTGGGTTTATTTATTTAAAATATATCATTTGTAACATTTCCTTATTCAAATGTCAAAAAGCGATTACCCTATGGTGTTTATACATTCTTTTTGAGTTGTGTACATCCAATACCTGTTCTTTCACACAAGTGAAAAGCTAGCATCAGGCTATAAAGGACCTCCATCACAGTCACATGATTTAACATCACAGCCAATGAGGAGATGAGTTTCTCCGTGGGAGTAGAGCACTAGTAGGCATGAGTTTTTTTACCAGGGTGATACCATGGATCAGGGCCGTCCCTGGCCAACTTGAGGCCCCACGCAAAGTTATATGATGAGGCCCTCTTATTCGCGAGCGTCGACGGGGGGGTGGGGTGTGCTAGTGGAGCCTCGCAGCGGCGAAACCGTGCCGCGCCACGCTATCGATCGGCCTGTAGGGAGGGACGGCCCTGCCATGGATGTATAATGAGAATAACAATAGAGTGGTGCAGTGACGCGTCCTAAAACCCGGAAGTAAGTCAGTCTTTCACCACTTCCTGTTCCCTCGTCTCAGAGCCAATGGGATTTAGGAAAATATCTGAAATAAGGTCTGTGGTTTTGAGACACATTGAAGAGACGGATCACGTTTTGTTCTACGACATAAAATCCATCAGCAGTGACCCCACTGGTGGTTTCTGAAGAGTTGACGTGTCTGAAAAACGATGGTTGTTACCAAGTGGCTGAATAGGACTACAGAAGTTGTGGAGGACGTTGTACGTCATTACGTCGAATACGTAAACACTCCGCTAAGTTAGTTTGCCCTGTTCTGCTTGAAAGCAAGTACCTGCCTCCTGCAAACTGTTCAAACAAACGCTTCAACTCGTACCATTTAGAATCTGTATGTTTGAATATGGATCTGAAGTTGGCGTGACGTTGAAGCAGCGACCCTGCTGTAGTTCCTTTATAGCATAATGTTAGCATTTTGCTTCTGGACATTAGAGTTATGATTAGAAAATGATAAAAGTAGACATGTGGAGATTATCCGACTGAACAAAACGTGATCCGTCTCTTAAATGTGTCTCAACCACAGGAATTCTGTTAGAACACATATTACAGAATTTGTTTATATAACAAAAAGGGGAAACAACATATTTACTTCATGCATTTGAGGAAAAACATTTTGAATATCATGATCTGATTACCACTGGATGTTAGTCTATTTAATATTTGGTAGAGTGTGATCTGATCCCAGATTGTTAGATAGTTCACTATAGTCTAAGTTATCTCAGTGGGTCTCAAATGTTTTGATCACAATTTATGTAAACACATATTTCCAAGGCACTCCTTTATAATTATTGGGATAAAACAGGTTTGAAATCATTTCAATGTATACTATAGGACAGTAAACCAAAAATATCATTTTAAACTGGAGAGATAAAAAAATATGCATAAATAAATAAATGTTAACTGGGTAAAATAAGATATGAATGAACAACAAAAATAAAACAAGTTACATGTATTTGTTATTGGCTATGGGTTATTGGTTATGTTCACATACTTATTTGATTATTAAAATGCAAACCGATCTTTTTCATATGGGTGTTTAGAGTTGTACCCCCTAGATCTAGTAGTGATTCTGCTCAAAGTGCACCAGATTGAAGCATTTTACTTTAAAATGTTCAAACATTTCTTCCTGGGGGGGCATACCCCTGGACCCCCCTAGAGGAGGTGACCATACTTCTGGTGATGTTAGAGGGGGGGAGAAGGACAATTTGAGACTTAAAAATATGAGAAGACTGATCAATACCTCCATAACTTCAGTGTGGTTAGCTATGAATCTTCCAAAACTTCCAAACACCTTGTCCTGGACATAGTTTCTACAGCATAAACTGTGCAACAGTACAGTAGGCCCACACAAACTGCAGAACACCGGGGCTTTGGGAACACTGATTTAATTCCCATTTAACCTGTTAAGGGGCTTTTTTCCCCCGTTTTTTTTCTCACGAAACTGTAATAAACTATTCATGTGTCCTACTCAGAGGAAACGCATCTAACTGATGATATGAACCATGTTTACCGAAACAAAACACAAGTCTCACAAGAAGCGTCTAAATGAGCCCTGAGCGAAAAAATGCTAACGCACTCTAGGTATAAATCAATCGATATACTTATCGGATATGCACAAACAAGCTTACAAGCTGAGATTCCACATATTCTAGAAATATAAGTATCATCACTGAGCGATCAGAACTCGCGACAGGGGAAGCAAATACAGACATCACACGATGTAGCTTTCGGTAGCAAAACATGGAGATATGCTCACCTTTTGCAGAATAACAATTCTGATCAAAAACGAGAAAAACGCAGCTGAAGGTTAATCCATAGGTTAATCCAATGTGTCTGTCACTTTGAAAAATGATTGATGATCCATAATTCCATTTTTATGTCAAAAACTGAGTTTTCATTAGCTGTAGCTTCCAGAGTGTATGACAGCTTCCTGTTTTGTCTCCTTGGATACGAGTCCAAACAACTCACAGACTGCACCGGGCGCTCACGTAGGAGCCCTGTGACCATCATATTTGACGACGCTGATTGGCTGAAATTATGTTTTCGCGGCATAGTTTACACGTTACAGATAGCAACAGTCAGCTGCTGCACTGGTTGAGGGCTCCTCTCTTAACGCCCAGACGAGAGAAGGTACACGGGCAAGGCCAGGCAGGAAACATGTGACTTATCAGTAACTTTAGACATCGTAACACAATTTTAAACGAGATTTTATTGTAGATTATACATTTTACTGATACCAATTATATAATATTTACCTTGTTCATTCAAAATAAAAATAAAAATATATATATTTTTTAAAATATATATATATATATATATATATATATATATATATTTTTTAATATGGGAAGAGGTGGGGCGGCGCCCCTAGCGCCCCTATGGACCGGCCGCCACTGAGCTACACCATTGTTTGGTTTCCATGGAAGCGCGTCTCTTCAGACGCAACTGAATGTCTGAGAGGATGAGGAAGATAGTCACAGCAAACAGAACCAGAATCGACAATTCAACCCTCTGCTCACTCCTTTCCTTTCCTTTTCACATATGCTCCATCAAGGATGGTGCTACAGGCCGCAAGGCAGTGCACTTACAACTACAATAAGCATGTTAATGTTAATCTAATACAGCTCCGGCGATCCACTAGCAAACATTTCATACATAACAATTAAGTAAAACATGTTTTTTAAATACAGTGGGATAGTGATGAATTTTTTTAGTAAATGTGAAAACAAATTAAATGTATTTTAAATGTCTTAATGTTTTAATTAACTTTTTGATTTTCGTATTTTATTTTATTCTTCATATTTAATTATTTTAATTTTATTTCTATTTATTTTATTTCTATTTATTTGACTTGATATACTTGTATGTTTTATGTAAAGGAAGCTCTCAGTATAGTGTGTCTCTGTGTGACCACAGCGCCCCCTGTCGGTCACTGAGCGTCATCACAACAACAGTGGAAACAAACATGGCGGCGCCCTTCTGACTCTCCGCTTCTGTCATTCAGGGAGCTTCTTCTCAAAGAAACAGCAAGGAATCTGAAACAGGTGACTTCAGTCTCAACAGGTGAGCTACAGAATACCCTTTAGTTTTTAATCTCAGCTGCAGAAACTCTAAACTACAGACTGAGCCTGAAGTACACACAGCTGTCAGCACGTGGACACAACACTGGAAATAAGGGTTCATATATGTAATAATAAAGCTATGTAACTCTATTTATAATCCACATAACACCTGTTAGAGAGCGTTTTTAAGCACAACCAGTACACGGAGTCTCCAGTATTAGTAACGTTGTAGTGATCACTGATTCATACACTGTGGTTACATAATTCAATCCAGGAACTACAGGTTGGGGGTATTGTTTCCGCACGGACACATGTGTTGATGGTACCTACTGTGTACCTACTGTGTGTTCCCCCTTTCACTTTCTCTTATCATCTCATCCTGCAACCCGACAGCATGTCGATTTCTGCTCCCCAATAAAGAGAGATTTGCACCTCCGATGCACCGCCTCCGTCTCCCTTCTCTCGGCACTACATTGGTGACCCTGACATAAGTCTCGCGAAGGATCCGAGACTGAATCGAACACGGCAAAAAGCGCAGCTTTTCTCGAAATGCCGGGGATTTTTGGAGACCTCCGTAGCTGCCACGTGCGCTCGGACTGTGGCTCGGTGCGCCCCACGGAATGGACGCGGACGACGCTCGCCATTTCCACGGCTTTTCGGCTCTGGGGGACAGCAAGCCTTCCATGGGGCCGGTACGAGACTGTGCAGGGTTTATTCGGGACATGCGGCTGCATGTCCGGCGAGCGACTAACGGCCGCCGAGACCAGCTAGCCACGACTGCTAACGGCTAGCAGCTGGCAACAGCTAACGGCGGCTAGCCACAGCAGCTAGCGGCTGTCGACATCCGACTGTTGTTTTTTTGTGGTGCCGGAGAGGAGGTTCGATCACGTCTGGTCGGCCTCGTGTGGATCCTCTCGCTATTTCGCCCACCTGTTTTTGATCGTGGACAGGACGACCCTTTTTGAGCTTTTTCTGGTGCCTGAGAAGAGGTTCGACCATGTCTGGTCGGCCTCGTGTGGACCCTCTCGCTTTATCACCACCTCGACGGCGGTTTCGGACGTCACACACGCCTGCTTCGGCCCGTGGGTGACGCGCTTCTGGACCCCGTCTCGCCTCTTCCCTCGCCTCGGCGGTTTCGAACGTCGCCCGTGCCTTCATCGGCCTGCGGGTGGCGCGCTTCGGGACCCTGCCTGGCCTCTCCTCTAACCGCGGCTCACGGTTCGCCTCGACGGCGCCCCGTCTGGCCTCTCCCCTGTCCACATCTCCCTCCTCCCGGGGACACGACTCCTTCCTCCCGAGGACTTTGTGCCCGCCGCCGCTGTGCCTTCGCCTGCGGCCGGGCAGAGCTCCTCCCTGCCGACCCTGCTTTCTGCGGCCCCCTGACGACGGCCCGTTCCGGCCCGCCCCCCACCCTCTGGTGGGGATGCCCTCGCCCTCGTTGGGGCCCCTACCCTCTTCTGCGAACCCCTGACGACGGCCCGTTCCGGCCCCGCCCTCCGGTGGGGATGCCCTCGCCCTCGTTGGGGCCCCTACCCTCTTCTGCGGCCCCCTGACGACGGCCCGTTCCGGCCCGCCCTCCGGTGGGGATGCCCTCGCCCTCGTTGGGGCCCCTACCCTCTCTTGCGGCCCCCTTCCGACGGCCCGTTCCATGGCCCGCCCTCCTCGGCCCCTGTGGTGCTTCCTCCCGGACGCGAGGATTGTGTCCATGGTTGAATTCTGGGGGGGCTTGTGTAGTGATCACTGATTAATACACTGGGGTTACATAATTCAATCCAGGAACTACAGGTTGGGGGTATTGTTTCCGCACGGACACATGTGTTGACGGTACCTACTGTGTACCTACTGTGTGTTCCCCCTTTCACTTTCTCTTATCATCTCATCCTGCAACCCGACAGCATGTCGATTTCTGCTCCCCAATAAAGAGAGATTTGCACCTCCGATGCACCGCCTCCGTCTCCCTTCTCTCGGCACTACAACGTTATCTAATTGTACTTAACTCTCTTAATACTAGTAGTTTCTCTACAGTATTTGTACACGTTTCTCTCCTAACTCACAGTACTGAGGATAAGTATGATTGTTAAATCTGCATCTCCGCTGAGGCTGTTAAATGCATGAATCACTCTTTCTCCCTGAAGTCAAAGAGGCAGAAGTCACGTGTTGTTCTTGTTTGCATCTGTCTTGTCACACAGTGATTCCAGATCAATGAAGCATTTTATTACAACACTGGACCAGCAGCACACCTCTTTTGATTCAGTCCAACTTCTGAACATTTTCATGAGAAACTGCACTTTTTGGGGAGAAAATATAGTTTTCTTGCATTTTTTTCCTTTTTATATATATACTGTATAATAAATAATATGAACGCAATAAACCGTATTTAACTGTGTCTTAATGTACATTATTCAATTTCATATTGTGTTCTTGTATATATCATATTCTATTTATATTTATATAGACTTCTTGCACTATTTTTTATTTTTGTATTTTATATGCATTGTTGGAGGAGCTCAGAGGCCTGTACTACGAAGCCGGATTTTCTCTTAGCGAGGTAACTTCAGGTAAAACTCTGGCTTTCCGGTAATGTAATTAAAGTCAGATCGTGTCTTGGACGGGGCAGTGATTTCATAAACCTGTTAATGTACGCATTCAAACACTTGTTCTGTTACCAGCTGTATTCACCTTGCAGGTGCAGCTATGTGGCTTTGATCCTGGATAAAGTGTTTAAGTCATGGATGTTTAAAGTTTAACTTCTTCATATGTCTAATATTATAGTTCACTTTTCATTCAGGAAGTATGACGCTGCGCTGTCAGTACGCTTGTCCATGTTTGAGATTGGTCGAATGCTCCAAATACCTCCCCTTTCATGTGAACGCGCACCTAACTAGATAGGACACGGCTGGCTTGAGCGATCCACTTGATAACCAGCGTCGTAGTACAGCTTAGCGAGAGCGCGTTTGTTTTGGATTGGGTAAGCCGGGTAACTCAAACATATCTAGGTTAGGTTGAACCGGCTTTGTAGTACAGGGGCCGTTCTCATTTCATCAAATTCCCCTCCTCGACTCCTATCCTCGTGTCTTAGTCCCGCCCACAGGAGATGCGAGCGGAGGAGCCGAGGAGGGGAGCCGAGGAGAGAGGAGGGGAAGCAGCAGGCGGTTAGAGAAATGAGAACTCCTCTCCTTTCATTTTAAAGAGACGTCCATTAAAGCTCCCATGTCATGCTTTTCCGGTTATTACCCGTCCCCTTGTGTGTTATGAAGGTTTTTATGCATGTAAACGGTGTGCAGAGTCAAAACCCTCAAAGTACACCCTGTAGCGAGTAAAACTCTAACACAGAAAATACCTCCCCAAAACGCCTCGTTGGAGATACGTCACTGCCCATTTGATTCTTGCGGGTACCGCATGATGTCATGCGGTACCCGGAACGAAATGGACCAATCCCGAAGAGCTATGGCCACACCAGCAGCGGCGTGTTCCTCCTCCAGAGGTTCGAAGAACCGGCATTTCACAGACGAAAGCTTCCAAAACATTGCCCAGTTTGAGGCCGGATATGCACAGCTTGTTTGGACCGTTTGGAGCAGGGGAAGATCTGGGTATACAACCTGTAAGTTTGCATTGTTATTTGTGTATTTATCAAACAAGACTGTTTAAATGTGTAAACTGTGTTGGACTGCTAAGCCATTGACACAGTGCTAACTAAGTTGCTAGAGTTTCCATATATCAACTCTAATATCAGCAGATGGCCTTGCATACATGTATCTCATAGCAGGAGAATGTCTGCATTCACACACAAAATACCTATTGGCAGTATACTGCGGGTGATTTGCCGGTCAGTCGCGAAACGTAATTACATTATAGCTGGCGTAGCGATCTAACACACGGAGCTAGAGCTAGTTTCGGTCAGAAAAACATTTTTGTGATGCTACGTTGCTAGCGTTTAAATATATCAACTACAATGTCAGCAGATGGCCTTACATGTTTGTCATGGCAGGAGAATGTCTGCAGTCACACACACGGAATACTCATACAGTATACTGTACTGTTATTTACCGTACATTGTGACCGTACATATACTGCATGTAGCTAACGAGGCTAGCTGTATGCTAGCGCAAAACAATGTATTCATGCAAGTTACATTGTATGGTAGCAGAATACCCGTATACGATTGCAATTATAAACACGTTATTGCTAGCCTAATATGAACCACTAGCTTTTGTTTCATAGTAGTTTTATTACACTGCATTATAGTTGCCTTTCCTCCAAGCTAACGTTCATATCGTGTTAGCTACCAAGGTAAACAAAGCTAGGTTAGCATATTAGCAGGCAAGCTGTTCATTACACAACTACTACTAACTAATCTAAAACAACTAAGTTTCTCTAATATTTTGTGATTTGCATTTGATTTCGTCCAGCCAGATCCTGGCGGACAATCCATGACGGGGAAGGGATTCTACTACTACTGAGGGTGCTAAAAGGCACCGCACCGCACCGGCTGTGCGCAGGCAAGATGCGAGGAGGAGGAATGAATGATATACCGTGTGTATATATGTATATTTATGTTCATTTTGTACATTTCTAAAAATAAAGTTTAATGGAAATACTTAGTAGGCCTATCCTTTCTTCCCTGAATTCATATATAGCAAACCATGATTTGATTTCTCATCAAACAGTAGTAGTTTATAACGGGTAAAAATAACTTACTCTTTGTTATGAGAGTAGCTCGTAGGCCACAACGGAAAGACAAGGAGACATACACGAGTTTACAAAACCACGGCACATTTATTGTGGTAAATGCAAAGATAGGTGGTTGAGAGGATCGCAGAGTTAGTCTTCCTGCAGCCGCTTTGGAGAGAGACTGTGTCCGGAGGTGTCCGGAGGTGTCCGTGATCGCGCTGATTACCCTCTTCAGCTCCACCCCATCGTAAGACAAAGGCCCTGGGGCCGTCACACTCTTCTATAACAACAGTTAAAAATATATATGTATATAAAATATACCGCTGTACCGACGCCATGATAAGACTGATGTTACGCTGAGAGCAGCCGGGAAAAGCACTGACATGGGCGCAGCCTCTCTGGTGGTTGACTAATCAGAACGAGTGGCCGAGCTGACCAATCGGAGCACACTAGGCTCACAGGGAGGGGGGGGCAAGAGCTCCAACGAGTCGTTTAGTGGAGAAAGTGAATACTGCTGAATACACATGCTTGACAGAGATGCTGTATGCGAAACCAATGTGAGTTTGGAAAATTGCACAGTATAAATCTATTTAGTATACCTCAACAATGTAATTATGATCAGTGGAAATGGCCATGACATGGGCCCTTTAATGATGACAGGAGGCACAGCAGCCCTCTGTCTGATGGACAGATGTGTTCATGATGACTTATATATTTACTTTGATTCATTCACAGTGCGGTATAATGAGACAATAACAGGCTACAGATGCGGACACACACACACACACACACACACACACACACACACACACACACACACACACACACACACACAGTTATATAAATGTATACAATTTCAGAATCAAACAGAGCACTCTCATAATAACGTAACACTAGATATACCTAGATAGACTGGATATACCCCCCCCCCTCTCCCCTCTCTGGTCGCTACAATGAGGAAAATAAATTACGGGCCAAAAGTTTTATTTACAAGTATTAAAAGTAAGCAGAGGACACCAAACCAACTGAGACCTGTCTGTCCGCTGCATCTACGCACACACTGTACCACACACACCTACACACTGTACCACACACACCTACAGCTCCTAAAGCATAATCAGGCTACAGCCGTTGTGTATTTTATTTTGTGAAGCACTAAATGGTCTTAGAAAAATATGGACTCTTTGTTTGTAGATATCTACTAAACTATAGCAAATAAAGAGAGTAGGCCTGTTATACTGAGTGATATATATTATACACACTGCTCTGCTTTCTGCACGGACCTCACAGCTGTTCTCTCTGTAAACATCGCGTCGCGATGAAAGCAGTTAATAAAACAATAT
Organism: Trematomus bernacchii; assembly: GCF_902827165.1. Lineage (NCBI taxonomy): Eukaryota > Metazoa > Chordata > Actinopteri > Perciformes > Nototheniidae > Trematomus > Trematomus bernacchii. Next base: position 805,130 of record NW_022987674.1, on the reverse strand, counting down.
CCAGGGGATGCATGCAGAGCTGTCATTGGCTGAGATCAGTCCGGCCGTGCGTCACGACACTTTGAAACATCTCTGTTGTCGGAAATGCATCCACGAAGGAGCCGTGGAGGACCCATCAGTGTATCCTCGGTTAGAGCTCCTCCAGAGAGCCTCCTCGACGCTCGATCCTCGGTCCTCGAAGTGCATTTAGAGAAATGAGATGTCCTTCAACATGGCGCGCTGAAATTCATTTCCGGGACACTACCGGAGGACCGAGGAGTCGAGGAGGGGGAATCTCAGAAATGAGATACGGCCACAGAGGGATTAGCTCTGGTGCAAACATAAACAACTTAAGACCAAGACCAAACATGTACTTGAAAAAAACTCAAGATAATACCAAAGGAAGGCCAATACGGGTAGCTGCTCTCAGGAGGGAGTCCAGGAGAAAAGAGAGAAGGAAAGTGGCCTTCGCTCAGAATCTGTGTTACCTTCAAGGACAAGGGGAAACATGTACAGGTAACAAAACAGAGGACTAGACTTCAACTGTCACACACACTCCACAAGGTTTTGCCTCAGCTCAAGTTGAGCTCTCTGTAAAGATACGGGTCCAGCTCACGGAGAGCGTCGATCAGAACCCTGCTGGCTGCAGCTCCTTTTTTTCGCACCACGTCCAGCACCTCAAGTGCTCCGTCATTTCGGGATTTGGTTCTGGCCGACTCCATTTCAGATTCACTGATAACTCCAGACTCAAGGAGTTTATCCAGAAGGTCCTTCAGGACAGGTGGAGACACTCTTTCTTTGAACTCTGTCCGAACTGAGCGCAGCCTCTGGTCTGCTGGGACTCTGCTCTCTGCTGGGACGCTGCTCTCTGCTGGGACGCTGCTCTCTGCTGGGACTCTGCTCTCTGCTGGGACTCTGCTCTCTGCTGGGACATTTCTCTGGGGTAATTGCCGCCTTGGACCTGGAAGATAAACAGGGGGAAATGGGCTCAGGGCTTAACAGGTTAAAATGTATAAAATCTCCTACACCTATGTTATTCATGTTTTGTTGAGTTGTGTACGTACATTATCCCAAATGGTTCAGAGAGATGTGTAATGTTAAAGGTAACAGTACGTTCATCACGGTCTCCTGTAATGGCGGCGTATCCAATTAACCATTAGAAGATGAAGACTACAACTCCCATGATGCCACGCTGTTTCACCACCACACAACACTAGTTTTTACTATAGTTTAGGAATATTACAGGTTGTGTGTTTAATGTCGTAATGATGCGCTGCCATGGAGCCTTAATAGAGAAGGCTATGAGATGGAGCTTTATGGCGCGTTTCCACTACACGGCCTCGCTCGGCCCCGCTCGGTATGGCTGGGCCTCGTTAGGACTGGCTCACTTTATGGCGCATTTCCATTACAGTTTAGGAACTGGGGCAGTAACTATAGTAACGCAGTGTAGGCGGAGCCGTGACGTGATCTTCAGAGGACCCCAGAAAAACAACACAGCCGTTAGCTGTTAGCACTCAGAGCTCACAGCTCCTCATATATGTTCAGAAACTAGACAAAAGTTAAACAAGTACAAACCACAGACTGCCTGTGTCATGGTGAGTACAGTCACTGCTTTATTTATGTCTGTAGGCCGTTGTTGTGAGTGTGGACGGTCGGAACATATACTGCGTTAGCTTAGCCAATCTCCATTTAGAAAACAAGCATTTTAAAAGGTTTTTCCCCTGCCGTCTGTCTGCAGACTTGACAAAGCATTAATTCATGGTTTTTACTAACCGGTATCAGTATGTTGTTACTTCGGCATCATTTTGAAACGTGTATTACAATTAAATCACGGTCAAATATGTCCATCTTGTTGTAGTTGTTGCCCCCTTGCCAGCGACGCTCTCTCTAGTTTAGCTTACTCAGCCCGACTCAGCCTCGTTGTCTCTGGCCCTGGACCCACGATTTTATGAGGCCAGAAAAACTGTGAATTAGGACCCGCCGGCCGGTACTAGGCCAAGTGGAAACGCAACCAAAGACGGGCCGCTGACGTCACAGCCCTCTTAAACCGGGCTGCGGGCTGTAGTGGAAACGCGCCATTAGAGTTATCCAGTCTATCACTGGGTCTGAGCTCAGGTGGAGTCTTTACCTTCCAGTGATACGGGACAAGACCAGACGACGTTTCCATCTTGGTCCTTGACCTTCAACACCACTTTCTCTGTGCTCGTCGTCAGGTAAACTAGAAATGTCGGATGGTAATTTGGTCCAAACCTGGATTCAAATTTTTTACTCTGAAAACCAGAAGAAGAAGTTAAAAGTTGATCTGGATCTTTCCTGATTGTGGATCCACATGCAGATAAATGTGTGTAAATGATCATTGTGTTTCTTTAGAAGAGTATCAGTGACTCACCTCAGGGTGTGTGAGGAAGCCCTCAGGTTCACAGTGCACACTGTATCTGTGATGAATGTGCAGCTCACAGTCGGAGGAGAGTGTGATGTTCACAGCACCTCTGTGTTTTTCAGCAACCTTCAGTAACAGGACATTTTGATCAATTTAAAACAACATGTTGACAGACCTGCTCTACAGAGATATAAGAATTACAATCAATTAAGAATAACAGTGTGTGGACATATTGTGTGTAGATTAATTAAAGTGTATAGGTTAGATACTTTTTGATGAAATTCCACTCCAACACATTCTCTATATATTTATTAGGGTTGTCAACATTAAAGGTAGGGTAGGTAAGTTTGAGAAACCGGCTCGAGATCGCTAGAATTTGAAAATACACAACCGGAGAAAATCTGCCACTTCCTTACAGAGCCCCTCCTCCAACACACACGAACGCGCACATGACCAATGAGGGCACGAGATAAGTTTGTGCACAGATGGAAGGCTGACAGGCAGGTAGGCCATCCAGTTATTTTAGCCGGGCCGGCTAAAATGATTGGTCGTGCTTTTTACAGTACTACGGCTTCCACAGATGATATTTTTTTATGGATTTTTTGTCAAAGCACTTCAGATATTCATTGCTATCGGGATGTTAAGAGCATTCCATGGAATATAACAAAAAGTGTATCTCGAGCCGGTTTCTCAAACTTACCTACCCTACCTTTAACGTGTCAAAACTCGCGATTAATCTGGAAACCTTGACGCGTTAAAAGAATTAATGCATATTAATCACATGACCAATTCCTGTATGCGATCACACAAGATGCCGGCTCTAATCCCTAAAAACTACCAGAGGGTTGGCTAGCCATGGCTAACATCACTATGATGTCTAATGGAAGATCAAGGACAAAACTCCCCAGTTTTAATACTTAATGTCCGGCTCTGACCTGAGGACAAGCAAAGGATGTTGTAAAGCCACAACGAACCTTAACGGCACAAAACCCACGGTTTAAGGACTTTTTGCTCCACTGATCTAAACAAATACTCCCCGTCGTCGAGACGTCTTGCCTGGTGGAAATTAGCAAATAGTTAATTCCTTTTCTTTATTCTTCTATTCTATATTTTAGCTCTCAATAACACACACACACACACACACACACACACACACACACACACACACACACACACACACACACACACACACACACACACACACACACACACACACACACACACACACACACACACACACACACACACACAGAGAGAGATATAAGAGCCCCCTACTACTTCAACAACTACTATGACTGTTACTGCTCCTCCTACTGCAAGTACTACTACTACTACTACTACTTATACTACTAACACAACTACTACCACTGCTACTACTACTCATACAACTACTACTACTACTACTACTACTACTACTACTACTACTACTACTATTACTACTAACACAACTACTACCACTGATAATACTGCTCATACAACTACTACTACTACTAATACTACTACTACTACTACTACTACTACTACTACTACTACTACCACAACTACTACTACCACAACTACTACCACTGCTACTACTACTTATACTACTACTAATACTACTACTAACACAACTACTACCACTGCTACTACTGCTCATACAACTACTACTACTACTACTACTACCACAACTACTACCACTGCTACTACTACTTATACTACTACTAATACTACTGCTACAACTACTTATACTACCACCGCTACTACTCATACAACAACTACAACTACTACTACCACCACCACTACTACCACTACTACGCATACAACTACTACTAACATTACATTACATGTTACTTGTTAGACGCTTTTATCCAAAGCGACTTACATACTCAATACTGTGGACAATCCCCACAGGAGCACTTTGGGGTGAAGTGTCTCAGGGACACAACGACATGCTGACTGCAGTGGGGTTTGAACCTGTGTTGAGATCTCCATATCAGGTTGAATAATTAAAACGAAAGTTAGTTATAATCAAATATAATCAATTATATTCTTGTATAACCCACAATGAAAATGCTTCATATTTTATGATTTTCTATATTTACAGTATAAACAAAGTGGTTTGTTAAATTGAGTGTGTAAGGCCTATAATGGTTTATGGGTGTCACTGATAAGAAAGAGGCAGTTTCTTCTCTCTCCCCTCACAGCAGTACACAGGGAGGGGGGCTCCTGACTTAAGGAGAAATACATTGAGGCCCTAAAAAGGTGGTTATGTCATAGCCGAGAATAATATTTTGCAAGTCCTGCAGAGTAGGGGTCATGTCCTGTTTACACAAACATGTGTCTTATGCCAGAGCCATAGAATATGTCTGGTCATGTCCAGTCCTGTACATCAGAGGCCATGCCCAGTTTCCACAAATATGGGTATGGAGGAGGTGTCTTTGGGTTTTTCTATCCTATTTTCGAGCATAAAGACACTGGCAGATGGGGAGGAACTTTTCTTTTTGGAGAGAGCGAGAGAGAGGGGGGGGATCCCCTGGTATACTCTCTCTCGGTAACGCTCTCTCCCTGAGAGCTGGGTTTTTGCTCTCGGTAAGGTTCTCTCAAACTTGGTAAATATCTCTCGAATTTCTTTGTTGAAAGTGGAGGGAATTTCTGGGTTGAATGAGTGGAATGAATTGCTATGTGTTTTTGAGTATTAGGCCTCCTTCACACGTTTGCGTTTATGCACAGTATGCGTATTCATAAAAGTCTTCCGTTCACATGCATTCGTTTCATTTAACGTGTCTGTTCAAACGAGACCGCTGGAAACGCTGTAGTACATATGCCGGGACTGTAAGTGGCGCTGTAACTTCCGCCAAAATACACCAAAAGCAGCGAAGAAGAGCAGCCTGGAGCAGCCCCGCTGCAATGTTGCCATGGCTACCCTTCTGTTTATGCCCCGCGGTGTATTTAGCAACATGTAGTTCATGTAATTCTCCATGTCCACTTGTTGCTGATGGTTGTGGTAGAGGAGCTGTAGATTTTGCACTAATATCTGTAGCATGGTCAGTAGCAGTAGCACTAGCAGTAGCTACTGACAGGAGGAAGTGTGTGTGGCGATTGCTGGTATTCAGCGGGATATAGTAATTTCCTCAGCAAATGGATAAATGCAACGGGGAAGTTAACTGAAAGAAACCGAATCTGTGGATATTGCATCGACCGACCATGAAGCACGTCTCCGTGGAGAGGACGCGCTCAGAAAGAGAGATATTCTCTACAAACACCGGGTGAGATCGCTCCTCTGGGACACGCCGGTCCTCGTGTTTCCTTTTTTTGTGTGGATTATAAACATTTCTCTTTTTGCCGCCGACGGGCGCAGGAGCAATGAACAATAATGGCCTGGATTAGGCAGTAAAGACAAGTTTGGTGTATCGCAGAGCGGACTTTTTAATTTTGTTTGTGTTGTTTGGCTGGAAAATTGTCAATATAATGGATCAATGCATGAAATCTGACTCTGTTTATTTTGTTAAGGAGTATATTGGGCGTTAACAATTCTGGTTTGCCTTTTATAATATTATTTCATTCAAGAACCCCTTGTGCGTTTAATTAACACAGCTATTTTTGATAGTTGCTACAGCAGTGAGCAGGAGAGGCGGGGAAAGGTGGGGCTATCTCTATTTTTTCAGGAAATATTCGTATCGAGGTGATTACACGGACTCGGTTGACCCCCCAGAGCGTTTCGTTTGCAAATCTATCCACCTTGGGACCCGTTATCGTTTGTGGGGTCAGTTTCTATCGGCCTCGTGTAAATAATAGGGCTATACGCACGCGAAACTATGCAGATACAAGCAGTTTTCTCCTCGTGTAAACGGCGCCTTAGTACCCGCCACCTGTGAGGATCTTCCTCCGAATACATGCGGGATATAGGTGTGTGTTTGTGAATGTTAGTACCCGCCATCTGTGTCGGAAAAAAGGTATGGAATTGATGTGAATTGATTTGTTGAATGAAAGTTTGAATGTGCTTTTTATTATCACTGGTCTTTTATGAGGAAAAGCCTCTAAATTCTATCGGGAGATTTTAAATGTCCAACTGAATTGGGCAGTTGAAGTTACAAATTATGGTAATAAATGTAAAACTGTGAATTAAAGTTTCATATTAGAACATGATCACAGCGTGATAGGTTTAGTATGATTATAATGTTGTAACGAGAGACGGTAAAAACCCTGTATAAGTTTGGACCTATTTTTCTTCAAATAAACTGATCCCACCTTTTGGATTGGGACAACTTAAAAGACATCTGCGCTCTCCTCTCCTGCTTGAAAGGTAAGATTGCACACTGCCACACTCACACTTAGGTAGGGCCACACCTCATTTACTGATATCAAAATCCTTCGGGATCGCTTAAACAGATTTAGGGGGGTCGTCTGAATTGAAACAGCAGTTAATTGAACCTGGTTCTTCGGGGAGTTAATAGAGGTGAGATCTTGCTGATCGTTGGTGGATCTGAGCCAAGCAGTAAACTTACATAGACTCAATAACTTCGGTTAGGTTCATTAGTAGGTCTGAGTAATTTGCCAGAATAAATTATCAGGTCCTCCCGACTCTTACACCTGATAGAACACTACTACTACTACTACTACTACTACTACTACTACTGCTACTACTACTACTACTACTACTACTACTACTTATACTACTAACACCACTACTATTAATACAACTACTACTCCTTTTACAGCTACTTATACTACAGCTGCTACTACTACTACTTTTACTTATAGTATACTACTACGTAAAATGCAAATGTCAAACACTCACTACAGCAGTTGATGGACTGCTTAGCAGAGATAAAATCCTGGCTGAGCAAAAACTTTCTCAACCTCAACGAGAGCAAGACTGAGGTCATATTTTTTGGACTGCAACCTCCAGCCTCTCCGGTTGATATTCTGGGCTCTCTCAAAAAAAACATCCTCCCCTCGGTCATGAACCTTGGAGTGACCTTCACTAGCACTTTTAAATTCGACAAGCAGGTCAGCACCGTAGTCAAATCCTGCTTTTTTAAAATAAGACTATTGGCCAAAACCAAGTCGTATTTATCTTTTAATGATTTAGAAAGGGTTATTAACGCCTTTGTTACCTCGAGACTGGATTACTGCAATGCTCTGTATGTGGGTATGGACCAGGCCTCAATTAAACGCCTGCAGCTAGTCCAAAACGCAGCTGCACGTCTGCTGACTGGCCACAAAAAGCGTGACCACATCACCCCTATTTTGGCCTCACTACACTGGCTTCCAGTTCGGTTCAGAATTGATTTTAAAATCCTTTTATTTGTTTTTAAAGCACTAAATGGGCTGGCTCTGGCCTATATAGCTGAACTCCTCCAGCGCTACACCCCAGCCAGAGCTTTAAGGTCTGCTGACCAGCTGCTGCTGGTAGTGCCCAAGACCAGGCTCAAAACCCGAGGGCACCGAGCCTTCGCAGCAGCTGGCCCCAGGCTCTGGAACACTCTGCCCCTCCATGTGAGGTCGGCCCAGACCCTAGGGGGTTTTTAAATCTACTCTAAAAACACACTTCTTCTCTCTGGCTTTCTAGTCAGAGCGGAGCACGACTCCTGACTTTTCCTTGTGTTTTTATTTTTATTTTTGTTTTTTATATATATCTGTTGTAATTTATTGTCGTTTATTGTGATTATAGTAATGTGTTTTTATTACATGTACAGCACTTTGGCTCGACCAAAAATCGCTTTTAAATGTGCTTTATAAATAAAACCTGATTTGATTTGATTTGATTTACGTGCATTTCATATCTAACTCCTTCAGCCTACTTTCAGCTACAAAAACCATTCAACTACAACATTATTCAGCTATTTCAGGATATTTAGGCTATACATGTTCTTGTTTATTAAGCTTCATCACTATTTTTCCTACTCTTCCAGTTTAAAATGTCACTGTTAAGTTTTCAACAAAGTCAGTGCAATGCATTTGAGTTATAACACTTACTTGGTTTTTGTAGCGAAAAGCAGCTAGTAACCATTCAACTAATAACATATTCAGATTTTTCTGCAATTCAACAACAAATGTGTGCAGCTTACAGCATTCACATGCATTTTCAGCAGGAAATGCATTTTCTAGTTAGTATTAAAGTAACTAGTAGTCCATCCGCCTAGAGTTGGTGCTGACCGCAGAGAAAACGTGCTTAAAGACTTTAAAAGAATGAAACTATCGTGCTATTACATTACATTACATTTAGCTGAGGCTTTTATCCAAAGGGACTTACAATAAGTGCATTCGACCAAGAAGATACAAACTTGAAGAAAACAGAATCATATAAGTACATCAGGTTTCATAGAGCCAACACATTTCAAGTGCTACTCAACTGACTTTATCAACTGCTATCATATTATCTCTCTCAGTAGGGGGCCTCTACTTCTTAATGTCTTTTTTAACGTATTTTAAAGTATTGAGGTAAACTTCGAGTTTGATAACCAAAGTAGAGTGTGGCACTCCATGTTAATAATGAAGAACTAATTATTAAATCTGCACAAGCAATATACACAAAAGATTCAGTTCAGATCTTAATCTTCTCCCAGCACGAGAACGTTTGCGAAGAGGAGCAGTGTGTGTGGAAACAGGTTTAAAACCAGTGTTTAGTCTGATGGTGAGCACATTACCTCCTCCACAAGGACGTTGTTCTGCAGAAGATGTACATCCAGTATTTGGTCCACTCTGCCCGGGGGTCGTAGGAACACCAGAATTTGGCCATTTATCGGCCACCCTAGAAACCTTTTCAATGGATCGAAGATAATGCCGAGGAGAGAGAGGTGAGGCACCTTCACCACCACGTGAGTGCGTGTGACCTCCAGCGGCTCCAAGATGCTCAGGCCTTCATCAGTGATGTGGACGACAGACAACAGGCCGTCCAGGAGCAGCGCTGTGGAGCAAAGAGCTGGTCATCTGTTGCTTTGCTGCTGAAACAGCTTCATCATATTCAATGACACTTTAGTTCAGAGCTAATGTTCACCTGATGTCATTCACTTTGGAGCCTCACTAGGATGTACCAGTTTATATCCTCCACCTTTTATTTTAATGTTTAATTATTGTTCTGTCCCCCTGTGATCTTTCTGGAGGTGAGCATGCGTAATTATTTTCTAATTTAAAGACTGCTGAGATGTTTGTAATCTGCAGCCAGAACAGCTGGACTGTGTTCTGTCTCATGTCTGAGTGACTCTCTAGACGTGTGAAGAGTTTTCTAAAGCTTTCAGGGCGTAGAAAGTCTAACTTATAAATGTTGTTGTCTGTTGTTTTGTTTTGTACATGCTTCAGTCAGACTGACAATGTAGAGAGCAGAAAGAGCAACAGATGGATAACAAAGTAATAATTAATCAAACTGCTAGCTTAGAGTGAGTTAGCGTTGAGCAGAGTTGGGTGTAACGCGTTACAAAGTGCAGTGCTGCATAAACATGGCAGAGTCAGCGATAACTTTCGAGGGGTGGAGGTATGCCCATTATTTTGAGTTCGTCCGAAGAATAGACAGGAATGTGACGGTGAGGTGCAAACTGTGTCCAGGCCAGAAGCTGTTATCCACTGCTGCAAACACCACGTCAAACCTCAACAAACACCTGCAAAGAACACATGCTAAGGTGAAGCTAATAGTTAAGGACCCCCGAACCCAGAGTGAGGATGTTGTGAGTGCGCCGCCGCCGACTCCGAAGCAGCACAAATTAGAATTTGGAGGACCGGTAACCAAAGCTTGTAGCATCCTTCATAGTAGAGGAAATGTTGCCCATTTGCACAGTGGAATCACCATCGCATCGTTCAGAGATATACTGCGCAAAATACAGATAGATCTGCCAGCAGGGACGGGCGGGCCGGCCCTGCGAGTAAAGTAACGAGTTACTTTATGTAGAGAGTAACGAAGTAGTGTAATATATTACGTTTTTTTAGTAACGACCGCATCTCTGGCGTTGAGTTAGCACTGTTAGCAGCTAAACATGCTGTGGACTGACAGGTCACAGTTTACATGTCTTTAATATCCAGTGAGGAGACTGCAGAGGCCCAAAGACACTCCAACTCAGTATTTAGAGCTGCATTGCATCGTCTGCTTCAATAATGATGTCATGAAACACATCGACTAAATGGATGTTTTAATGATTTCATTCTTCTTCTTTTGGGGACACGACTATTTTGAATGTAAAGAACAGATTTCGTGTCTGAATCATCTTATCTTTGTTAAACTAGTTTAATAAAGCTGCTTCATAACTTCTGAACGGTAGTGGATATTATAAGGTGCTAAACATTATATAAGTGTATTTGTTAACACTAGATGTCTTTACCTTCCTCTGTCTCACTGTGCGGCAGGTGGAGCCGGCAGACGGCAGCTTCAACAGAACTCTTCACGTCGAACAGCGGCCCTGCTGCCTGCTTGCCAGCTGATTGGAGGAGACTCTCATCCCAAGGGACCGTCCTGTACAGAAGCTCCGCCTCCTGAGCCATGACGAACACCAGGCCACTCGAAGCACACTGGAACTCACCTTGACCAGGACACCGGAACCTGTAGACACACAAGAGACAAGTTACTACAAGAAGCCTTCACTGGCCTGTGTTCTGACTGACAGGTGTTCATCCAGCTGGATCTGACCTGGAGGAGGGTTTGTTGAAAGATCTGAAACACCTGATGGTTACAGGAACATCACTGAAGATGTGTCCACATGCATCAGGATGTGTGTGTACACTTTAATTCATTTAACAAAATGTCTAGTCCAGCGAGGATCTAGACTGGTACAAGAAAACAATCCTACACACAGAGGCATTATTTTATTCATGTCTGCTGGAAAGAGATTGGATGCAAAACCTCAAGGTGAAAGACATGACATCAAACACAATGAAATGAATATATGTGTTTAAAATAATATTTGGTCATGTTATAGGGTTACCTGTATGAAGACTCAGGTGTGTGTTCAGGTGAGAAGGATTCAGGAGCCTGGAACAAACAAAGTTATTTATTTTATTAGAAATCAAGTTAAGTTCTAGCTTCAACTCTGTACAGCTGCTCCTCTCTCACCTTTGTGTCTGTCTTCACTTCCTGTTCCACATCGGAGTCACCTGATCGAGAGAAGAGGTGAGAAAAATAATAATAAAACAATAATAATAATTATTGTACTATAAATACCTTTTAAGATCAGATTTAATGTACAATATCTTGATGAATGGAGGACATGGTTTCAGTACTCACAGGTCTTCTGGATCGTGGATCTGATCGTCTCATGATATCTGATCCTGTGGGGATGAACACAATCCAACAGTTTGAGATCCAGTTTAAAATAAGTGTTTGTTCTTTGAGTCAGCTTCAGAGTCCTGATCTCATGCTTCACATCCCATCATATCCTCTCTGCAAACACTACGACTGCCTGCCACAGCTCTCAGCTGCATTACAGAGTTAACTAGGCATTAGTCCAGGAACAAAACAACTTCATAGAAAAAACAAACAGACTCACTTTTTAACTGTAAAATGTGTCTGTTAATGAGTTGCAGCTGACTGAACAACACATTCTCACTCACAACTCGGCCTATGTTGACGTTGTGTCAGGGTCCCTGTCGTCACTTTCCAACGCAAGGGGGGGCCCTTTAGCGTTGAGTTTCAACTCAGGTGTTTAAAGGATCAGAGTGAATTATGCAGAGTAGGATTTGTCTGTTAACAAGTTGCTCCTGACTGAAATGTGGCTTTGCATTGTCAGCTTGCATTATATTGTTCTTAGGAGAACGCAAGAAAAGAAACATGAGATGAACAAAAGGAGAAACTGCAGATAAATGGTAACATCACTGATGTGTTGTGCTAAGCTAGGCTACGCCTGGAAGGTGGAACTGGAGAGATTCCCCAGTGAGAGGAACACATCCACCTCCCTGTGTTCAATACAATCCTGCTGAACCAGCAGAGACTGAGTCGACCCCTTACTGACCTGAGAGTCTCCAGTCTGCAGTCTGGACTCTCCACAAGATCTCTCAGCAGCTCCACTCCTGAATCCTGAAGAGCGTTGTTGCCACCCAGGTCCAGCTCTCTCAGATGGATGTTGGACTTCAGAGCTGAGATCAGAGCAGAACAGCTGATCTCTGACAAGCTGCAGCGACTCAGACTGAATAAAGAACACATGATGTAAGTTTAGAAAACAATGTTCCTGATTGAAATAATGAAAGGTTTAATAATCTGATTATAGCTGGAGAAGTAGAGAATGTAGACGTTTATAAAGTGGACACTCCCGACAGGTTAAAAACAGTAAGATCCAAAAAGTGAAAAGAGCTCTCATTAATATGAAAGACAACGTTCTTCACCTTCAATAAAAAGTGGTGACTTCACATCATAAACTCTGCTCCTTCTACACTAACTCGTGATGTGCAGCCAGACAAATCAAAACCCACAGAAACTGATTCAACTCAAGATCACAGAGTTTACAAAGAAGTCAGGATGAATTTAGAAGAAATGTGATCAAAATAAATAGAGAATATTTATTTTAGGAATAGTGGAAACATAGATCACAGCATCTTCAGTTTAAACTATTCAGTCAGTTTGAGCATCATGCAGCTTCAGAAACATGTTAGAAACAGCAACAACTGAACGTATTTGTTAGTGTTTGATAGTTTTAATAGAAATATGTAATTATTGTATTCATGTGTTTATAATGTTATTTATTTAAAAACATGACGGAGAATAAAAGATGAATTCCAGGTTTTTAAAGGTTCACAGTGAATTATGCAGAGTAGGATTTTTCTTTAACATAGCTCTGCTACAGTCAATGAGCTAAACCACAGAATAAGAAAGTAGACTTTAGCATTAAGATGCTCAGTGAGGATCAGGATCATATCAGCCTGATGTCTGCAGCTCAGAGTCAACACAACTCTCACATATTCATCTCAGCACAGAAGATAGAGATGGAGAACTGACCTGAGAGTCTCCAGTCTGCAGTCTGGACTCTCCACAAGATCTCTCAGCAGCTCCACTCCTGAATCCTGAAGAGCGTTGAAACTCAGGTCCAGATCTCTCAGATGGATGTTGGACTTCAGAGCTGAGATCAGAGCAGAACAGCTGATCTCTGACAAGCTGCAGCTCACCAGACTGAATAAAGAACACATGATGTAAGTTTAGAAAACAATGTTCCTGATTGAAATAATGAAAGGTTTAATAATCTGATTATAGCTGAAGAAGTAGAGAATGTAGACGTTTATAAAGTGGACACTCCCGACAGGTTAAAAACAGTAAGATCCAAAAAGTGAAAAGAGCTCTCATTAATATGAAAGACAACGTTCTTCACCTTCAATAAAAAGTGGTGACTTCACATCATAAACTCTGCTCCTTCTACACTAACTCGTGATGTGCAGCCAGACAAATCAAAACCCACAGAAACTGATTCAACTCAAGATCACAGAGTTTACAAAGAAGTCAGGATGAATTTAGAAGAAATGTGATCAAAATAAATAGAGAATATTTATTTTAGGAATAGTGGAGACATAGATCACAGCATCTTCAGTTTAAACTATTCAGTCAGTTTGAGCATCATGCAGCTTCAGACATTTTTTAAAGAAAAAGCAAAACCTGAAATGATTGGTTAGTGTTTAATAATGTTGATATAAATGTGTATTAACTGTATTAATCTGTTTATTATATCATTTATAAAAGAAACCGGATGGAGAATATAAGATGAATTCCAGGTGTTTAAAGGATCAGAGTGAATTATGCAGAGTAGGATGTGTCTGTTAACAAGTTGCTCCTGACTGATATGTGGCTTTGCATTGTCAGCTTGCATTATATTGTTCTTGGGAGAACGCAAGAAAAGAAACATGAGATGAACAAAAGGAGAAACTGCAGATAAATGGTAACATCACTGATGTGTTGTGCTAAGCTAGGCTACGCCTGGAAGGTGGAACTGGAGAGATTCCCCAGTGAGAGGAACACATCCACCTCCCTGTGTTCAATACAATCCTGCTGAACCAGCAGAGACTGAGTCGACCCCTTACTGACCTGAGAGTCTCCAGTCTGCAGTCTGGACTCTCCACAAGATCTCTCAGCAGCTCCACTCCTGAATCCTGCAGATCGTTGTAACTCAGGTCCAGATCTCTCAGATGGATGTTGGACTTCAGAGCTGAGATCAGAGCAGAACAGCTGATCTCTGACAAGCTGCAGTTAAACAGTCTGAATAAAGAACACATGATGTAAGTTTAGAAAACAATGTTCCTGATTGAAATAATGAAAGGTTTAATAATCTGATTATAGCTGGAGAAGTAGAGAATGTAGACGTTTATAAAGTGGACACTCCCGACAGGTTAAAAACAGTAAGATCCAAAAAGTGAAAAGAGCTGTCATTAATATGAAAGACAACGTTCTTCACCTTCAATAAAAAGTGGTGACTTCACATCATAAACTCTGCTCCTTCTACACTAACTCGTGATGTGCAGCCAGACAAATCAAAACCCACAGAAACTGATTCAACTCAAGATCACAGAGTTTACAAAGAAGCAGCACCAGAGTCTGAATAAAGAACACATCATGTAAGTTCAGAGAACAATGGTCCTGCTTGAGAGAGTTCAAAGTCTCATCATCTTTTCAGACCTGGAGAGGGTTCAGATGCCAATGTCAAAAATGATGAAGATACTTTTAGAAATGTAATAGTAGATAACTATAAATGCATTGATAATGCATCAGAAGAACCTCCTTCATCTCCCTCACAGCTCATCAGTACTGACAGCATCTTCACTGACTCATGGAGCACAGTGAGAGTCTGTGGAAGCTCACACACTGTCCCCTCACACATTTACTTTCTCTGCTTTCTGTTATTCTTGTCAAATATTCAGCAATTTAGAAAGAAATGTGAACTTATTCAAATATCTTTGTACTCAGGCAAATGATGGAATTATAAATATATCAATTATAAATACAGTACAAAACCACATGAACTACAGCCAGTGATCTGACCTCAGAGTCTTCAGTCTACAGTTTGGACTCTTTAGTCCAGAACTCAGCTGCTCCACCTCTGAATCCTGCAGGTCTACATTCACCTCCAGCTCTCTCAGATCGGAGGAGTCGGACTTCAGAGCTGAGGCCACGACTTCCCAGTCTAAGAATCCACTGTCAGGAATTCTGTTAGAACACATATTACAGAATTTGTTTATATAACAAAAGAGGAAACAACATATTTACTTCATGCATTTGAGGAAAAACATTTTGAATCTCATGATCTGATTACCACTGGATGTTAGTCTATTTAATATTTGGTAGAGTGTGATCTGATCCCATGTCTGTCACCTCTTTGCTAGCTACCTTCTAGACTAGAGAAGACTAGAGTCAACATAAATCACATATTGCTCTGTGTCTAATTTAACGATAAAGAAACTGCAATCATTTCATAATAACTTTACTGCATTCAATGACATATGTAAAGTTATTCTGTATGTTCTGATCACATGTTGCTGTGATAAAACATCCTTCATATTATTTTGACAAGGAAAATGAAGAGAAGAAAAAACTGTAACATTTTAAAATGATTAGAATAATTGTATTAATTCAATTTTGCTCTCACAGTATGTGAAACAGCAACAAGTTGTATAGTGTGTTTATTTTAAAAACTAAAATCCTTATCTACACTAATCTATAAAGTGAATCACATCTGGACTCACACAGCCTCCCTGCAGTTCCTCACAGCTGGAATCAGTCTCCGTCGTCCCTCCTCTGATGTTTTGGACTTCTCCAGGTCCAACTCATCCAGAACCTCCTCTGACATCTCCAGCCTGTAGGCCAGAGCAGAGCAGTGGATCACAGAGAGTCTCTTCTCTGATCTGTTCTCTGACTTCAGGAACTCTGTGATCTCCTGATGTACTGAGTGGTCCTTCATCTCTGTCAGACAGTGGAAGATGTTGATGGTCCTGTCATCAGAGACTTCATCACTTCTCATCTTCTTCAGGTTGCTGATGGCTCTCTGGATGGTTTCTGGTCTGTTGTCTGTGCGACCCAGCAGGCCTCCTAAGAGTCTCTGATTGGACTCCAGAGAGAGGCCGTGGAGAAAGCGGACAAACAGGTCCAGGTGGCCATTTTCACTTCTGAGGGATTTCATCATGGCTCTCTTTAGGAAGACATCCAGGGATGGGTACTCCTGATCACTGCTATCACTGTTGTCATCGTCCAAGTCTCCCT
The DNA here is from genome assembly GCF_902827165.1 of Trematomus bernacchii. Lineage (NCBI taxonomy): Eukaryota > Metazoa > Chordata > Actinopteri > Perciformes > Nototheniidae > Trematomus > Trematomus bernacchii. The sequence continues at coordinate 788,637 of NW_022987674.1, read as the reverse complement.
GCAGGAAGTCCTTCAGTACCTCTGTGTCTCTGTTGGAGTAACAGTGCAACATGTAGACTGCAGCCAGAAACTCCTGAATGCTCAGATGAACAAAGCAGTAGACTGTTTTCTTGAATATCACACTCTCTCTTTTGAAGATCTCTGTACAAACTCCTGAGTGCACCAAGGCCTCGGTGACATCAAGACCACAGCGCTGCAGGTCTTCTTGGTAGAACATGATGTTTCCTTTCTCCAGATGTTCAAACGCCAGCCTCCCCAGCTTCAGAAGAAGCTCCCTGTCAGCCTCCGTCAGCTGCTGTGGACTCGTCTCATGTCCCTCTTCATACTTCTGCTTCTTCCTCTTGGTCTGGACCAGCAGGAAGTGTGAGTACATGTCAGTGAGGGTCTGGGGCAGCTCTCCTCTCTGGTCTGTAGTCAACATGTGGTCCAGAACTGCAGCAGTGATCCAGCAGAAGACTGGGATCAGACACATGATGTGGAGGCTCCTGGAGCTCTTGATGTGAGAGATGATTCTGCTGGACAGGTCTTCATCACTCCATCTCCTCCTGAAGTACTCCTCCTTCTGGGCGTCAGTGAAGCCTCGTACTTCTGTTACCCTGTCCACACACTTAGGAGGGATCTGATTGGCCGCTGCAGGTCTGGAAGTTATCCAGACGAGAGCCGAGGGAAGCAGCTTCCCCCTGATGAGGTTTGTCAGCAGCACGTTGACTGAGGACTGCTGTGAGACATCAGACACAACCTCATTGTTTCTGAAGTCCAGAGAAAGTCTGCTTTCATCCAGGCCGTCAAAGATGAGCAGCACTTTGCAGACAGCCAGCTGCTCTGCTGTGAGCTTCTGTAAGGTTGGATGGAAAACATGGAGCAGCCTGAGAAGACTGTACTGCTCACCTTTGATCAGGTTCAGCTCCCTGAAGGAGAGCGGGATCACCAGACTGACATCTTGGTTTCCCAAACCCTCGGCCCAGTCCAGAGTGAACTTCTGCACTGAGAAGGTTTTTCCAACTCCAGCGACTCCGTTGGTCAGGACCGCTCTGATGTGAGTCTGTTGGTCAGGTGAGGCTTTAAAGATGTCCTGGCACTTGATTGGAGTGTAATGGAGGGTCTCTTTCTTGGAAGCTGTCTCCAGCTGCCACACCTCATGTTGGGTATTAACCTCTTCACTCTGGCCTTGTGTGATGTAGAGCTCAGTGAAGATCCTGTTGAGGAGGGTTTCACTTTCATCAGTTCCTTCAGTCACACGTTCACAACTCCTCCTCAGACTGAGCCTATGTTCATCTAAAACCTCCTGCAGACCACGTTCTGCTGGAAGAGAAGGAAACGTGAGAATGAAAAAAATGTTTTAAATGAACTTATATTATGTACAACACAACAGGAAGAATCCTGTTTTCAGGCCTGAAGACACCAGGAGACAGCAGTGTTTCCCACAGAATTATACTTGTGATGGTAGCCGTGCACGATGAGCGGGGGGGGGGGGGGTGCTAATGGAGCACGCTCTGGAACTGTTAGTTTGCCGGAGCGTCGCAGCGGGGTTACTGCAGAGCGCATAATTGTGGCGCAGTTGCGCATGAGTGATGTGCAACAACATTTGACTCCCTGGTCTCCCTTTCTGTTGGTCGCTTATTAGCGGACCCTTCACGTGATGGCAGAGCGAACAGGTACAGGAGGCGTAGAGCGAGGGATCATTGTCCACTAGTTCATCGATCGCAGATGGCGTAGTGCTCGCAGACGGTTAAAAAAAAAAAAACCTAAATAGGTTGTGAAATATACTTGGGCGGCCGTTATTATTACATTACATTTCATTTAGCCGACGCTTTTATCCAAAGCGACTTACAATAAGTGCATTCGACCAAGACGATACAAACTTGAAGAATCATATAAGTACATCAGGTTTCATAGAGCCAAACCATTTCAAGTGAAACTCAACAGGCTTTAGATAAGTGCTTTGTTAGTATATAAGTGCTTTGTTAGTATCTATGTGCTTTGTTAGTATATAAGTGCTTTGTTAGTATATAAGTCCTTTGTTAGTATATAAGTGCTTTGTTAGTATATAAGTGCTCTGTTAGTATATAAGTCCTTTGTTAGTATATAAGTGCTTAGTTAGTATATAAGTGCTTTGTCAGTATATAAGTGCTTTGTCAGTATCTAAGTCCTTTGTTAGTATATAAGTGCTTGGTTAGTATATAAGTCCTTTGTTAGTATATAAGTCCTCTGTTAGTATATAAGTCCTTTGTTAGTATATAAGTGCTTAGTTAGTATATAAGTGCTTTGTTAGTATATAAGTGCTTAGTTAGTATATAAGTGCTTAGTTAGTATATAAGTGCTTTGTTAGTATATAAGTGCTTTGTTAGTATATAAGTCCTTTGTTAGTATATAAGTGCTTAGTTAGTATATAAGTGCTTTGTTAGTATATAAGTGCTTTGTTAGTATATAAGTCCTTTGTTAGTATATAAGTGCTTAGTTAGTATATAAGTGCTTTGTTAGTATATAAGTGCTTTGTTAGTATCTAAGTCCTTTGTTAGTATCTAAGTGCTTTGTTAGTATATAAGTGCTTTGTCAGTATCTAAGTCCTTTGTTAGTATATAAGTGCTTGGTTAGTATATAAGTCCTTTGTTAGTATCTAAGTCCTTTGTTAGTATATAAGTGCTTTGTCAGTATCTAAGTCCTTTGTTAGTATCTAAGTCCTTTGTTAGTATATAAGTGCTTTGTCAGTATCTAAGTCCTTTGTTAGTATATAAGTGCTTGGTTAGTATATAAGTCCTTTGTTAGTATATAAGTCCTCTGTTAGTATATAAGTCCTTTGTTAGTATATAAGTGCTTAGTTAGTATATAAGTGCTTTGTTAGTATATAAGTGCTTAGTTAGTATATAAGTGCTTAGTTAGTATATAAGTGCTTTGTTAGTATATAAGTGCTTTGTTAGTATATAAGTCCTTTGTTAGTATATAAGTGCTTAGTTAGTATATAAGTGCTTTGTTAGTATATAAGTGCTTTGTTAGTATATAAGTCCTTTGTTAGTATATAAGTGCTTAGTTAGTATATAAGTGCTTTGTTAGTATATAAGTGCTTTGTTAGTATCTAAGTCCTTTGTTAGTATCTAAGTGCTTTGTCAGTATATAAGTGCTTTGTCAGTATCTAAGTCCTTTGTTAGTATCTAAGTCCTTTGTTAGTATATAAGTGCTTTGTTAGTATATAAGTCCTTTGTTAGTATATAAGTGCTTTGTTAGTATCTAAGTCCTTTGTTAGTATATAAGTGCTTTGTTAGTATATAAGTCCTTTGTTAGTATATAAGTGCTTTGTTAGTATATAAGTGCTTTGTTAGTATATAAGTGCTTTGTTAGTATATAAGTGCTTTGTTAGTATATAAGTGCTTTGTTAGTATGTAAGTCCTTTGTTAGTATATAAGTGCTTAGTTAGTATATAAGTGCTTAGTTAGTATGTAAGTCCTTTGTTAGTATATAAGTGCTTTGTTAGTATATAAGTGCTTTGTTAGTATATAAGTGCTTTGTTAGTATATAAGTGCTTTGTTAGTATGTAAGTGCTTTGTTAGTATATAAGTGCTTTGTTAGTATCTAAGTGCTTTGTTAGTATATAAGTGCTTAGTTAGTATATAAGTGCTTAGTTAGTATATAAGTGCTTTGTTAGTATATAAGTGCTTTGTTAGTATATAAGTGCTTTGTTAGTATATAAGTGCTTTGTTAGTATGTAAGTGCTTTGTTAGTATGTAAGTGCTTTGTTAGTATATAAGTGCTTTGTTAGTATATAAGTGCTTTGTTAGTATATAAGTGCTTTGTTAGTATATAAGTGCTTTGTTAGTATATAAGTGCTTTGTTAGTATGTAAGTCCTTTGTTAGTATATAAGTGCTTAGTTAGTATATAAGTGCTTAGTTAGTATGTAAGTCCTTTGTTAGTATATAAGTGCTTTGTTAGTATATAAGTGCTTTGTTAGTATGTAAGTGCTTTGTTAGTATGTAAGTGCTTTGTTAGTATATAAGTGCTTTGTTAGTATATAAGTGCTTTGTTAGTATATAAGTGCTTTGTTAGTATATAAGTGCTTTGTTAGTATATAAGTGCTTTGTTAGTATGTAAGTGCTTTGTTAGTATCTAAGTGCTTTGTTAGTATATAAGTGCTTTTTATTTTGTTTGTTTTTTTGTTTTTAAATGTATTGCTCGAAGTGGAGTCGAAAGAGATGAGTTTTCAGTCTGCCCTGGAAGATGTGTAAGCTTTCTGCTGTCCTGATGTCAATGGGGAGCTCATTCCACCATTTTGGAGCCAGGATAGCAAACCCACGTGTTTTTGCTGATGGGAACTTGGGTCCCCCTCGCAGTGCGGGTGCAGCGAGCCGTTTGGCTGATGCAGAGCGGAGTGCACGTGCTGGGGTGTATGGTTTAACCATGTCCTGGATGTAGGAAGGGCCAGATCCATTCACATCATGGTACGCTAGCACCAGTGTCTTGAAGTGGATTCTAGCAGTTACTGGAAGCCAGTGAAGGGAGCGGAGGAGCGGTGTGGTGTGGGAGAATTTAGGAAGGTTGAAGACCAGACGAGCCGCTGCATTCTGGATGAGCTGCAGAGGTCGGACGGCACATGCAGGTAAACCTGCCAGGAGGGTAGTAATATACCTGGGCGGACGTTAATATACCTGGGCGGACGTTAATATACCTGGGCGGACGTTAATATACCTGGGCGGACGTTAATATATCTGGGTGGCCAGCCCAAGTAAAGTCTATCTGTGGGAAACCCTGGACAGATGTTCAGACTTACTTGTTACTGTTCTGGTCTGACTGGCTGTCTGCAGTCCAGCTCTGGTTCTGGATCTTTCTCCACACTGGGGACAGCAGGGGTCTCCTGATGGAGGTCTCTGCTCCCAGTATGAGGTGATGCACTGTCTGCAGAACCAGTGTCCACAGCTGGTAGAGACTGGATCCTTCAGGACGTCCTGACACAGAGCACAGCTGGACAGCTGCTCCTCCACAGGAACACCACTCTTCCTCTTCCCTCTGTGGAGATCAACACATCCTTTATAGCACTTTGCGGTGACTAATTTTCACCAATGGTACAACCCAAAGTTGGCAAATTCTTGTTTTTTTAAAGTTCTTTATCTGTAGATGATATTTCATCCTGGTAACTGTTCCCAAGTGGTAGATATTTAGTGATTCATATAATTATGAAACAAAACGCCCTTCTGTCTGTAACATCATCGCCTACAGCATGTTCACTGTACCTCACAAGTTTTACTACGGCTAAATTAAACTTGTTTATGTAATAACTACATAATGATTCCAATTTGTAAAAGCAGTGAACACTTTGTCAGGTCTGTCCACAACATGGAAAGCAAATCCCTTTCAAAATGCTAGTTCCTGAATGGACATTAGATTGAGTGGAGTTAGACTTAGCTAACATTGTGGCTGCTCCATTAAAAGTCAAACTAACAATCAATGGTTGATACACATAAATGTATAACTTCAATTCAATATGAAGTACTGTAGAGCTCTAGGTGCCGATATTTCCCTTATCTGATTCAAGTACGTCTGAGTTTCTATACTGGGCTCTACTGAGTTTCTATACTGAGCTCTACTGAGTTTCTATACTGAGCTCTACTGAGTTTCTGTACTGAGCTCTACTGAGTTTCTATACTGAGCTCTACTGAGTTTCTGTACTGTGATCTGCTACTCAGATCAAACCAGACTCCTCTTCAGGTCAGTTCACAGCAGAAACAGACTCTTACTTTGTGTCTGAGGGTCCAGGTTCATTACTGAAGACTGGAGGTTTCTCCATAGACCAGTCACTCTTCAGAGACAGACAGCTGGGGACTGGAGACTCTGCTCTCTGTCTGTGGAAACAACAGAATGTTTAACACACATCACTAGTTCTTGTAAAAAGCAGCGTTTGATTTCAGTTTTTATTTTCTTTCCCCTTTAAAGATTTTTGTTCTTACTCTAAACTTTATGTTTTAAAAATGGTGTTTGAGGGTTTCTGTTGTTACAATTCTTTGTGAGAGGGAAAAGTTCTACATGTTCAAAGTTGATTTACTAAACCTAACACAAAGTCCTACATGTCGAGTGTGAGAATGATTTCACAATAGTAGATGATTAACTGTTGCTGATGAGCACAGCCAGAGCTCAGTTACCTCTTTACTTTCCTCTTCTGGGTTTCTTTCCTCTCATTGACTTTGTTTCATGACTGAACTCCACAGTGATGCTTTACTGAGTCTCTGTACTGTGATCTGCTACTCAGATCATGTTTCATGAATGGGGCGAAGCCTATGAGCTAGTTCAGGCAGTCAACTCGAGCACTTATGCTGCATTCATACATAACGCCCCTTGCCACTCTACAACCAACCAAACAGAGTCTCCTCAATATGCCGCTCTATTTAACCTGCCAGATCTCTCCATGCATTGCTTGGTGCTGCTATTGCTGCAGCTACTTCCACATCGCTGCTGCTTGCTGCCCCACCACCACCCCAGCTTCCACCCCAGCTTCCACCTGTAGGCTCGGGGGGGTTAGTTATTTAATCATCACTCATCGTGCTATGTATATCTGTGGAGTGATGAGGCCCGAGCCTAGACGCCAAACTCAACTATATGCTGCTTCTAATAAACATGTTAAAGAAACACGTGAGTTGTCTGACTGAACTCCACAGTGAAGCTTTACTGAGTCTCTGTACTGTGATCTGCTACTCAGATCAAACCAGACTCCTCTTCAGGTCAGTTCACAGCAGAAACAGACTCTTACCTTGTGTCAGATGCTCCAAGTGTATTACTCAAATCTGGAGGTTTTCTGGACACTGAAGATTTGTCCTCCTCCTCATCATCCAAATCTCTCATGTTCTCCATCCTGAGAGATGAACTAGTAACCCTGGAGACAAATACATAAACACACACACTTTATAATGCAAGCATTTCAATCAAATCCATCATAATGATACATTTTGGTTTAAATTTGTGCTGTAAAAAAAAACGTGAATGGTTGAGAATAATCTGCAAACCTTAACGTGTCAAAACATTTACATAAAATGAATCATATTACCAAGTTTCACCCAAACTTCCTTCGTAACTCCAGCAGGTATTTTAACATGAATTGCACGGCAGTGGAAGTCAAGGAAAGAGAGAAATGGAACAAGCTAAATGTACATTTAATCAAGTACTGTACTTAAGTACAATTTTGAGGGACCTGTACTTTATTTTAATGTTCCACTACCCTGTACTTCTACTCCACTACAATTCAGAGGTAAATGGTGTACTTCTACTCCACTACATGTATTTAATACCTTTAGTTACTTCACAGATGTGGATGAATGATGTGAAATGTAATCAACACTTAAATCAGACTTTAGTTCCTCCTGGAGTAAATCCACAAGCTACCCTGCAGTATACAAAGTCATTCAAACTAGCTGCACCTTTACCAGCTTTGAGAACACTTTCATGATCAATCATTATAAAACATATCATATATATTATTCTGAAATGGACCAATCTGCACAATGACTACTTTTACTGTCGCTACTTTCACTATATTTTGATGAGAATACTTTTCTACTTTTACTTGAGGAACATTTTGAATACAGGACTTTTACTGTAACAGAGTATTCCTACACTCTGGTACTTCTACTTTTACTCAAGTACAAGATCTGAGTACTTCTACTTTTACTCAAGATCTGAGTACTTCTACTTTTACTCAAGTACAAGGTCTGAGTACTTCTACTTTTACTCAAGTACAAGATCTGAGTACTTCTACTTTGACTCAAGAGCAAGATCTGAGTACTTCTTCCACCTCCACACATCAGTCAGAGCTATAACTACCTCGGTGTAAAAGCACATTTAATCCATGACAAGTGTTGTGCACTCGTTCTTTAGGTCTGGTGAAAACGGAGGGGTGGCATTCTGCTGAATCCAGGAGATGGACAGCTCACTACTTTAGGAGCAGATAGTGCTCACAATATGATAGTGGCAGCAAGTAGCTATACTCCCATACGAGCAGAGTTGGTGTTGGGTACTGTAATAATATTACATTTGTCGGTAACGGAGTAATGTAACGCGTTACTGTTATACATTCAGTAATCACACTATAGTTACTAACATTGCGCGAAAAAATTACTAGATTCTCCCTTTGACAGACTAGACTAGTAGTTACTACATTATTCAGACGTTTAGGGGTTAGGGTTAGGGGTAACCCTAGGGTAACCCTTTTGTCGAAGGAACTGGAAGAAGTTTACTTCCGGGTTTTAGGACGCGTCACTGCGGTTCTCTCTGGTATGACAGCTATCATACTGAATACTGAATAAATATTTACTGTGAATGTATGCAAAGATGTATGGCATATAGCTGTCTAACAGAAGTTAAATCCATTTCTCACTTATTCTGACAATGTACTTAACCCCAAATAAAAGAACCCAATAAAAAGAGTCCATCTCGCACATGCGCAGTACAGATCGGGCAGGGGGGCAGCACGGGTAGTGACAGATACCGACAATGGTCATTGGAGCGAGGGGCGGGGCGAAACTCACGGAAGTGATTTCAAAACAAAAGCACTCGTTTGCTTGGAACGGTGATAATATTATAAACAAGGTGAATTTAGCGATCACAACGAAAACGGCCAAGACACATATTGAGCCCAGAAAATGAATGTTATTAAGGGCTGTAAATATAATAAGCCTCTGTCTAAAATGGACAACATTGTTAGGAGATTTAAACTATGCAGCGATTCTGCTCTGCGGTCACTCAGCCGTCTCTCCACTTTGTTTTTTCAAATCAGCTGCTCTTCATTTTTTGTCCTGCTATATTTGATGATCGATACAAATATTTGTTACCATAAGTTCTTAATAAAACTGATACTGTTGGACTCGGTACTAGTTTGACTGCTACCAGAAATAAAATGAAGTACTTTTACTGTGTACTTTGTGAGTAATCCTCTGTCAGAGTCCCCTCCATAGTACATAATGCATGCTTTCTGCTATCTTTGATGAGTGATACCACAATGTTACCATTAGTTCTTAATGATATTGATACTGCTGGACTCAGTAGTCTTACACCTACTACCACAATACAATGAAGTACTTCTAGTGTGTTGTTTTAAAAAAAAGTCCTCTGTCAATGTCCCCTCCTGAGAACAAAATCAAGCCACTTCTTCTAAGTTTGATGAGGGGGAAAATGATTTTTGCCATTAGTTCTTCGTGAGATTGATCCTGTTGGACTCAGTACTAGTGAAACTACTCCCACAAGTACTATGAAGTACTTTTACTGTGTACTTTGTGAGTACTCCTCTGTCAATGTCCCCTCCTGAGTACAAGAATGCATGTTTCTCTGCTATTTTTAATAAGCATTAAAACACCTTTCTTCCTGAGACTGATATTATTGGGCAGAGTATTTTAAGAGGATATGGTGGACATGATATCAGCAATACTTCCTGTCAGTACTCCGGCAGCAGCATTTTTACACCTTGGAAAGTCTTTAGAGTCTGGCCTGATAGCAAAGTGACAAACCCTTGTGACTTTACCTGTGTTTAGTCTAGAAAAAGGTACATTTTTATTTTATTATAAAGTTGTGTATATTTACCGACTGTTGCAAAAACTAAGAAGCTTATAAAAATCAGGTTTAAACTAAAAGAGCTGTACAAACACAATTAAAGATGTTTGGAGTTTTATTTGAGTTATTAATTGTAATGTTTTGTCAAAGAGAAGCTGATTTGAAACCGTTGTTACATACAGTTACAGCATTTCCTGTTTCTGCCGGAGAGAGGGGAGTTTGTCCCAAAGCTTGCCGCTGTGTTTACTCCCTCCATCTGACAGGAGGGAGCCTCGTTGAGCTGCGTGGCCGAGGCCGACCGTGTAGTGGAAATGCGCCTGTAAAGTCAAAAAGTCCTCGCTCTTCAGTTTACTTGTTGAATAAAGAAAAACAAACGGACGGTAGATACACGGATTCAAACCCCTCTTATTTCTCTCAGCAGTTTTTCATGGACTACTTTATTAGACTACTACACACGATGTATTTGTTTTATATCTCTCCAAAATACACGTTAACAGGCCTACTAATATTTTAAACTTCTGATTTATGAAGATTAATCACAGTTTATGATCGTGATTTACGCGATTACTTTTTGTTTTAAATCAACTAACACCACAGAACAAAAACACATAAGTCTGTATAGTTATGTAACCATGATGGCGCAGACACACGGACGTGAAAGGGGAAGTTTAGGCCTCCAACATTTCAATATGCCACATCGGACTCTAAGACGTTGCTTTTTTATCGAGACTGTATTTTTCTGAGATAACGTCAAACAGAGTAAACATGAATTTTTAGGAAACCCCAGCAGAGCCTGGTTTTAACACTCACCCTGTTCTCTTTCTGCTGCTCTGTCAACGTGTGAAATGGAGTCTGTCTGTTACTCACTTACTTTCACTTTCGAGGTCCCTCCCTGTTTGCAGCTCCCTTCGATCAAGTTACACAGGAGAACATATTACAGGAAGACAGGAACAGACATGTAGCTACAAACAAGCACAACAAAGTACTTGAAGTAAAAGAACACATCAACACAGTGTGTTCAAATAACCCAATACAAATACATATCCATATCCTCCCGCGGGCAGTGAGACTGTTAAACAATTGAACTGCTGAAACAACTTCAAAACATTCATCTGCTACTCAGTAATATGTATCTAATATCTAATATATATCATTCCAATAACTTGTATATAGACTCATACTGCACTATTCCACATGCTCACTTTATTTTATAACTATTTTTCTTTTTGTATTGCTCTTGCTATCTGTATTGTTATTATGTTGCATTGTTGGAGAAGCCTGTGACCTAAGATTTTCAACAACATAATTACTCTGTAGCTATGTCAGTTTGACAATAAAGAACCTTGAACCTTGAACCTTGAACCTTGCATGTAAAACTATACTTAAGTACAAATATTGTTAGTATTATCAGTAAATGTTATTTCAAATGGTTAATAGTGCAGTATTGTATTCATGTACATTCACAGATATAAAACAGATGATATAGAATATTATATATTGTTACTAAAAGCACTTGTCTTTGATATTATAATGATTACGCCTGAAAGTCACTCTTTGTGAGATTTATTTGTTCACATTTTTCCCAGCCACAAGATGATTTCATTCATTGGAGGCCTCAAAGCTGGGTGAAGGTATTGATACATACTGTAACGGACTGGTTATAATGTTGATGTTTGATGTGTTTGTTGTTCAGAGTTTGTTTGCATTTTACAGAGTGTCAGTGAACGTCACAAGTAAGAAGGAAATTCACAAGTAAGAAGGAAATTCACAAGTAAGAAGGAAATTACATACCTAGGATCTATTCTTGAGGCAAACCTCTCCTGTGACAAAATGGCATCCAATGTAATTAAAAAAGTCAATCAAAGAACTAGATTCCTATACCGGATCTCCTCTCTGGTAAACAAAAACACCCTGAAAACTCTGGCAGGAGCACTCATTCAAGGGTACTATGACTATGCTTGCACGTCATGGTACCATAGCACCTCCAAGGCGCTAAAAATAAAACTTCAAACATCGCAAAATAAACTGGTCAGACTACTGCTTGACCTTTCATCTAGAACCCACCTCACCTCTGCCCACTTTGACAACCTAGGATGGCTTAGAGTAGACGACAGAGTACAGCTACTTGCAATGGGCCTGGTCTACAAGATCCACTACACCTCTATGGTACCCATGTACATGTCAAAATTCTTCCCAAAGGTCAAGGAATACCATGATCATAACACCAGAGGGAGCTCCACAAATCATGTAAAACCCAGATTTGGCACAAAAAAAAGGGGAATACACGTTTCGCAATTATGCCACATCAAGGTGGAACGCTCTTCCCACAACTGTAAAGGAAAGTAAAACTATACTTACCTTCAAAACCTCTCTTAAAGAGCACCTTCGGGGGAAAGCATTGCAAAACTGGCCCCGGTAATGGTACAAATCTCAACCTGTCGTACAATGGACAGCTTCCCCTCCCCATCTATGTATATACTCGCATTTTAGACTCTGTTACTAACTGTATATCTGTAGACTTGGTATGTCTTAAATGTCCGGTTAGGATGTATTAGAACGAAATCTAAAATGAAAATTGTAAATAAGCCATCTGTATGTAAAAAAACCACCTGTATGTAAATTGTAAATAAGCCATCTGTATGTCAAATATGTCTTATATGTCTTAAATGATATGATGAATTGGAAATGGGGGACCCTGATGTAAACAAGACGAAAGTCTTTCTCTGGTCTGCATCCCCTTAACAATTGTATGTTTTGAGCTGTACTGTACTGTACCCAATATACAAGCTGTTAATAAACTTTTCAATCAATCAATCAATCAAACGTGCCACTGTTTTGATGGACGGTTCTTGTGACCTGTAGCTGTGGGTTTGGGTGGGAGAGTGTTGTCTGGTTGGTTGGGGCTGGAAGAGGGAGGTTCCTGGAGGGGGAGACGCGGGAAGCGAGAGAAGAGCTTGAGGAATATGTGACGGAGAGTGAGGATATACGACAGAGTTAGTGGATTGTTTGGCGTGGTTATGGCCAACAGTAACCTGTGATCTGTATAATAAACTCCCGGATAAAGGACAAACCAAGCCTCCCTGTGTTCCTGTAGCGAGACGCTACATTTGGTGTCAGAAGTAAAAGTTCAACTCCGGATTAACGACAGCTAACGAGCGGCGTGCTACAGTGATTGCTGCCATACAGCCTACAGTTTCCATCTCGGTGAGAACATGTCGCTGTGGGACTACTACAGTGAGAAATAAAACAACTATTTGCCCCACCATAGTGAAATTACAGACAGTTACCGGGGAACGATGTCCGATGGTGGGAGAGACAATTGTGACAATGGGGGTGGGAAAGAAGTCTGTTCGCTGCCCAGTGTGGGTCGCAGACCTGGAAGATTGCATCCTGGGGCTGGATGTTCTTGGGACATTAGACTGTGTCATTGACACAAAGAGGGGTACACTCACTTTTCCAGATGGACAGGTCGTTCAGATGTGTAGGCGGCCACCCCAGACAGGCTGTCGTGTGACCCACACCATTATAACACAGACAACCGAGACAGTGACCGACGCCGTTGCTTGTTGCGACTCCCAGATGACGGCACCTGCACAAACCCCCACCCTGCCGACCCTGGACCCTTGTCTTCACCCAGTTATTGCTGCAGAACCTGTCACCGATGAGAGAGTTTCGGCAGTGACAGAGGTCTGGCAGAGAAACTCTGATGGACTAACTCCCAATGAGCAGAACCTGCTGCTGCAGCTCTTGCTGGAATTCAAAGACTGTTTTTCACTGTCTGAGACCGATATTGGCCGGACAGATCTCATCGAACACAACATCGACACTGGAGATGCACAGCCCATTAGAATGAGACCACGACGCCTCCCTCTGGCCAGACAAGCTGCAGCGGATAAAGCACTGGGGGAGATGCAACGGGCTGGACTCATCGAACCCTCCAACAGCCCCTGGGCCGCTCCAGTAGTCATGGTTCCTAAGAAAAAGAAGGAGGACTTTCGGTTCTGCGTAGACTTCAGACCGCTCAATAAAGTGACCAAGAAGGACCTGTACCCACTTCCTCGCATCGATGAGGCACTCGATACAGTGGCAGGGTCTTCCTGGTTCTCCTCCCTGGATCTACGCAGCGGATATTGGCAGGTCCCCCTTTGCCCTGAGGCCAGACAGAAGACAGCCTTCATCACCAACGGGGGTTTATGGCAGTTTAAAGTTCTTCCATTCGGCCTCTGTAATGCCCCTGCCACGTTTGAGAGGCTTATGGACCAGGTACTGGCAGACATCCCCCGCCATGAGTGTGTTGTTTACCTGGACGACATCCTCGTCCATGGGAAATCCTTCGAATCAGCTCTCGGGGCCCTCAAACGTGTGCTGGTGAGAGTGGCTGGAGCAGGACTGAAATTGCACCCCCAGAAGTGCTGTTTTGTGAAGCGTGAGGTGACTTTTCTCAGTCACAGGCTAACGGAGGGCGGCGTCGGCACCATGGGAGAGAAGGTGCAGGCTGTGAAGGACTGGCCCACCCCCAGCTCTGTGCAGGACCTGAAGAGCTTCCTGGGCCTGTCCTCCTACTACAGGAGGTTTGTGAAAGGGTTCTCCTGCATAGCTACGCCGCTGTTCCGCCTGTTACAGAAAGGAGAGGTGTTTTCATGGACAATGGAGTGTCAAGCAGCATTTGCTTTACTACAGGAAGCCCTAGTGGAGGCACCGATCCTCTTTCCCCCTGACCCCACCCTTCCCTTCATCCTCGACACCGATGCCAGCAACAGTGGAGCAGGAGCCGTGCTGGCCCAGGTGACACCAGAAGGAGAGAGAGTAGTGGCCTACTATAGCAGAACATTTAACAAAGCTGAACGCCGCTACTGTGTCACCAGACGGGAACTGCTTGCTGTGGTCAGCGCCATCCGGCACTTCAGGTACTACCTAGGGGGCCTCCACTTCACAGTCCGGACTGATCACTCTGCCTTACAGTGGCTCATGTCCTTCAAAGAACCAGAAGGTCAGCTGGCACGCTGGATTGAAGAGTTACAAGCATATGACTTCACCATAATTCACAGACCTGGCGTGCAGCACGGCAACGCTGATGCACTCTCCCGCCGCCCCTGCTACAGTGATGACTGCCGCTACTGCGTGAAGAGAGAGACACAGGAGAGGGAATGTCTACAGGCTGAGGTGATATGTGCAGCTGTGGGACCAGTCGGGGCATCAACTGACCATGGACTTTTAGCTGTAGATGCTGCCGAATGGAGGAAGAATCAGGAGGGGGATGTCGACATCAGGCCGGTGACCGCTTGGGTGGCTGCACAACACAAACCCCGGTGGGAACAGATCTCTGAGTTTTCTCGTGCCACAAAAGGGCTATGGTCAATGTTCGAAGCCCTGCGGCTGTGTGATGGAGTGCTGCAGAGGGGGTGGAAGGAACCGGCTACAGGAGAGACACGGTGGCAGGTGGTGGTGCCGAGGACCCTGCGGGAGACGGTACTTCGGTCAGTGCATGGAACTCCAGGATCTGGTCACTTTGGGGTCTCTAAGACTCTCCGCCGCCTGCGACAGAGATTCTACTGGGGCCAACACAGACGAGACGTGGAAGATTACTGTCGCCGCTGCGACAGCTGCACTGCACGTAAGGGCCCTACCGACAGATCTCATGCCCAGCTCCAGCAATTTCCGGTAGGGTGCACAATGGAGAGGATCGGGATCGACGTTCTTGGGCCGTTTCCCCGCACAGAAAAAGGGAACCGCTACATCCTCACAGCCATGGACTACTTCACTAAGTGGCCTGAGGCATACAGCCTACCAAATCAAGAGGCAGAGACTATTGTGGATGCTTTGGTGGAGGGAATGTTTAGCAGATTCGGGGCGCCTGAAGTCATACACACAGACCAGGGCCGGAACTTTGAGTCCCGAGTGTTTAAGGCTATGTGCGAAAAACTGGGGTCCCATAAGACCCGCACCACACCCCTTCACCCACAGAGCGACGGCCTCGTAGAAAGGTTCAACCGCACACTGGCTCAACAGCTTGCCATAGTGACGGCGAAACACCAAAGAGACTGGGACGCCCATGTCCCCCTCGTGCTGATGGCGTACCGGTCTGCGGCCCAAGATTCCACTTCCTGCTCCCCTGCCCTCCTCATGTTAGGAAGGGAGATGCGCACGCCAGGCGAGATGATGATGGGCTTACCCCCCGACGCTCCTGTGGACCCCCCAGGGTTCGAATATGCCAGGAAACTCCAGGAACGGTTACAGTCTGCTCACGACTTTGCCAGGCGCCAGCTACAGAGTGCAGGGGCGAGGCAGAAGAGGAACTACGATGTGCATGCTAGAGGACGGCATTTCAGTGCTAGCGAGTTGGTCTGGGTGTATAACCCACAGAGGAAGAAGGGAAGATGCCCAAAGCTGGACAGCAACTGGGAAGGGCCCTGCAGGGTTCTGGAGAGACTGAGTGAGGTCGTCTACAGGGTCCAACTGCAGAGGAGAGGGAGAATAGTTGCTCTTCACCGGGACAGGTTGGCACCCTATCGGGGTACAGCGACACCACTAGGATCAGTTGGTGAGACACAGCGGGCTAGGGACACTATTCTTTCTTCTTCCCAAACCCCCTCCCATGACCCAGCGACCTTGCCTGGTTCCCCACAACCTGGACTTTTTTTCCCTTGCCCTACTCTGAGCCCCACGGTGGGCCTGTTTCCCCCTGCCGCAGACCAGGCACGGCCACAGAGAAATCGCAGACCCCCTAACCACCTGAGAGACTTTGTTTATTCCCTCGAGGACGAGGGACTTTGAGGAAGGGGGAAAGTGTAACGGACTGGTTATAATGTTGATGTTTGATGTGTTTGTTGTTCAGAGTTTGTTTGCATTTTACAGAGTGTCAGTGAACGTGCCACTGTTTTGATGGACGGTTCTTGTGACCTGTAGCTGTGGGTTTGGGTGGGAGAGTGTTGTCTGGTTGGTTGGGGCTGGAAGAGGGAGGTTCCTGGAGGGGGAGACGCGGGAAGCGAGAGAAGAGCTTGGGGAATATGTGACGGAGAGTGAGGATATACGACAGAGTTAGTGGATTGTTTGGCGTGGTTATGGCCAACAGTAACCTGTGATCTGTATAATAAACTCCCGGATAAAGGACAAACCAAGCCTCCCTGTGTTCCTGTAGCGAGACGCTACAATACAAAACAAAACAAGTGTCGCAATATAGGGAAACAAACTGACAAAAACATATCAATTAGAATCAGAATCAGAATACATTTACATTGTTACAGCAGAAAAGAGCCAAAGACAGCTTAATGTTACCTAAAGTATGCATACAAAAAGTATTAAAGATTAAAAAAAAGTTACACATTTTACAAAATACACATCCTGTAACAGTTCGGAGGATTTAGCAGCCAGGTATATATTACACAGTTTTAGCGGCATATATATATTTATATATAATATATTTTATATATTGTTACTAATGATATATATATTATATATACGATCCTTAATCCATTGTGAGGTGATTCTTACTGTCCAGTTTCACTCGTTGAGTGCGATTTCACTGTGTATTACAATTAAATCACGGTCAAATATGTTCATGTTGTTGTAGTGGTAGCCCCCTTGCCGTCACTAGTTTAGCATATTCAGCCCGGTTGTTGGCCCGGTAAGAACCTCAATTTTGGAGGGCCAGAAAAAAGGTGAAAAAGTAGCCCTGAGTGGAAAAGCAAAAAAAAGCGGGTCGTGCTGCAGTGGAAAAGCACCAGAAGACACAGTTAAAACACACACATGAAGACACACACAACCAGCTTTTAATGAGTGGACAGAGACACTGACCACCTGAGCCATCACTGCTGCTTCTCAGAGGCTTTGAACCTGCAAAGAGAAGACATTTTCAAATCTGCTGCTACCTGAATGTTTTGATTTAAACAGAAAATAAACGAGTTACCTTCGCCCTTATTTCAACTTATGCACGCTCCTGTAAATAAAGACCATGTTAACACATAGCTATGATTATGGATAAAGTCAACATCACTGAGACAAATGTCAAATGTTCGATATTGGGCTATATAAATAAAATGTGATTAATTGATTGACCGAATATAAATAAGGGCTCCAACTAAAAACTATTTTTTAATCAATAAATCTTTTGATAATTTGTTCAGTTCATCGTTGGGTCAGTAAAATGTCAGCAAAACAAGATGACTCAGTGTCTCAAAGGCGTAAGAAAAGCAGGAAATGTACATATTTGAGGCTGAAAGCAGCATTTTCAGAGAATGTCTTTCTTACTCTTGCATGAAATATTAAGTTTCATTATCATAGGATCGTGCAAATAAAGATTGATATGAAGCAGAACGATGGATATTTTAAACGGAGCCCTACAGAAGCTCACTGTGAGGGAGAAACTTCAGATCTGATGAGAGCTGGGCGGCTGTGAGCAGGGTCAACTCACTGTGCAGTGGATTAAGGTTTACAGTTATTCCAGATAATGATTGACAGGACTGCTATTCGATGTGACCTCTGATCCCCTTTTGAAGAACATCATCAAATAATAACAGACCTTTGCACTTTAGAACGATCTCACACAACACATCCTTGCTCATGGCTGACAAGACTGTAAAACCAATGCTTTGTCCAAGTCCAGATACTGCCCTTAGTACACTGCATGTTGTACTAACAACGATAGCTAGCAACGATAGCTAGAGACTAGGGTTTTTAGGACGATATTAAGTAGGCAAATGAACTCAAACACGTCATGTTACAATTATTTTTGCTGCTTGCTACAAAAGGAAAACTCACGCTCTCATGTCAGGGGCACTTGAGTGAGTGACATGCCGGCTCTGCATGCACAGCAAACCACCAATCACAATCATTCTTGATCAGATCACAGCAGGATAACCGAGCTAGCTCAGCTTGTTGCTCTGATAACTGCGTAACTTCCGTGATGCAGCTAAGATGGCGATCGTTGAGTGAGAATCGTCCAGCATTGGACACTCTATGATGAGAGCACTCATCGCGCAATGCCCTCAAAACAGCACATGTAATATGCTAGAAAGATTAAACCTAACTATTAGAATGAAGTTTTTGTTCAATAAACACTCACTCGAATTACATGTTGTATTTTCTTGTACAGAAAATAAAACACAAATATTCCATCCAAAGGTATTGTGACGACCCCTGCCTTGTTGTCTCCTGTGGTGTGAATGGCCCTTTAATGTTTCTCCTCTGCTTGTGACGCCCTGATTGGGGACACCTGACGCCCTGATTGAGGACACATGATGGCTGGCGGAGGATTAAGAGGCCTGAGCCAGAGTCTCGATCTCTCTCTCCCGCAGAGGACCTGACCTCGGAGCAGCCACGTTGCTTCGTCTTTTGTTTTCCCTTTGTGTTAGTTTTTTTAGTTTACGTTAAGCTTCTGTTAATAAATATATTTTTCATATATGTTCTCGTCCTTCCCACGCTATGGCTCTTGGCCATAACAGGTATCTTGTTGTTGAAGGAAGACAGTTGTTATATATTGCACTTACCGGGCATTCTTTTGTTGTAGAGACCCACCAGGAGCACAGCCAGCGGGACCAGGAGTGGGAACAACAGAGTGTTCTTACCACTCCAACAACGATGGGTCCTGAACCGCTAGGAAGTGTATGATCTAAAATATAAAAAAGAATACACTAGTTTTACATCTTCAAAATCATTCCTATTCCTTATATCAAATGTAATAATCTTTCTGTTAATACTAGGCAATTCGGCTGTGGTTAGTAACGTTGGCTTGTAAGGTGTTTCTAGGTCTCCCTCACTAATTTGACTCAAAGGTTATTTTGGTCGTAGTCGATTAAGAATGAATCATTTGATCTTCCTCGAGATAATCAGATCTGTCAAATCAATTAGTCAACAATTATAAGTATTTTTAGTTGAGAAAAGCCTTACTAATTTCAATCATTTGTCCCTTGCCAGCCTCTGCAATTAACATGTAAACAGCAAGAAATGCTAAAGCCCCTGTCACACTGTCCTGAAATTGACACCCGATGGACACACGATAAAGGAAATGTTCAAATTCGGCTCTGATCGTAACAACATCGGGCCATTCGTGAGGGCATCTTAAGCCATCGTATGACCGCCGGTGGAGTTTCTCAGGCTCCGGCAGCAACTTCGTGAGCGGCAACTTCGTAAGTTACGAATGTAAACGTTCAGTTATTTTGTATTGTGTTAATGCAAAAGGGAAACATTCAAGCAGTGTTTTTCTGCATTGTAGAAGTTTGAACTCAGCTGCTCTTATGTTTAGTCAATAAAAAAACGTTTAGCCAAATGAAGGCCCCCATTGATGCCACAATTAGTGACCCCACAGCCATCAGAGCATAACATCATGCAGTCTATTATATCAAGCCTTTAATAGAGGCTTAACATTGTAATTTGTGTCGTTTTTTTAAATCTTTTTATCATGGATTCGTTCTTCTCGGTTTCTTGCACACTAAATGAATGTCATAATCATTGGCACATCGCACAAATTCAAACAAAAAATCCCTAGAATTGAGAATACAAAGAATAATTGAATACAAAAAAAAAAAACAGTGGCATTTGTAGCTTGAAAATGTTTCATATTTAATGTAGTGGTGATTATTGGGACTGAACTTGGTTAACTGTCTCCTCTGCTGCAGAGTTAAGAAGGTTGAAATATTGAACATTTTTGGGTGAAAACTGTTTTGATTTTGCTCCACAGTCAGATCCCAGGGACATGATGTGTGACAGAAAGGGCCTGGAGGCGGTCAGCTGAAGTTTCCTGCGTAACAAAACCCCTCTTTTCCAACTCCAAATCAATGATAACATGCATGACTTTCCCACATCCCAAATTCACTCATTAACTTCTGTTCTGCTCTGGTGCAGCACAGTGCTTTAATTTAGTCTCAACTCCCCCTTTATGAAGGTTGCTGTATAAATAAAGTTTTCTTACAATAGTCGATTGTCTAAAACATATCAAATGTATTTAAAAGATCGGACAAACATCTGTGGTACTTTTCCATCAGCCGGTAAGTTTTGCTGTTTATCAGATGACGTCGTTTTTCAAAATGTTTATAAAAGCATCTCAGTGTCTCTGAGGTAAAGACAATTGTCTCTGTCCATAAAACCATTTCAATTATCAATCATCGTGAGTTACTTAGAGGGCAATGCCCTCAGTTTCATATCTGTATGTAGTGTCTCTGCTTTAAAGAGTCCTCTCCTGCTGATGTTCAGGTGTATATCAGTATGTAGTGTCTCTACTTTAAAGAGTCCTCTCCTGCTGATGTTCAGGTGTATATCAGTATGTAGTGTCTCTACTTTAAAGAGTCCTCTCCTGCTGATGTTCAGGTGTATATCAGTATGTAGTGTCTCTACTTTAAAGAGTCCTCTCCTGCTGATGTTCAGGTGTATATCAGTATGTAGTGCCTCTACTTTAAAGAGTCCTCTCCTGCTGATGTTCAGGTGTATATCAGTATGTAGTGTCTCTACTTTAAAGAGTCCTCTCCTGCTGATGTTCAGGTGTATATCAGTATGTAGTGTCTCTACTTTAAAGAGTCCTCTCCTGCTGATGTTCAGGTGTATATCAGTATGTAGTGTCTTTAAAGAGTCCTCTCCTGCTGATGTTCAGGTGTATATCAGTATGTAGTGTCTCTACTTTAAAGAGTCCTCTCCTGCTGATGTTCAGGTGTATATCAGTATGTAGTGTCTCTACTTTAAAGAGTCCTCTCCTGCTGATGTTCAGGTGTATATCAGTATGTAGTGTCTCTACTTTAAAGAGTCCTCTCCTGCTGATGTTCAGGTGTATATCAGTATGTAGTGTCTCTACATGTCTCCATGCTTTAATGTTCAGAAAGCTCTTTATTGTTCTCATACTGCCTGTGCTGCAGCACCTCTGTTCACCCTCTGTCTGAAACCAGAGCCCAGTCTGCTCTGATTGGTTAGCTGGAATTTTGGTGGGTTTCCTATTGACTTTTTTAAATTTATTAAATCAATGGGAAATACAAATGTAACCAAACTGTGTAGAAAAATAGAAGTAAAGGAATAAGCCTTGGCCCTTCATTTT
Source organism: Trematomus bernacchii (assembly GCF_902827165.1). Lineage (NCBI taxonomy): Eukaryota > Metazoa > Chordata > Actinopteri > Perciformes > Nototheniidae > Trematomus > Trematomus bernacchii. Next base: position 767,101 of record NW_022987674.1, on the reverse strand, counting down.
TATTAATTTTATATTTGTAATATATTGTCAGTTTGTGTCTTTAGTATGCTGCTATTAAATACCTGAAACTAACTTAAAATAATGCTGATGACGTCAGAAGGAGGAGAGACTTTGGACCAATCAGATGGCGCAGCGCTGCTCATCATGTCCTCTGTTGATACAGCGGAGAGAAGGTGGTCCTCCGCTCTCTGTCTGACTGACTCTAAACGGAGGAGGCGGATTAAAAAAGAGGCTCCCCGGTGCTTTAAAGTGAGTATGTCTCAGAACCTCGTTATAAAGCCTTTTAATTTATCGTTTCTTCTGGCAACCTGTTCCTTAGCTAACGTCAACAAGTGTGCTAATGTGTCAGAGCTAGCAGCCGTTGGTGTCTCTCGGCAGAATAGGAGTTTTCTAACGGCTGTTCACCTGTTCGCTTTAAAACTGCCGTTAGCTCCTGATTTAAACTTAACCTGTCATTAGCATCAGAGCTAACTGCTAGCCTCCTGTCTGCTGCTGGCTGTCATGTGACTCTGATTTGTTTGCCTTGTTTGTTAGTCAAAACACTTTGCATTCCCTCACAGGTGATGGTAGCATCAGGTGCTCATTTTCTTTTAAACCAAATATTATTTACCGCATTTTAAAATACTAACCTATAATTATTCTGTGCTGTGGGTCATTTTACATGTTTCATATTCATATTCACACTTGTGTGTACTTTACTTGAGTATTTTAATGTGATGTTAGTGTTCTTCTACTCCACTACAGTTCAGAGGTACATGGTGTACTTTTACTCCACTACATGTATTTAATACTTTTTCTACTTTTACTTGAGTAACATTTTGAATGCAGGACTTTTACTGTAAGAGAGTATTCCTACACTCTGGTACTTTTACTCAAGTACAAGACCTGAGTACTTCTACTTTTACTCAAGTACAAGATCTACTTCTACTTTACTCAAGTACAAGATCTGAGTACTTCTACTTTTGCTCAAGTACAAGATCTACTTCTACTTTACTCAAGTACAAGATCTGAGTACTTCTACTTTTACTAAAGTACAAGATCTGAGTACTTCTACATTTACTCAAGTACAACATCTGAGTACTTCTACTTTTACTCAAGTACAAGACCTGAGTACTTCTACGTTTACTCAAGTACAAGACCTGAGTACTTCTACGTTTGCTCAAGTACAAGATCTGAGTACTTCTACTTTTACTCAAGTACAAGATCTGAGTACTTCTACTTTTACTCAAGTACAACATCTGAGTACTTCTACTTTTACTCAAGTACAAGACCTGAGTACTTCTACGTTTACTCAAGTACAACATCTGAGAACTTCTACTTTTACTGAAGTACAAGATATGATTACTTCTACTTTTACTCTAGTACAAGATCTGAGTACTTCTACTTTTACTCAAATACAAGATCTGAGTACTTCTACTTGTACTCAAGTACAACGTCTGAGTACTAGAACAAGTACAACATACTTTATCTAGTAAACATGCTCTTACAATGAAAATCAATTGAAAATCAGTTCAAAAATGAAAAAAAGTTTAATTTGAGTTTTTTCAAGATAACCCATGTCTTTATTATAGTATTTGTCATAAAAACACAAATGATTTTCAGTGTCTAATGTGATGTAGCAGAGAGTATTTGCAAAGATTAATCATATATGTTGTCGGGAATTGAGATCATGACAATTATATGTTTGTTACTTTGCATGTATTTTCCTGATTTCTCCATCAGGTAAATCCATGGACGGTCTCATTGAACACTCTGGACTCTGCTCCTCCACCTGCTGGCTCCTCTAGCAGCCGGATGAGGAAGCCTCTGATTCTGCTTTGTTTTGACCCTAAATGTGTTGTTTCCTGTCAGGATGGAGAGAGGGGAAGATGGAGGTGTCCTCCGGTCTCGCTGCAGATCACCAGAGACGCCCCCCACCTCCCCGGACCCGGACCGATCCTTCAGCTCTTTGGACGGGGACAGAAAACCAGAACAGCAGCAGCAGGGCAACGGAGTCAGCCATGCTACCAGCAACGGTGAGAAACAGATTCAAGTATAAGTAACTTTATTTTCGGTCGGGTAAGTCACTAGCACAAGTCACTTATTCATTTAGATTTTAATATATTCTTTCCATTCATGAATTAGTATTGAATTAAATATTCGGAGAAAAGCTTATATAAGGAAGGGGTGGGTCTGAGCGTCACCGGAAATTGTCTCCAGCACGGAACGGGGAATCGGTACAGTCTCTGACCTCACGTTACATTGATCATTTTTGTTTATTTGTTTGTTTAATTTTATGGAAGAAGTAAATAAATCCACCAAGGAAGGCAAAGGAATCAGCGCCTACAGAGTTTTATTTGGACTGTTTTTAACGTGCGAGTCAAGAAGCGGATCCCTGTTAATGTGGCACAGTTTGAAATATCCTACAAGAATGGGCCACGACAGTAACGTCAAGCTGTCTCCGGCTCTTTTCTGCTGTAACTATGTCCATCTCCCCTCTGTGGGACGAGTAAAGGGATTCTGATTCTGACATTTAAAAACAGAGTTAACCAAAGTGCTGTTCATCAATACATATATAAAAAGCAGCATAAATACATTTAGACAAATCCGATAGGACAAAAAACTAATGTAAAAACACGAGACAATAAAACCTTACTTATAGCCACAGACTGAAAATCTCTCATACACGATGTAATAACAATATAGAACACAAGAACATAGAAAACACAGACTGATCCGTGATCTGCAAAAGCACGGGAGAACAAGTAGGTCTTTAAAGGAGATTTAAAAACAGGCAAAGTGGGATTGGATTGGAGATAAGTGGGCTTTTATTATTAGGGACACCTGGAATTGACAAATAAAAAGCATACAGTACACAGCTGCTTTAAAAACCTCCAGTCAAGAAGGATAGGTGAGTTTACGACGACATTTTTTCAATTGCTAATCGTTAAGATCACCGTATTTCTCTGGAGTTAGCACGCAGGCTGATATGACTGAAATGGAAGATGGCACTCTGTCCTTATGAAGCCTGCTCACATGGATTTTACCGTGAGAATAAAAGAGTTCTTGAAGGTTCTCTCTTGAAGGACAGAGGGCTGCCTGATTGGAGTAAGACAAGAGAAGACGATATGGACCTTTATTGATCTCTGTAGGGACATTCAGACGTTACAGCAGAACAGAATAAGAGTCCTTACAGTTCAAGTTCTGTTATTTCTTTACTTAATCAGGCCTGTGCTGCACATTCTGAGAGGATCGTATTGCAACTGTTTAATCAACCATTACCTCTCTTTCTGATCCAGTCAAAATGAGTCACTGAAGCCTTGTGATCAGGTTGTTCCCAATTAGCAACGAGACGTGATCCGAGGCACCGTTAATGTGAGGAGAAGTCCTGATTAATGAACTGATCGTGAGAAATGATTCATTTAAAACAGCTTGTCTTTAGATATTTAGAGTCAAAATCATAGACTATATATATACAAAACTACTTCCACTTCACATGGGGAAACAGTTACAATGAGAACATGTGATTTATTGGCTCAAATGTCACGTTCAGTTTATTGAATTTGCTGTATTGTATGTTGACAGATGGGTGCTGTGTTGCACTCTGTTTATCTTTCTGAAGCGTCAGAGGTGTGTCCCTTCTGGGTTTCAATCAGACACCATTTGACTTCTGCTGTTTCCCAAACTGCTACACATTTACACAATGAATACAATCTGTACTACAACACTCTATAAGCACCGTGTAAAACTGCTCAATCACTAAAGAAATGGGTCTTAATGAACAGATGAATAGTTGTTATGTTCCCCTCAGATAACCTCTCTCTGCTGGTCCTTTATTGTGATATTTGACACGTGTATTGATGTGTGACCGACCGGTCAGCGCTCAGGACTCTGTGAGCGGGCAGCTCTGTTTGCTCTGATCTTCACTTCATTACATACTGATCCCTTCGCTTTAAAGCTCACCTGTTCTGCAAAATCCTCTTCTTCATGTCTCTTCTTCATCACCATGTGTCCCCTCTTCTTCATGTCTCTTCTACATCAACATGTGTCCCCTCTTCTTCATGTCTCTTCTACATCAACATGTGTCCCCTCTTCTTCATGTCTCTTCTACATCAACATGTGTCCCCTCTTCTTCATGTCTCTTCTACATCAACATGTGTCCCCTCTTCTTCATGTCTCTTCTACATCAACATGTGTCCCCTCTTCTTCATGTCTCTTCTTCATCAACATGTGTCCCCTCTTCTTCATGTCTCTTCTACATCAACATGTGTCCCCTCTTCTTCATGTCTCTTCTTCATCAACATGTGTCCCCTCTTCTTCATGTCTCTTCTACATCAACATGTGTCCCCTCTTCTTCATGTCTCTTCTACATCAACATGTGTCCCCTCTTCTTCATGTCTCTTCTACATCACCATGTGTCCCCTCTTCTTCATGTCTCTTCTACATCAACATGTGTCCCCTCTTCTTCATGTCTCTTCTACATCAACATGTGTCCCCTCTTCTTCATGTCTCTTCTACATCAACATGTGTCCCTCTTCTTCATGTCTCTTCTACATCAACATGTGTCCCCTCTTCTTCATGTCTCTTCTACATCAACATGTGTCCCCTCTTCTTCATGTCTCTTCTACATCAACATGTGTCCCCTCTTCTTCATGTCTCTTCTTCATCAACATGTGTCCCCTCTTCTTCATGTCTCTTCTACATCAACATGTGTCCCCTCTTCTTCATGTCTCTTCTACATCAACATGTGTCCCCTCTTCTTCATGTCTCTTCTACATCAACATGTGTCCCCTCTTCTTCATGTCTCTTCTACATCAACATGTGTCCCCCTCTCCTTCATGTCTCTTCTACATCAACCATGTGTCCCCTCTTCTTCATGTCTCTTCTACATCAACATGTGTCCCCTCTTCTTCATGTCTCTTCTACATCAACATGTGTCCCCTCTTCTTCATGTCTCTTCTACATCAACCATGTGTCCCCTCTTCTCATGTCTCTTCTACATCAACATGTGTCCCCTCTTCTTCAGGTCTCTTCTACATCACCATGTGTCCCCTCTTCTTCATGTCTCTTCTACATCACATGTGTCCCCTCTTCTTCATGTCCTCGTCTACATCACCATGGTGTCCCCTCTTCTTCATGTCTCTTCTTCATCACCATGTGTCCCCTCTTCTTCATGTCTCTTCTACATCAACATGTGTCCCCTCTTCTTCATGTCTCTTCTTCATCAACAGTGTCCCCTCTTCTTCATGTCTCTTCTACTCAACATGTTGTCCCTCTCTTCATGTCTCTTCTACATGCAACATGTGTCCCCTCTTCTTCATGTCTCTTCTACATCAACATGTGTCCCCTCTTCTTCATGTCTCTTCTACATCACCATGTGTCCCCTCTGTGGAAAGAGACTCTGAAAGTTTCAGGAACAAAGATTATGTTAGGTATGTTTTATAGTATAAATATGCCTTATATAGGTATGGTCCTACACTATATTATTATAATATAGCATGATAGGTCCACTTTAATGGCCATTATTTGGCACGTGCTCAAGGGAAACTCATGTAAAATCCTGTCTCTTGAAATCTCTCAAAATGAAATCTGTAGCTATGTTCCTTCTCACATTTAACTCAAAAATATTCCACAGAATCCGTCAAGTATTTGCAGACTATGAGTGATACCTGCTTCTCCTCTGCTGTGTTCCTCAGCACCTGAAGAGCGACCTGATGCATCAGCTGGACGGCCACGTGAACGACTTCATGGACAGTCTGATGGAGGAGTCGTCCAGCCTGGAGTCTGCTCCTCTCCCCGCCTCCTTCTCCCCCCCGCTGTCCGACAAGGAGAGGAGCAAACTCAGGTGCCTTTGCTCTCCTTCCTCCCTGTCAAAGTCTTATTTGAGGTTGTAATAGAGCGGTGCAGTGATGACGTGTTTTTGTAGGTCGACCCTGAAGGAAGCTGCTGGTTCCCTCGACAAAAAAGCAACGGGATTTCTCCAGAGGATTTTGGAATATTGTAAAAAATAATGTCTGTGCAAAACGAACCTGTTTGATAAATGCACGTTTTGTTCAGCCGGATAATCTCCACATGTCTACCCTACTTTTATAATGTTCTAATCATAAATCTAATGGCCAGAAGCAAAATGCTAACATTATGCTATAAAGGAATTACAGCCGAGTCCAGCAGCACGACTTCAACGTCACGCCAACTTCAGATCCATATTCAAACACACAGATTCTAAATGGAACGAGTTGAAGCGTTTGTTTGAACACTTTGCAGGAGGCAGGTACTTGCTTTCAAGCAGAACAGGGCAAACTAACTTAGAGGAGTGTTTACGTGTTCGGCGTAATGACGTACAACGTCCTCCACGACTTCTGTAGTCCTATTCAGCCACTTGGTAACAACCATCGTTTCTCAGACACGTCAACTCTTCAGAAATCACCAGTGGGGTCGCTGCTGATGGATTTAATGTCCTAGAACAAAACGTGATCCGTCTCTTCAATGTGTCTCAACCACAGACCTTATTTCCAGATATTTTCCAAAATCCCATTGACTCTGAGACGAGGGAACCGTAAGTGGTCAAATGCTAACTCACTTCCGGGTTTTAGGACTCGTCACTGCACCACTCTATAGATGTGTGTAAAGACAATCTGTTCCTGTTTCTCTCTTGGTCGCACACACCTTTTCTCCGTCTGAAGTATATCTACTGTGTGTTTCCCTTCAGGTATTTCCGGCCTCCTCACGGTGAGGGGAAGCAGTTCATCAGTCGCCGGTCCCTCTTAGAGTAAGTTAAGGTTGTGATCTGAGATAAATATATATATATATATATATATATATATATATATATATATATATAATGGAGACAGAGGAGTAGAAGCACTGTTGGGTCTTTGTGGTGATCAGCTCCAGGCGCTTTCACTACTTATTTAATCTTGTGAAAGGCTCATTGCAAGGAGGAATGTGCTCCCATTCAACAACAACTTAAAATACATGAACAGTTTAGTTTGTCGTAAAACTGTTGAAATATAAGACTATGAAAAATACACAACTAGAAAGACTACAAATCCCAGAGTCCCGGTCCCGCATGCTGGCTCTTAGGAACCGGCTAACCCCTAGATTCCACCGGGTCCGTCTGTGGCGCGTTACGGGCGCGTTACAGGCGCGTTACGGGCGCGTTACGGCCACTCTAGTCAATGGGTGCTATTCCACCACACGCGGCGCGTTACGGCTCAGAAGCGTCCCAGAAGCGGCTCGGCGCAGGGCTCCTCTAAAATTAGGATCGAATCCTATTTTTGTCGCGGCGCAGCCGTAACGTAAGGTCGGGCAGGCAGGAAGTGGAACCTTCAGAGCATATATAGCATATCTATATATATATATACACACACACACAAACTAATTTTGCAGACCCTATCCCTCCGTAGTCTTTCAAGTAGGAGGAGAAATGCCAGCGTTCTCCTCCGGTTTACAGGCACTGTGTAAATTATATAGAATAATTATGATGATGAATGCATTTTTTTACCACTAAAATACAGCAACACATCTTTGATTCATGTCGTTTATAACTGGAATATTACAGTTATTAACTTTGTCTGTACAAAGTAGCCTGTCCAGGAAATATGCCCAAATCAACAAAAACTGCGAGCCGGCAGGCAAGACGCTCCGCTTCTGAAATGCTTCTGAAACGCGCCTGGTAGGGTATGACGCCGGAGGAGGCCGGACCAAAACCGCAACGCGGCGCAGACGGACCCGGTGGAATCTAGGGGTAATTCCCCTTGTGTGTATGCACAGCTCTCAACATGCCCAGACTTGGAGTGATTTTCACCTCTTTTAATACTTTCAAGGGTTCAAGGGGGTTCAAGGGTTCTTTATTGTCAATCTGACATAGCTATAGAGTAATTATGCAGTTGAAAATCTTATGTCACAGGCTTCTCCAACAATGCAACATAATAACATAACATAATAACAATAAGAGCATGAGCAATACAAAAATAATAATAGTTATAAAAATGAAATAAAGTTATGATGTGGAATAGTGCAGTATGAGTCTATATACAAGTTATTGGAATGATATATATATATTAGGTATTAGATACATACTACTGAGTAGCAGTTGAATGTTTGAAGTTGTTTCAACAGTTTAATTTTTTAACAGTCTCACTGCCCGCGGGAAGAAACTGTCTCCGAATCTTCTTGTCCTTGCCAGGATGCTGCGGTAACGTCTGCCAGACGGCAACAGAAAGAACAGTTTGTGGCTGGGGTGATGGGGGTCTTTGATAATCCGTAGTGATTTCTTCCTGAGCCGCTGGGAGTAAAGGTCCTCCATGGATGGCAGCTCCGTCCTGGTGATGTGCTGTGCAGTTTTCACCACCCTCTGTAAAGCCTTACGATCGAGGTCGGTGCAGCTGCCGTACCAGGCCGTCATGCTGCCAGTGAGGATACTCTCTATCGTGCACCTGTAGAAGTTGCAGAGTATCCTGGAATCCATTTTGAACCTCCTCAACCTGCGGAGGAAGAAGTGAAATGTGCCAACGTGACGGCCGTCTTGGTGTGTGGTGCGAGACTGGAGATGTAGTTCATTGAGCGCTTTCACACAAAACAAAGTGTTACTTCACAGTTTTACGACACATTTTTATTTTTTTGACTTGCAAAATTATCTTTTAAATTGACAAACATCATATGTGTAATTCGTGGCACAATTCAAACGGGATCGAGAGATAATCTTTCTCTCTCCATTGACTTCAATGCATACTTTTTCCGAAATAAGGTCCCATGGAGCTCCCCCGGAAAGGGAGGGACTTCGCCTCTCTATTAGTCCCACAGCTGTACATCGTTATAGCAAAATATTTTGAATTGTCGAGCTGCAAAGATATCACAGCCTTCAAATCGTATTCTAGATACTTAACACATTGTTTGTTTGGTACAGATCCTCTTAAAAAGCATGTATCAAAAGTAGGTGAACACATCTTCCCTTTATAGAAACATAGGTAGAGTAACAATGTAAATACTGCTTAACGAGTAGTAGGTGTTGTTGTTGTGGACCCTGAAGGCAGCATCTCAAGGGTTCCCTCATGTTCTCAGTGGATCTGCTTCTGATCACATGCTTCTGTTTGTCCTCAGCCAGCTGTTTGAGGTGAACCACATCAGGACCATCTACCACATGTTCATCGCTCTGCTCATCCTCTTCATCCTCAGCACGCTGCTGGTGGATTTCATAGATGAAGGCAGGTAAAGGAGAAGTCTGCTGTGTGTAATGTCGTGTCTAATGATCAGATAATCATTTGAAACATAAAGTCTTGTACTCTGATGGCATCCCCCCCCCTCCCCCTCCCCCTCTGCCTCAGACTGGTGCTGCACTTTGAGCTGCTGGTGTATGCGTTCGGACAGCTCCCCCTGGTGGTGTGCACGTGGATCTGCATGTTCCTGTCGGTTCTGCTGGTTCCCTACAGTCTGTTCCACCTGTGGGCTCAGACCCAGAGGGGGTCTCACCCTCAGTTCTGCAGCTTCCTGTTGGGCTCTGTGTTCCTGCTCTTCCAGGCGCTGGCTGTTGGCTTCCTGCCGACGTTTGTGGTTCTGACCAACAGCTTCCCCCCCCGCCTCCTGCTTCATCGTCATCCTGGAGCAGGTGAGACCAGATGTCCGTCTGTCCATCTGCAAACATCTGCTGGGAGAGGGATTGTACTCTGAGGTTTTTAAAAATGTTCTTTGGGAGTTTTTTATAGCTCCCTGACTGATCTGTAATTTGTGATATTGGGCTATATAAATAAAATGTGATTACTTGATTGACTTATCATCGTCTGTATGTAATGTCATCTTATGCTTATGTTCTATTGCAGTTCAAAAAATGTATAAATATACCTTGTATAGGTATGGCCCTACAATATATCATTTAAATATAGCATGATAGGTCCACTTTAATATGTACGTTATGCTTATATTCACTAGGATTGTATATTAAAGTATTTTTTATAAGTATTAATAGTATAATATTACTACTGATGTCATGTTAGAAACATAGCTGTTATTGCTCACTTGATCTAAAAGCACTAAAAGTATGATAAATAAATGATAAATACGCATGTCAAAAGGCTTAAAAATTGTTATTTAGTTCAGTATAAAAAGTATGTTTACAGCGTCTTCGTCAGTTTCTATTTTCACCTATTTTATCCAATCAACCTGTGGAGAAGCTGACGACTGTATTTAGATTCTTTGGTGAAGAGAAGGTGTTTAGCCGAGATATTCAGTACGCATATCAAGAGCAGCTCAGCTTTTTATTAGTCCCAAAGCCAGGAGATTTTCAATGTTCTTCCAGCAGCAACGAGGTCGATGCATGAGCAAGAGGGACTACAGGATTCCTTCATTATTAACTTAAAGAAAGGCAAGATATCATAAATACATGATCAGTCTGTAACAGCAGTTCTGTTCTATTATTTGTGTAACTGCAGGTGCGTCTGATGATGAAAGCCCACTCCTTCGTCAGAGAGAACGTCCCACGAGTCCTGAGCTGGGCTAAAGAAAAAAACAGTACGTCACCTTTCAGAGACAGCTGTGTGTCCTTTAGAGTTTCCTAAAAACACTTAAAAGGCATTACATTGAATAATATTACAAATGACAATGTCTTAATTCAACGTAACAAGAGTGGTCAGAATTACAAGGGGAGGTCATTTGGTTCTGTATTCTTTATTTTCCCAATTCCCTTTCACATAAACGTCTTGCAGATCTGGATAGCAGGAACAAATTGTACTTGAAATAAAGGGAACAGGGCCTGGAAAGTCCTTGAATAAAATGTTTAAGAAGGTGTGGGAACGTTGATGTGGTCTTTGACATCCTTACATTTGAAAAAGTACATAATGTCTGGTCTCTCCTCTATAGGCCCCGGCCCTGTGGTGCCTCAGGTCTCTCAGTATCTCTACTTCCTGTTTGCACCCACTCTCATCTACAGAGACAAGTACCCCAGGTAACACTATTCATATTAAATATCTCCTCACAGCAGATCATGTGTTTGATCAAACCTTATTTCTCTCTTAACGCAGGAACCCGGTGATCAGGTGGAGCTACGTGGCCTCAAAGCTCCTTCAGGTACCTCTTTCATATTCTAAAGTTAATAATAATAATACAAAATTATATTTATAAATAGTGCTTTTCATGAACTCAAGGACGCTTTACATCAGGGGTGTCAAACTCAAGGCCTGTGGACCAAATCCGGCACGCAACCTCATTTGATGTGGCCCCGCAAGAGTTGCAAAGAATATCATACGTTTATTATACGGTTACGTATACCAATTTTTACCAATAAAGCCATTTCTAGGTAAAATCATTGAAAAAGTTGTATTTCAACAGTTGAGTAACTTCTTGCATTTAAATAACTGTTTGGATGTGTTCCAGTCAGGATTTCGTCCAAACCACAGCACTGAGACTGCTCTTGTAAAGGTCTTCAATGACATCCACTTAAACACAGACAGTGGCAGAACTTCAGTGTTAGTATTATTAGATCTCAGTGCTGCATTTGACACTGTTGACCACAACATATTACTAGACCGACTAGAAAACTGGGTGGGACTTTCGGCAACAGTTCTAAATTGGTTTGAGTCCTACTTAAAGGACAGAAAAAACTTTATTTCTATAGGTAAATACACATCTGAGTTGACAAATATGACATGTGGGGTACCTCAAGGCTCCATCTTGGGGCCTCTTCTCTTTAACATCTACATGCTACCACTGGCTCAGATAATGAAAAACAACAAAATAAGTTACCATAGCTATGCGGATGACACACAAATTTACGTAACAATTTCACCAGGAGATTATGCTCCAATTCAAACACTGAGTAAGTGCATTGAACAAATCAATGACTGGATGTGTCAGAACTTTCTCCAATTAAACAAAGATAAAACTGAGGTAATGGTTTTTGGAGCCAAGGCAGAACGTATAAAAGTTAGCGCTGAGCTTCAGTCTGCAATGTTCAAAACAACAGATAAAGCCAGAAATCTAGGTGTAGTCATGGACTCTGACCTGAGTTTCAACAGTCACATTAAAACAGTTACTAAATCAGCCTACTATCACCTAAAGAACATATCTAGGATTAAAGGACTAATGTCACAGCAGGATTTGGAAAAACTTGTCCATGCTTTTATCTTCAGTAGACTCGACTACTGCAATGGTGTCTTTACAGGCCTCACTAAAAAAATCTATTAGAAAGCTGCAGCTAATTCAGAACGCCGCTGCTCGAGTCCTCACTAACACTAAGAAAGTGGATCACATCACTCCTGTTCTGAAGTCCTTACACTGGCTTCCTGTGTGTCAAAGAATAGATTTCAAAATATTGTTGCTGGTTTATAAAGCTTTGAATGGTTTAGGCCCAAAATACATGTCTGACCTACTGCTAAATTATGAACCATCCAGAACTCTCAGGTCTTCAGGGACTGGTCAGCTTTCTGTCCCCAGAGTCAGAACTAAACATGGTAAAGCAGCATTCAGTTATTATGCTCCGAATATCTGGAACAAACTCCCAGAAACCTGCAGGTCCGCTACAACTCTTACTACTTTTAAATCCAGGCTGAAGACTTTTCTTTTTGCCGCTGCTTTTAATTGAACTATTCACATCTTAAACTGCACTGTAACTGTTAACTTTTATCCATGTATTTTTTCTTTTAATGTTTATTTTATTATCTTTTCTTTTTAATGACTGATTTTAAATGCCATTTTTAAAATGTCTTCCATTTTTGTAAAGCACTTTGAATTACCTTGTGTTGAAAGGTGCTATATAAATAAACTTGCCTTGCCTTGCCTTGCCTTGCCTTACGTGCCGCTTTACAGAAGCACGTTGCCCATAAACTACATATCCCACGATGCATCTTGTTTTGTGACATGCGCACTGAAGAAACATGCAATTATTTGCCGTAGACTTCTGCTTTCAGACGTAGTTAATTATGAAGTTTTTACCCTATCTGATAATAATCCAATGCAGAGGCAATCATGTTATATAATACATTATTTTAAATATATTAAATATATGTATATTTGATATAGTCTTAAAGTTACAACCAGCCCTTTGAGTGCAACCTTAATGCTGATGTGGCCCACGATGAAATTGAGTTTGACACCCCTGCTTTACAGTGTAAGGGAGGGTGGACAAACAAAGACAGGCAACAGGAAATGTATTGGGGGGGGGCGCTTATGGGTAGACAGAGGTGAAGAGATGGGTTTTGAGGCGAGACTGGAAGACTGTGAGGGACTCAGAGTCACGAAGATCTTGGGGGAGGGAGCCTGGGAGCTGCCACTGAGAAGGCTCTGTCCCCAATGCTGCGGAGTTTGGATGTGGGAATGGATAGGAGACCGGCTGCGGTGGATCTGAGGGACCGTGGGGGTGAGAAGGTTAGTGAGATAAGGGGGGGGGGGGGCAGATGGTGGAGGGCTTTGTAGGTGAGGACCAGCATGTTGTAATTGATGCGGTGGGAGACAGGAAGGACTGGGGTGATGGGATGCTATGATTTGGCACCCAGACGTTGACCCCAGAAGAGCCCAGACTCTATGATCATGACGGATCCCCCCCCCCCCCCCCCCCCCCCCCCCCTCAGGTGCTGGGCTGTCTGTTCTATGCGTACTACGTGTTCGTGCGGCTCTGCATCCCTCAGTTTCGCAGCAGCAGCCGGCAGCTGTTCGACCTCCGAGCCATGGTGCTCTGCGTCTTCAACTCCATCCTGCCCGGTAACACCCGACCGTCATAGTTCTCTATCTGTGTTTTTCAATTGTTGTTTTACTTTGATGTATGCTCCACGACACCAAGTCAAATTCCCCGGATGTGTCAACCTACCTGGTAATCAGTGGCGGCCGGCCCATAGGGGCGCTAGGGGCGCCGCCCCCCCCCTCTTCCCACATGTTTGATTGTCATTAAAAATTAAAAATATATAAAAAAAATATTTTTTTATTTTTAATGAACAAGGTAAATATTATATAGTTGGTATCAGTAAAATGTATAATCTACAATAACATTTCGTTTAAAAATGTGTTACGATGTCAAAAGTTACTGATAAGTCACATGTTTCCTGCCTGGCCGCAGAAATCATTACCCTCTCTCCTCTGGGCGCTAAGAAAGGAGCCCGCAGCAGCAGCCAAGCTGACTGTTGCTATCTGTAAACTATGCCGCCGAAACATAATTTCAGCCAATCAGCGTCGTCAGATCTGATGGTCATAGGGCGCCCATTTCAGCGCCCGATGCAGTCTGTGAGTTGTTTGGAATCGTATCCAAGGTGACGCTACAGTATATGAGGATGGCTGCGTGTGCAGGTGGAGACTCCGGACCTCGGTCCCCGTCCAAGCACTGTTATCAAATCCTTTCGAAAGGAGAAGTTTGGGAGAGAAATTGTTGGTTAAAGACCTTGGACCGGACCAACCCGATTTGTTTATTTAATTTATTTCCTTCTTTTCCTCCAGATGTTGTAGTTCTCTAACTGGCCTGTTGATGGCATCCATCCGGTTTTAAATGTGGTCAAATGAGCTGATCACACTCCTGAGTAGAAACACAACTCTGAATGGTAAATAGACTGTTTATATCTAGCGCTTTACCAGTCTCTACGACCACTCAAAGCGATGTACATACTACAAGTCATCATATAATATGAGTCCGATGTGTGCAAAGCAAGAGAGGTTTGGGCCTCTTCTGCCTGCAGTGGAAAGATGAGATGAGAAGTACTTTATTGATCCCAAATTGGGAATTGTTTGCGTTGCAGCAGCATAAAAAAACAAGGCATTGCACACAAGTTGAAATTAAAAGAGTAAAAATATACAATTTTAAACATATCAAAATAGAAATAAACCAACATTCAAAAGTAGGAAATATACAAGTTAAATGAAATATAAATGTAGAATGTACAGTGTGAGTTAAAGTCCAGTGAACCTGCCTCTGAGGATCCACATGCAAAGGATGTATCTAATCGATCATTCCATGCACGTGTATAGAGACTCTCTCTCTCTCTCTCTCTCTCTCTCTCTCTCTCTCTCTCTGCAGGAGTGCTGGTTCTCTTCCTGGGTTTCTTCGCCTTCCTCCACTGCTGGCTCAATGCTTTCGCTGAGATGCTCTGCTTCGCTGACAGGATGTTTTATAAGGTACTTCCTGCTGTCTCTGCCAGCTACAGCTTCATTTAAATGTCTATGTTCTTTATACATTTTACATTGATATTCAATCTAATATTTAATATTCCATTCCTCTCATACTTATGTATATATCCTGCTTTATATTGTGTTACTGTAAATATGTAATTCAACATGTATATTTTCTACTTTTTTTAATGCCATTTTATTTCCATTGAGATGTTTACATTTTGGATTGTTTATTTCCACTCTTTTAATTTCTATTGTACAATGCCTTGTCTTTTTATGCTGCTGCAACGCAAACATTTCCCAAATTGGGATCAATAAAGTAATTATCAATACCTATCATGCAAAATGCACTTGTGTACGTCTTGTATACATGAATATGTGTCCCCGGTGTTCCAGGGAACTCACCAAGTGTCAGAAAACACAACCCTCTCTATTTTCCTCCATACCCAAATCTCTAAAAAAGGGGCTGCAACGGATCTGATAAAAACTGATCCAGATTTGAACACTGTCCTGACGTCAGGACGGTGGCGCTACGGCTATTGGGCCAACTCCACCAATCAGGAGGAGACAGCCACGGCCATTGCCGTTCGAAAGCGCTGGAGACGCTGTAGTACATATGCCAGGCCAGTAGATGGTGCTGTTCTCACAGAATCTGCCCTTGCTAAAACAGAGCTAGAAAATGTCAAATTGAGCAAAATGAGGCATGGCTAAAATGCATGATCTGTTTGGTATTTTGAAAAAAATAAAGTATAAATATGCCTTATATAGGTATGGTCCTACACTATATTATTCAAATATAGGTCCACTTTAATATCTTATCTTATACTTGACTAATTGTGATTACACCTCCCACGATTGGTGGAACTCGACCTCTTTTGCTAACTACTACCGCACCTGGAACGTAGTGGTTCACGACTGGCTGTACTGCTACGTGTACCGCGACATCCTGTGGGTGAGTGCTGCTCATATCTGCATAATACTGCATACATATGTTATAAAGAACGACAGCTCTACTCCAGAAAGATTACAATAGGCTGTGGAACGATCAGGATCCCTGACTTTCATCTGTTTGTCATCTCGCTATCTACTTATTTATATAAATAGTTATCACCGTAATAAACCGTATTTAATTCTGTCTTAATGAACATTATTTAATTCCATATTCTGAAATATTAAAGGTATGGTAAAACTACTCAAATATTTCCAATCTAACTGTTTTTTTTATTAGTCAATTCATTGAACATGTTAGAAACAAAACAAACAATAATAATAACAACAAAGAAACAAAATAAAAAAACTTTCAAGGTATAAAAAATCAATTCTCAAATAGTTTCCTTCATGATCAAAAGGGTCGAGAAGAAGCTTAACAACGTTCCTGGTCCCCCTCTAGCGTACATTGTTCATGAAAATATAACTTCAGGTCATCGTCATCAGCATCCGTGATATTTGATCCTTTGTGAATTCTTTGGTGCTAATTGTGCAAAAATATGAACCCTAATGACTCCTCTGTCCTCTCTGTTGTTTCTCCAGATGTCTCGGAAGCGCTTCAGACCGGCGGCCATGTTGTTTGTGTTCACGGTTTCTGCCGTCGTGCACGAGTACATCCTCGCCATCTGCTTCGGCTTCTTCTACCCCGTCCTCTTCTGCCTCTTCATGTGCTTCGGAAGTAAGAGACAACTCATCTCTCTCCACTCTGTTATTATTGCATGTCAGTCACCATAAATGACTGGTCGAACTCAGTCTCTCTGCATTTATCTTAATACCGTATCGACCCGAATATAAGACGACGCCTCTTTTTCAAGACTCATTTTTGGAGAAATACCTTTTTGAAGACCAAATCTTGTTTTATAAAGGAAACTACACATTGTGTTCAAATGTGCCGTCGCTTGGGGGAACACTCGTTTGGCTCGATCTGTTGTTGTGACTGTAATTACATCGAAAAGTCTAGAACCCGAATATAAGATGACGAAAGAAACCCATCTTATATTCGGGTCAATACGGTAATATACTCCCTCTCTCTCTCTCAGTGATGTTCAACTTCATCCCGCACGACCGGAGGAAAGGTCCCATCTGGAACGTGATCATGTGGACGTCTCTGTTCCTCGGTCAGGGGGTCATCCTCTGCCTGTACTCTCAGGAGTGGTACGCCCAGCAGTACTGCCCTCTGACGGAGGTAACACCTGCAGGAGCACTTTAACACTTTTAACCAGAATTTGACTTATTATCTTCAAAATGTGCCTTTTTTCTTATAATTTGACTTTTTTTCTCAGGATTTTACTTTTTTTTCTCAAAATGTGAATTTTTTGCTTCAAAATGTGGCATTTTTCTCAGAATTTGACATTTAAAAAAAAAAAATCATTTTGTGACATTCTCACTGAAGAGACTTGCAATTATTTGCCCTAGACTTCTGCTTTCAGACGTAGTTATTTATGGGTCTCCCGTGACCCGTTTCAAGTTCAAATTATATAATAACGGAACAAGGCTTCATGATATCCTCCACAACAGATATATAAACACTACAAAACTGATTCTGACAATGTTTGCCAAGTCTGAAGGTCTCTAAAAAAAAAAGTGTATAATTTGGTGTTGGGGTCTGGGGAGACCCAGCAGAATTGTTTTTGGGTGACTCGAGGTCAAATTTGGCCCAATCTTTGACTTTAGACACCCCTCCCCCGCCCCCTTCATCAACAATCATTTTTCGCAACTAGCACCTGATCTCCCCTCCCTCTGCCCCCCCCCACGTGAACTCCACCTTTCTCAAAGAACATGTACACTAACACTTGAACCTGAACACACACATGCAATATGTGGTGTAATGTGTTTTGGGGCCATAACATTAAATTACAACAGGATTGTACGGTTATGAATGCATAATAAGTTAGTTATGATGTAGTTAACACAATATTGGATGATAGTCATTTTTTGTTTGTGTTTTGGACTGAAATAAATCATGGGTCAAAATTGACTTTTGAACACAACACAAGGGTTCAATATTTATATATGTATTTTTATATAGTCTTAAAGTTACAACCCGCCCTTTCAGTGCAACCATAATGCTGATGTGGCCCGCGATGAAATTGAGTTTGACCCCCCTGACCTAAACTCTCATATGCTCCTTATTGGGGAGAGCAAAATCGGGTCTCAGGACGTCATGAAACTGTAGAAATTGTTATTTTTTCCCTTCAAACAATCACAGATCTGAGGGCATAAACGCAGCACGTATCTGTACAAGTGTCCTACGTGTATGACATTTGGTGGGTATATGTAACACATAAAAAAAAAAAACTATATTGGAGCGTGTCCCTAAACCCAACAGGAAGTCGGCCATGTTGAATTTAACAGCGTTTCTTTACCGTATTTTAACAAATTCCTTGTACAGAATTGCTCCAATCCACTTCAAATGTGTTCAATAACATCTTACGACATTGAGGAACAATATTGTATTAAAATCATTCGTCTACATCAACCACCCTGCTTGGACGTGGTGGCAAAAAAAGCTCCTTTCAGCACAAAACTAGACGATGAAAATGACATTGTGTTATTACCATTAACTAGTTAGTCCATGCTCCAACTGTCCCTGTATAACCACAGCTGTACCCGGCATCCAATCAGTAGCCTCGATGTGTGTCAATGTCCAAGGACTTGTTTAAGTTGCTGTTCTAAGAACCAATGGGAGGAAAGAGAGGAGTTATATCACTGAACCATAAAACAATAGAACATGAACAGCTGAATATGAGTGTTAGCTTTGCCAACCTTAAGCCTGGACACAGATTGAGTTTCATGTGATTTTTTGTATTTATTTCAGCCTTCATTCTTGGAGTTGTTGAAGCCTCGCTCGTGGAGCTGTCACAGAGATGCTGGACTCTGATTGGCTGTGATCCAGGTCTCTTCACTGCCTCTGTCTTACCGTCTGTTCTCTCTAGTTTAATTTACATGTGTCTGTGCAGGCCCGGTTCTACGGGGGGGCACAGGCATGCATTGCACCCCCAGTTGAATGTTATGCACCCTCTATTCAAAAAAGAGAAGGGAGCGAACAACAATAATAGAATACAATACAAAACAAATTGTGTCAGGTGCGCGTGACCTGCTCCGGTGCGCGTGCCCTGCTCCGCTGCGCGTGACCTGCTCCGCTGCGCGTGACCTGCTCCGCTGCGCGTGCATCATTTCCAAAGTGCTTCCACAGCAGTGACACACATCTGTGGATAATCATGGATATATGAAAATGGTTAAAGCAACCATCACTAAACGCCAGCACCACTGCATCTACTGCAGACAATAGCAACAGGTCAGATGGGGACGTTACGTTACCCGCCGTCGTGGACACTAGCTTACTCCCGCCCGACTCGCCCCCCCCGGAGCAGCCTGCCCAGGTACAGCTTTGAAGCTTTTGTGCTTTTCTTTGCCATAGTCCGGTTTGGACTGGATGAAATATTTCAGGATTGCACTTTTAACTTGACATGTTCTCACTTGCTTGGTTTCAAAACATAACAAGTGCCACAATCTGTTCATTGGGGACCATAACATCAATGCTATTTTCCATTGCTGTTGCCGGCCGCTATTGCTCACGTAAACCTACTGCTGCTGCACCCCCTGTGATCTCAGAGGCACCCCAAGTCCTTTTGATCTGCGCCCCTGGTCATGTGTCTGTGTATGAATGTATGGAAGAGATCCAATAATGTGCCAAAATGTTCTTTACTCCAGCAGCAAAGTCACAGCGATGCCTTACTCTCCTGTTTTATGTCTTCAAAATCATCCCAACACACTGACACGCTCACATTTAATCACATGTGAGCTTTTATTTGATTTCCAGATGCATTTCCATTATGTTCGCCTCGATCAGCTGTGAAACCTGTCCTTGTGCCAATATGATCTGATGGCTAACAGGAAATACAAACATCACTCACAATGGTTCATATTTAACAGTGTGCAGTTACTACTGTATTACAGATAACGTTCAGTATGTTGAGAATGTTATTTATTTTCACCGCCAAATAGATTTATTTTGGAAAAGAACGGCCGCTGTTTGATGTTTTGTTTAAATTCATGAGAGATACTGCAGAAGGTTTGTCTGAAAAGGAAAAGGAAGGTGCGTTGGAAAAGGTTGGGACGTGATTGTATAATGAATCTTAAACTAAATGGAGATGGAAACTATGCTGAGTTAAGTTCATATAGTCTGACAGCTGAATGTATTTGTAATCATCCCAATATTTGTAATTGAACTGGTTTGAACATGAATTTAGCTTCAGAGATAATTCCCTTTTTAATCTGAAAGATGTTCTGTTTTTGAGAGTTTTGTGAAGCTGAAACACACAATCATTTAATACTGCAATTGAACTTAAATATGAAGGATACTTGCACTAAGGGCTTCAGATTGTATTGTGAGATATTCAGCACATGCAGTCAGACAGGGTTTTGTTTAAATCATAAGTACACTGTCGTTTCCATGTCAAACTAATGGAAAAAGCAATGTTTGTGATCATTAGTTCATGCTGTCTTGTGAGTACATCTCAAAGGTAATGCACAGTTGATGTCACTCAAATACTGACATGTTTGACAGCAGGGAGAGTGAAAGATAATGTGTTTACATGTGTGAATAATGAGATGCACAATTAAGAAAAAACTCTGCACTTTCAAAAACGGTGACCACAAGGTGGCGCTGCAGTAAAGCTTCACTTTGATGCCTCTGCTCACGGAGAGGCTTCCCCAGAGTCATTTACACATAATACATTAACAAACAACTACCAGCTACTTATTTGTATACATATGTACAGATAACAGAATGATTGGGCTACCCTGTACTACTAAGTAACTCCTGACAAGTCCCTTTATCTTGAAATTGAGATGCAGGGAAAAACTTAAAAGAGCCAACCTGTTTATTGAAATGATTTATTTATATTTGGGTCATATACTCTGTCATTTATGTGTCCTGTGAACTCATTATGAATCAGTTTGAAAAGTGTCTGATACATTTTGTAAAGACTCGACAAAGTGTAAGAACTCAAGAATATGTTGCCTTAACCTGTTTTGTATTATACATGTTGTATATAATGGTCATTGTGCCAACTTAATGGTATTGATACAGTCTTTCATTAGTTATTTTACATCACATGTGTCAAACTCAAGGCCCGGGGGCCAAATCAGGCCCTTGGTGGATTTAATTTCGGCCCGCAGGATAATTTCTAATTACTATTAGATCTGGCCCTCCGGTATATTGCACGCACACCTTCACTCCATCCTGAGGGTCTCCTCAGCTCAGAGCCTGAGCCCAAACATTGATGACCTTGCACCCAAGATGAGATGCCAAGTATCTGAGCTAGCATCACAGAGCAGCACACTGAGTTTACATGTTTCCTTCTGCACTTTTTCTCTCACGACAACAGGGCATGTTTGGTTTGTTCTTTGAGGGGAATAGTTTTGTTGAAGCTGTTGTTGGCCTGTGGAAAAATGTACTCATGAGAAATGACTCTGGAGAAGCTGCAGATAGAGCCATAAGAAATGAATGCAACTGATTATTTAATGTTTAATGTTGTTTTTATAGGCAATCATTTAAGCTTTGTTAGTTCCAGGTTTAATATGTGCAATAAGTTCATTTCAATACGTTCTGCAATAAACATTGAACCAGTCCGGCCCTCGACTAGTACCCATTTTTTAAATTTTGGCCCACTGTGTATTTGAGTTTGACCCCCCTGCTTTAGATGTATTCATTTGCAAATTTGCAAAGATCTTTAGTGGATCTATAGAACTGTCTATAAAGTATGTGAACAATTGATGAATCAATATGATTTGACTTATTCTGGTATGTTTTATAAGTCTGAGTCATTATACAGTCACAGTGCTTAATGAGGTTCAAGACAAACTTAGATCGCATGTTCCTCAACAGTCAATCAATCAATCAATCAATGTTTATTTATATAGCCCAATATCACAAATGTTACATTTGTCTCAGTGGACTTCACAGTTTGTACAGAATATCAGTATGACAATACGACATCCTCTGTCCTTAGACCCTCACATCGTACAAGGAAAAACCTCCGGAGAAAAAACACAGTTTAAAGGGAAACATGGGAGAAACCTCAGGGAGAGCAACAGAGGAGGGATCCCTCTCCCAGGACGGACAGACGTGCAATAGATGCCGTGTGTAAAAAGGATCGTTTTTCTTTCTAAAAATTGATTTTCAAAGCTTTTTTGGGGCATTTTTTCCCCTTGCCTGGATCACTTCGGTCCCCCCGCCTGATGGACCCGGTGCTCCGGTGCTCGTTGGGACCCGGTTAGAGTCCCAGTGATAGGGACCCGAACCCCCGCCTCCTGGAACACATCTTCTGTTCTGCGGTAAAGATGGCGGCGTCAGAGGGGGCGCGGAGCGGCCGGACAGCGGCAAAACGAGCCTGAAAAAGCTCCACAATTGGCCGAATATCGCTCGCCAGGTACCGGTAATATCAGCTCGGATACCGTCTGGACCACAGGGAGAAACACAGCCGCTGTCACCCGCAGGGGGTTGTGATTGTATTGTTAAAAGGCAGGGTGGGTGGGTTTCACCGAGAGATGCTAACGGGCTAGCCCACTGAGCTAACACAGACTAGCCCGCCGAGCTAACACAGGCTAGCCCGCCGAGCTAACACAGGCTAGCACACGGAGCTAACACAGGCTAGCAAGCGTAAGCTCCGTGGAGAAGGCATATTTATACTTTTTTTTTTTTCAAAATACCAAACAGATTATGCATATTAGCCATGCCTCATTTTCAACCTGGTCTCACCAGAATGCGTGACTCCACCACGACTCCTTAACACCGCATTGCGTGGTGGAGTCACGAACTTTGCTACATTTACGTGTCTGCACCACCATCAAAACAATAACAGAATATATCCGTCGTAAACTAAACCAGAAACAGCAGTATATTTTATTTTGTTAACACTGTAAACTTGACAGCTTTTTAACCCGCACCTCCTACTGGTTAAAGCACGTTATTACACGTTTAGAGTAATTGCAATGCAGGTAGATTGTGTTGCTTTTTAATGACTGTTTTAAAATGCCTTTTTCTTAATGTCTTTCATTTTTGTAAAGCACTTTTGAATGTGTTATATTTGATGAAAACATTTAAATATTAAGAGTACATACTCTTAATATAGTGGGAAAGTGGAAGGTCAATGATATAAATAATATAGAATAGAAAATATCAAGAAGATACTGTAAGTGATCTCTACAATAAAACAGTTTAGTGCCTTATAGGGGGATGTTGAAAACAGACAAACTAATAAGGCTTTATTTAAACATTAAAGAATACTTTAGGTTAAGGTCTTCTTTTAAATAAGAAAAAAGCTTTGGGGGTATCTACAGATATTAAGCCTGACAAAGTACTTAACGTCTAATATATTGCATGGTTTGTTTTGGAACTTGACAATCAACTTTCCTGCAATGTTAACTATGTTGAAGCACTTATTTTAACTGATATTATACATATTAATTATACTCTTATAAGATGTATGTAGATAGTATAAGAAATGTGCAGAATATGTTTAATGGTGGAGGTACACAGAAATCGATAGATGTCTTGTAATGTACTGTTGATGAACCTGTGACCCAAGTGTTTCATTCATTGCATATGCGTAGTTGTGTATATGATATGTCAATAAACCTTAGAAAATCTTGAAAGGGATGTGCAAAATAGCCATTATATACAGTTTTTAATTAACTATTAGTAGAGAATAACGAGTAATGAATATGCTTTATAGGGATCTGCAGATAAATATTTAGTCTTCTCAAGCACCCACTACCAAATATCTCGCCTGATTGTTGGCTGAATTCACTGAATTTTACTCAGGTGTAACTAAAGTCTGATTTAAGGGTTGTTTATATTTCACATCATTAATCCAAATCTGTAAAGTAACTAAAATAAATGTAGTGGAGTAAAAATACCAGGTTAACCTTAAAGAAAGCCCTCAGGATTATAAAAGACCCCCATCACCCCAGCCACAAACTGTTCTGTCTGCTGCCGTCTGGCAGGCGGTACCGCAGCATCCAGACTAAAACCACCAGACTCAGAGACAGTTTCATCCCACAGGCCATAAGACTATTAAACACCTGCACTTTTAAACAACATCCATAACATTCATCTGGCTGCTACTTAGAAATTATTTATCTAATATATCATATTCCAATCACTTGTATATAGACTCGTATTGCACTATTTCACTTTTTACTATTTTACTATTTTTCTTTTTGTATTTACTGCACTATTTTGTCTGTGTATCTGTTTTATTGTGTTGCACTGTTGGAGGAGCCTGTGACCTAAGGGGGGGGGGGGGGGGGGGTAGGACACGTTCTAAGCACATGGTGTAGTCCCATAGCTGAGGATTCTGGGTAGTGTAGTGTCTTCTGCCATCCAAAAACTCAGAAAAAATATTTGTTTCTCCGAATCGAAAGGGAAAAATACAAAAGTTTGCGTAGTGCCGACACGTAAATGTAGCAAAGTTCGTGACTCCACCACGCACTGCGGTGTTAAGGAGTCGTGGTGGAGTCACGCATTCTGATGAGACCAGGTTGATTTTGGACGTTCTGCCTCTGCCTCCTTGCTTGGTCGGGCCGCTCAACGGTCAGCTTCACACCCCCTTTGTCGATTTTGATGGTTGATACCTCTTTCTGACCGTTAGAGCCAATAGAATAGAAGGGGGAGTCCCCCACACACACTCGTTGTAAAACAAAAATGTGGGGGCTTTGCGCATGCAGTTTTGCATCAGAGTGAACCTACACTCTAGCTCTGACATCTCGAAACGGAAAAGCAGTTTTATTGCTCATGGATTATCATTTCAAAGGGACACAGACACATTGGATTAACCTATATGGATTAACTTCAGCAACGTTTTTATCGTTTTAATGTCATTGAAGACCACTTTGGAGCAGACTACAGAGTCATGTTAGCATTTTTAGCTACCTAGCGCCACATGTTTTGATGTCTGTTTTTGTTTATAATGTCGCGATTTCGTATAATTGAGTGATAATGAGGGTACCCTTCGATTCTGTGTCACCTCACGATGTGAAACGATGTCATGGATGTAGAGAAAAGATAAATAATAAGGTTTTGTGAGTGAGTTTCGGTGCAGTAATCTGTTAGCATTTTTCGCTCGTTGCTAATTCAAAGGCTCAGTGTTTGCATTGTGGGTTTTTTTTTTTAAATAAAATAAAAATGATCAGTTAGATGAGTTTCTTCCTGTTACATGGATATAAAACATTCATAGTTTATTAAATGAACATGCCCTCAGACACTGTTTCCTGCAAGATGTTGTGGCAGTGCCCCGGTACCGGGGTCTCTCGGGCTTAACAGGTTAAGAAAATAAGATGTGTTACAAAGTGATTGACATTCTACCAGTTGTAAAGTTTTCAGACAACAAACTGTATCTAAAAGTATCTTGGTAGCAGAAAAAAGCAAAAATCAGTAAAGTCATCAAGAACGACAATGTTTAACCTGTTACGCACCATCCGTCCGGTACCGGGCATCATTTGCAGGAAACAACGTCTAAGGAATCTTAATATTTAATAAACTATGAATGTTTTATATCCATGTAATGGGAAGAAACTCAGCTAACTGATCTTTTTAATTTTTTTTTCCAAAAAAAAACCCACAATGCTAACACTCAGCCTCTGAATTAGCCACGATGTAACCTAAAACGGCACTTAAACTCACAATAACTCCCTTATTACTTATCCTAGATGCACAGCCAACCACTCGTTTTTGGTGTCCTGGAGACACTGAATCTAACGGTGCCCACCTCAACACTCAGTGATAAACATTTGCGACGCTATAAACGAAAGCGTACATCATAACATGTGGAGCTAAGTAGCTAGAAACGCTAACATGGCTTACCTTGGTCAAAACTGGTCTTCAATGGCATTAAAACGATAAAAAAACGATGCTGCAGTTAATCCATAGGTTCATCTAATGTATCTGTGTCCTCTTTGAAATGATTTCTGATAATCCATAAGCAATCAAACTGTTTTTTCGCAGCCCCCACCTTTTCTCTTCACAACGTGTGTGTGTGGGAGCCTCCCCCTTCGATTCTATTGGCTCTAACGGTCAGAAAGAGGTGTCAACCATCCAAATCGAGCAAGGGGGGCCAGAGATATGGAAAAAAAAACATTTTCACCCAAATCACCTCAAAGGTGGGGTGGTTTTGGCTAAACCTCTCTAAAAAGGTCAAATGTCACTTGTTTTGCATCAATCTTGATACAGGGTACTTATTATATGTTGTACTTTGGATTCCTAAAGCTTTTAGTCTACTAACCCATCATCCAAGGGTAGTTTTCACTATCTGTAAAAAATAATCTTTGGACGGACACTATAATTTACAGTTTTTTACGATGTAAAATCTGAATTTTCTTTAAAATAAAAAACATTTATATTGATATTGTATGTCCCCCCGCAGCCACTCGCCGACAACAACACGGCACTCGATCAGCTGTTTGGGATTATTGATAAGACCGAGACTTCACGGCCAGATGCGGCGTTCGTTGTGGCCGGAGATTTCAACACCGCCAACATGAAGAAGGTTTTGCCAAAATATTACCAACACATCAACTGCCCGACGCGCAGGGGAAACATATTGGACCATGTTTATTCCCCTTTCCGGAATGGATATAAGGTTCTCCCTCGCCCTCCCTTCGGCAAATCAGACCATATCTCACTACTGTTGTTGCAGAAACTTAAAAGGGACAGACCGATTACAAAGACAGTACAGCGATGGAGCGAGGAGTCAGATGCTGCACTGCAGGATTGCTTTGCATCTACGGATTGGAGTGTGTTTGAGGACAATAACATCAACACACACACGGACACTGTCATCTGCTACATTGGGAAATGCATCGATGACGTGGTACCGAAGGTTTCTGTACGGACATTCCCAAATCAAAAGCCCTGGGTAAACGGTGAGGTGCGCGGCAAACTGAAAGCGCGCACTATCGCGCACAGGGCGGGGGATTTGGAGGAGTACAGGAAGTCTAGGTATGATCTCCGGAGAGCAATTAAAAATGCAAAGAGACAGTACAAAGAGAAGGTGGAATCTGACTTCAAAGGCTGTAACACTAGGAATATGTGGGCGGGACTAAGGACAATGACTGACTACAAAGGAGCAGCGGGGGGTGCTGCGGGAGTGTCTGCGTGCGCATCTCTCCCGGATGAGCTGAACAGTTTTTTTGCACGCTTTAAGAGCAGCCAGGCTGTGGAGGTACAGATGGACCAGGAGCTACACTGCCCTTTTGTTTTAAATAGGGCAGATGTGTGTAAATCCTTTAAAAGGGTTAACCCACACAAGGCTCCTGGACCTGATGGCATCCCTGGCCGTGTTCTCAGGGTGTGTGCAGTTCAGCTGGCAGAGGTGTTCACAGACATCTTCAACAGGTCCCTGCTGCAGTCTGTAGTCCCCACATGCTTCAAACATTCCACTATTGTTCCTGTCCCGAAAAAGACAATCATCACCTGCCCCAACGACTACCGCCCAGTAGCACTCACCTCCACCGTAATGAAGTGCTTTGAGCGGTTAGTCAAATCATTCATCACCTCCTCCCTCCCTGAATCTCTGGACCCCCTGCAGTTTGCCTACAGAGCAAACAGGTCCACAGACGACGCCATAGCCCTCACCCTCCACACTGCCCTCTCACACCTGGACCCGAAGAACAGGAACACATATGTGAGAATGCTGTTCATTGACTACAGTTCAGCATTCAATACCATTGTGCCCTCCAAGCTGGCCATCAAGCTCAGAGACCTTGGGCTCAACAGCGCCCTCTGTGACTGGATCCTGAACTTCCTGACGGGCAGACCCCAGGCAGTGCGGGTGGGAAACATCACATCCTCCACCCTGATCCTCAACACCGGTGCCCCTCAAGGCTGCGTGCTCAGCCCTCTCCTCTACTCCCTGTTCACCCACGACTGCGTGGCCTCACACAGCTCCAACACCATCGTGAAGTTTGCTGATGACACGACCGTCATCGGCCAGATCACAGACGATGACGAGACGGCGTACAGAGAGGAGGTCGAAAACCTGACATCTTGGTGCCAGGATAACAACCTCCATCTCAACATCAGCAAAACAAAGGAGCTGGTTGTGGATTACAGGAAGCAGCAGGGAGAGGGACACGCCCCCATCGCCATCAATGGGACTACAGTGGAGAGAGTCAAAAGCTTCAGGTTCCTTGGGGTCCACATCACTGAGGACCTGACATGGTCTCTTCACACCACCACCATCACCAAGAAAGCTCGACAGCGGCTCTTCTTCCTCCGCAGGTTGAGGAGGTTCAAAATGGATTCCAGGATACTCTGCAACTTCTACAGGTGCACGATAGAGAGTATCCTGACTGGCAGCATGACGGCCTGGTACGGCAGCTGCACCGACCTCGATCGTAAGGCTTTACAGAGGGTGGTGAAAACTGCACAGCACATCACCAGGACGGAGCTGCCATCCATGGAGGACCTTTACTCCCAGCGGCTCAGGAAGAAATCACTACGGATTATCAAAGACCCCCATCACCGCAGCCACAAACTGTTCTTTCTGTTACCGCAGCATCCTGGCAAGGACAAGAAGATTCGGAGACGGTTTCTTCCCGCGGGCAGTGAGACTGTTAAAAAATTGAACTGTTAAAACAACTTCAAACATTCATCTGCTACTCAGTAGTATGTATCTAATACCTAATATATATATATATATATATATATATATCATTCCAATAACTTGTATATAGACTCTATTGCACTATTCCACATCATAACTTTAGTTTATTTTATAACTATTATTCTTTTTGTATTGCTCTTGCTCTTATTGTTATTATGTTATTATGTTGCATTGTTGGAGAAGCCTGTGACATAAGATTTTCAACTACATAATTACTCTGTAACTGTGTCAGATTGACAATAAAGAACCTTGAACCTTGAACCTTGCCATCGGGGTGGATGACGCCATCTACCTGCTGCAGAGGTCCCTCTCCCACCTGGAGAAGCCTGGGGGCACTGTGAGGATCACGTTCTTTGATTTCTCCAGTGCCTTCAACACCATCCAGCCCCCGCTCCTGGGGGACAAGCTGCAGCTCTTGGGGGTGGATCACCACCTCACCTCCTGGATCCTGGACTACCTCACCAACCGCCCACAGTACGTGAGGACCAGGGAGTGTCAGACACCATCATCAGCAGTACGGGGGGCCCCCAGGGGACGGTGCTAGCACCGTTTCTCTTCACCCTCTGCACTGCAGACTTCACCCACAACACTGCAACCTGTCACCTGCAGAAGTTCTCTGACGACTCTGCCATCGTTGGCCTCATCTCCAACGAGGACGACAGGGAGTACATCTCGGCTGCTGACAGGAAGAGACTGAACAGACTGGTAAGGAAGGCCAGCTCTGTACTGGGGAGTCCTCTGGACACTGTGGAGGTGGTGGGAGACAGGAGAATGGCAGCCAAGCTGTCCTCCCTGCTGGACAATATGTCCCACCCCCTCCAGGACACCCTGTCCTCACTGTGCAGCTCCTTCAGCGATAGGCTGCTGTCTCACGGAGAGATACCGCAGGTCCTTCCTTCCTGCAGCGGTCAGACTATACAACCAGCACAGCCCCTAGTAGACCCCCCCTCCCCTACACACACCACAACACAGACTATATCACCCCTTGCTGCTAAATACCAATCAACTATGTGCAATATGTGCTATATGTGCAATATATATATGCCGTTAATAACTGTGTAATTTATACCTGGCTGCTAAATCCTTAGAACCGTTACAAGGTGTGTTTTTTTGCATTTTGTATTTTGTAAATTGTGTAACTTGCTGCTGTTAAATACCATCAAACTATGTGCAATATGTGCTATATGTGCAATATATACATTATATACATATGCCATTAATAACTGTGTAATATATACCTGGCTGCTAAATCCTAAGAACTGTTACAGGATTTGTATTTTGAAAAGTATGTAACTTTTTTAACTTTTATTTTTTTATTATATCATAACTTAGTAATTTTTTTTAACATATGTAACATTAAGCTGTCTGTGGCTCTTTCCTGCTGTAATGATGCAAATTTCCCCTCTGTGGGACTAATAAAGGTATTCTGATTCTGATTCTGAAATCAAAAACTCACATTCTTAACCTGTTAAGCCCGAGAGACCCCGGTACTGGGGCACTGCCGCAACATCTTGCAGGAAACAGTGTCTGAGGGCATGTTCATTTAATAAAACTATGAATGTTTTATATCCATGTAACGGGAAGAAACTCATCTAACTGATCTTTTTTTTTTTTTTTTTAAAAAGAAAACCCACAATGCTAACACTGAGCCTCTGAATTAGCAACGAGCGAAAAATGCTAACACCTTACTGCACCGAAAATCACTCACAAAACCTTATTATTTATCTTTTCACCACATCCAACACATCATTTCACATCGTGAGGTGACACAGAATCGATTGACACCGACATTACCACTGAATTATACATATTTGCGACGTTATAAGCAAAAACGGACATCAAAACAGGTGACGCTAGGTAGCTAAAAATGCTAACATTTTTACCTTGGCTCTGTAGTCTCTCCAAAGTGGTCTTCAATGGCATTAAAACGATAAAAACGCTGCTGAAGTTAATCCATAGGTTAACCTAATGTGTCTGTGTCCCTTTGAAATGATTTCTGATAATCCATAAGCATTAAAACTGCTTTTCCGTTTCCAGATGTCAAAGCTAGAGATAGGTCCACTCTGATGCAAAATTACATGGGCGAAGCCCCCACCTTTTCTCTTCACAACGTGTGTGTGTGGGGGACTCCCCCTTCGATTCTATTGGCTCTAACGGTCAGAAAGAGGTGTCAACCATCAAAATCGAGCAAGGGGGGCCAGAGATATGGAAAATCCACCCAAAAGACCCCAGAAGTTGTTTCTTTTTGCTAAATCTCTCTTAAAAAGGTCAAATGTCACTTGTTTTGCATCAATCTTGATACAGGGTACTTATTATATGTTGTACTTTGGATTCCTAAAGCTTTTATTCTACTAACCCATCATCCAAGGGTGGTTTTCACTATAAGTAAAACATAATTTTTGGACGGACACTATAATTTACAGTTTTTTACTATGTTCAATCTGAATTTTCTTTAAAATAAAAAACATCTATATTGATTCTGACTTTTCTACATCAAACTCACAGGTTTATCATTACTTTGAGAAAAAAGATTATTAATTTAACCCTTTTAGAAGGGAAGATATGGTCATTTGTTCTGGGAATGTCATTTTCGAGCCTGAGACCTGAAAAACAGGCTCAGGGCTTAACAGGTTAAAGGGCCCATGTCATGGCCATTTCCACTGATCATAATTACATTGTTGAGGTATACTAAAATAGATTTATACTGTGCAATTTTCCAAACTCACATTGGTTTCGCATACAGCATCTCTGTCAAGCATGTGTATTCAGCAGTATTCACTTTCTCCACTAAACGACTCGTTGGAGCTCTTGCCCCCCCCTCCCTGTGAGCCTAGTGTGCTCCGATTGGTCAGCTCGGCCACTCGTTCTGATTAGTCAACCACCAGAGAGGCTGCGCCCATGTCAGTGCTTTTCCCGGCTGCTCTCAGCGTAACATCAGTCTTATCATGGCGTCGGTACAGCGGTATATTTGATATACATATATATTTTTAACTGTTGTTATAGAAGAGTGTGACGGCCTCAGGGCCTTTCTTACGGTGGGGTGGAGCTGAAGAGGGTAATCAGCGCGATCACGGACACCTCCGTAGCCGGTGCTATTAATCCCAGCGGCCCGGAGTCTCTCTCCAAAGCGGCTGCAGAAGGACGAACTGAGCGACCCTCTCCCCTCGACCACCTGTCTCTGCATTTACTACAATAAATGTGCCGTGGTTTTGTAAACTCGTGTATGTCTCCTTGTCTTTCCGTTGTGGCCTACGAGCTACTCTCATAACAAAGAGTAAGTTATTTTTACCCGTTATAAACTACTACTGTTTGATGAGAAATCAAATCATGGTTTGCTATATATGAATTCAGGGAAGAAAGGATAGGCCTACTAAGTATTTCCATTAAACTTTATTTTTAGAAATGTACAAAATGAACATAAATATACATATATACACGGTATATCATCCATTCCTCCTCCTCGCATCTTGCCTGCGCACAGTCGGTGCGGTGCCTTTTAGCACCCTCAGTAGTAGTAGAATCCCTTCCCCGTCATGGATTGTCCGCCAGGATCTGGCTGGACGAAATCAAATGCAAATCACAAAATATTAGAGAAACTTAGTTGTTTTAGATTCGTTAGTAGTAGTTGTGTAATGAACAGCTTGCCTGCTAATATGCTAACCTAGCTTTGTTTACCTTGGTAGCTAACACGATATGAATGTTAGCTTGGAGGAAAGGCAACTATAATGCAGTGTAATAAAACTACTATGAACAAAAGCTAGTGGTTCATATTAGGCTAGCAATAACGTGTTTATAATTGCAATCGTATACGGGTATTCTGCTACGTTCGGTCATACAATGTAACTTGCATGAATACATTGTTTTGCGCTAGCATACAGCTAGCCTCGTTAGCTACATGCAGTATATGTACGGTCACAATGTACGGTAAATCACAGTACAGTATACTGTATGAGTATTCCGTGTGTGTGACTGCAGACATTCTCCTGCCATGACAAACATGTAAGGCCATCTGCTGACATTGTAGTTGATATATTTAAACGCTAGCAACGTAGCATCACAAAAATGTTTTTCTGACCGAAACTAGCTCTAGCTCCGTGTGTTAGATCGCTACGCCAGCTATAATGTAATTACGTTTCGCGACTGACCGGCAAATCACCCGGAGTATACTGTCAATAGGTATTTTGTGTGTGAATGCAGACATTCTCCTGCTATGAGATACATGTATGCAAGGCCATCTGCTGATATTAGAGTTGATATATGGAAACTCTAGCAACTTAGTTAGTACTGTGTCAATGGCTTAGCAGTCCAACACAGTTTACACATTTAAACAGTCTTGTTTGATAAATACACAAATAACAATGCAAACTTACAGGTTGTATACCCAGATCTTCCCCTGCTCCAAACGGTCCAAACAAGCTGTGCATATCCGGCCTCAAACTGGGCAATGTTTTGGAAGCTTTCGTCTGTGAAATGCCGGTTCTTCGAACCTCTGGAGGAGGAACACGACGCTGCTGGTGTGGCCATAGCTCTTCGGGATTGGTCCATTTCGTTCCGGGTACCGCATGACATCAGGCGGTACCCGGAACTAAATGGAAGACTCAAATGGGCAGTGACGTATCTCCAACGAGGCGTTTTGGGGAGGTATTTTCTGTGTTAGAGTTTTACTCGCTACAGGGTGTACTTTGAGGGTTTTGACTCTGCACACCGTTTACATGCATAAAAACCTTCATAACACACAAGGGGACGGGTAATAACCGGAAAAGCATGACATGGGAGCTTTAAGATCTTTAAATGATTATTACCCTCTTCAAAGAGACTTCCTTGTAGTTAATAAAGTAATTAAACATTAGTTCACAAGTCATACAACTTAAGAGAACATCCAGTTCACAAGCCATACAACTTAAAAAGAACATCCTTAGTTAACACAAATCATATTAAAAACTAATCTAATTTAGAGAGGACAATAAAGTTTTAGGTGATTTAGTGAGTGAAGATTAATGGCTTTTTATTTAGTTTGAGCGTATTTCTTTTTTTACCTAACTCCACCCCTATCTTCTGGCATAGGATAACAGCAAAATAAGGGGGTGACAGGAAGGGGGGAGAGGAAGGGGTGCGAGGGGGACGGGGGGAGACAGTCTCACACAACTTCAACGTCGCTTTAACACTGCGGGGTCCATACGTTTCTCCATTCTTCAGATGGTAAAAATGAAGTTCATTCGCCATATAGTTGAACACATAACCCCAAACATCTCCATTTTCCAGACTCCATTTTTCATAAAGAGCCTCAGACGGAGGGGTCTGAACCCGGCACAGATACTGCATCCGTTTCTTGACTGGCGCTCCCGACGGATGGCGGTAAGTTGTCACAGGCGTCTCGCTGATTAAACCCATATCGATGCGTCTCTTAGCCATTTTCTTTTTGAAAGTTTTAGGTGATTAGTGAGTGGAAATGAATGGCTTTTTATTTAGTTTGAACGAATTTCTTTTTTACCTAACTTCACCCCCCTATCTTCTGGCATAGGATAACAGCAAAATCAGGGGGGGGAGAGGAAGGGGGGGGGAGAGGAAGGTGTGCGAGGGGGACGGGGTGCGAGGGGGACAGGGGGAAACAGTCTCACACAACTTCAAAGAGACTGCCTTAATTAACACTAATCATATTAAAAGTAATCAAATTTAGAGAGGGCAATAACGGACATCAAAGGTTAATTAGATTAGGTTGACAACAAAGGGTCTATTAGAGGGGGTAATATCACACCTACATGTTATAACACCTCACCCCTCACATCAAAGGATATCACACCTACATGTGATAACACCTCGAACACAAGGGTCATTAGCATATCAAAGGGGGTCATTAGCATAAGTAGGGAAAGGTAGGACCTGTCACAGCACCTGTCACTTTCTATGCATACTAATGTGATGAAAGCGGTATGAATATCACTACTCACAGATATTCACTTTAAAGGACACCTATCATGCTATATTTAAAGTGGACCTATCATGCTATATTTGAATAATATAGTGTAGGACCATACCTATATAAGGCATATTTATACTTTTTTTTTTTCAAAATACCAAACAGATCATGCATTTTAGCCATGCCTCATTTTGCTCAATTTGACAATTTATAGCTCTGTTTGTGCAGGGGCAGATTCAGTGAGAACAGCACCATCTACTGGCCTGGCATATGTACTACAGCGTCTCCAGCGCTTTCGAACGGCAATGGCCGTGGCGGTCTCCTCCTGATTGGTGGAGTTGGCCCAATAGCCGTAGCGCCACCGTCCTGACGTCAGGACAGTGTTCAAATCTGGATCAGTTTTTATCAGATCCGTTGCAGCCCCTTTTTTAGAGATTTGGGTATGGAGGAAAATAGAGAGGGTTGTGTTTTCTGACACTTGGTGAGTTCTCTGGAACACCGGGGACCAGTGGCGGCCGGCCCATAGGGGCGCCGCACCCCCTCTTCCCACATTAAAAATAAAAATATATATATTTAAAAAAAAATATTTTTTATTTGTATTTTTATTTTTAATAAACAAGGTAAATATTATATAATTGGTATCAGTAAAATGTATAATCTACAATAAAATCTCGTTTAAAATTCTGTTACGATGTCTAAAGTT
Source organism: Trematomus bernacchii (assembly GCF_902827165.1). Taxonomy (NCBI): domain Eukaryota; kingdom Metazoa; phylum Chordata; class Actinopteri; order Perciformes; family Nototheniidae; genus Trematomus; species Trematomus bernacchii. The sequence continues at coordinate 731,763 of NW_022987674.1, read as the reverse complement.
ACTGATAAGTCACATGTTTCCTGCCTGGCCTTGCCCGTGTATCATTACCCTCTCTCGTCTGGGCGCTATGCACAGCGCCCAGACGAGAGTGCAGCAAGTGCAGCAGAAGCCAACTGTTGCTATCTTCAAACTATGCCGCCGAAACATAATTTCAGCCAATCAGCGTTGTCAAATCTGATGGTCACAGGGCTCCTACGTCAGCGCCCGGTGCAGTCTGTGAGTTGTTTGGACTCGTATCCAAGGAGACAAAACAGGAAGCTGTCATACACTCTGGAAGCTACCATTAGCAGCTAATGAAAACTCAGTTTTTGACATAAAAATTGAATTATGGATCATCAATCATTTTTTCAAAGTGACAGACACATTGGATTAACCTATGGATTAACCTTCAGCTGCATTTTTCTCGTTTTTGATCAGAATTGTTATTCTGCAAAAGGTGAGCATATCTCCGTGTTTTGCTACCTAAAGCTACGTCGTGTGATGTCTGTATTTGCTTCCCCTGTCGCGAGTTCTGATCGCTCAGTGATGATACTTATATTTCTAGAATCTGTGGATATCCGATAAGTATATCGATTGATTTATACCTAGAGTGCGTTAGCATTTTTTCGCTCAGGGCTCATTTAGACGCTTCTTGTGAGACTTGTGTTTTGTTTCGGTAAACATGGTTCATATCATCAGTTAGCTGCGTTTCCTCTGAGTAGGACACATGAATAGTTTATTACATTTTAAGAAGCCCTGAGACACAGTTTCGCTAGAAAAAAAACGGGGAAAAAAAGCCCCTTAACAGGTTAAATGGGAATTAAATCATTTTAAGTAATTTTGAGTGTTCCCAAAGCCCCGGTGTTCTGCAGTTTGTGTGGGCCTACTGTACTGTTGCACAGTTTATGCTGTAGAAACTATGTCCAGGACAAGGTGTTTGGAAGTTTTGGAAGATTCATAGCTAACCACACTGAAGTTATGGAGGTATTGATCAGTCTTCTCATATTTTTAAGCCTCAAATTGTCCTTCTCCCCCCCTCTAACATCACCAGAAGTCATCATTTAGGGGGTCTTTTCTCAAAAAAATTTACCGGAGGAGCATCCCCCCGGACCCCCCTAGTATTGTTTGATCACCATTTCCACAGCCCCACCTAAAATATTTTCCACCAGCTGCCACTGCCGGGGACACATATTCATGTATAAAAGACGTACAAAAGTGCATTTTGCATGATAGGTCCCCTTTAATATAAAATTGAGGGGAAAAGCAGATCTTCAGATTAGAGAGAAACACTGCATTTATCTTTCATTATTTCATTATGGATTCATGGACTGACTGATTGTTGAGATTTATTAAATATTGATTAACAAATGGACTCAATACATTATCAGCTGTAGATCTGACACCTTATTAATATTGTGGTAGAGCTTTGTCCTCTGTCTGGTGGAGCTGCTGTGTGTTTTAGGAACCAGCAGATGGCGCTACAGACTGGTTGCAAACAACGTGAAGAAAATATGGTTTTATTTTAATGATGGAGATTCAGTGTTAGAATAAAAACTACATGTTAATAAAGAGACAGTAAAACCTGATTCAGGCTAAAAGAGGGAGAAATTAGGCAGTTTAAAACGTTCTCTGTCCGTCAGAGTGTGGACAGTCTTTAGTGACTATGGGGAAGTGGTTCATTTATTTCATTAAATGTGTTAAAAGAAGTGCAAAGAGAGGAAATGATGACATCATTTTCATCACGGACTCGTTCCTGTTTCTCTGCAACTTAACTTTTTCTCCTGAGAATTCATTCTGAGGTTCTTTTATCTCTGAGGCAGCTGCAGTTCCTTAAATGACCAGCTTTAAAGAGTCAATGCTTCATCAGCAGAGAGGGGATGTAACTAAGTACATTCACTAAGTACTGAACCAATGTACTATACTTAGGTACAGTACTGAGGTACTTGTACTTTACTTGAGTATTTCCCTTTCACTGTCATTGTCTGTACTCCACTACATTTATACCTTTAGTTACTTTACAGATGTGGATGAATGATGTGAAATATAATCAAGTGTTAAATCAGACTTTAGTTCCACCTGGAGTAAATCCACAAGCTACCCTGCAGTATACAAAGTCATTCAAACTAGCTGCACCTTTACCAGCTTTGAGAACACTTTCATGATCAATCATTATAAAACATATCATATATATTATTCTGAAATGGACCAATCTGCACAATGACTACTTTTACTGTCGCTACTTTCACTATATTTTGATGATAATACTTTTATACTTTTACTTGAGGAACATTTTGAATGCAGGACTTTTACTGTAACAGAGTATTCCTACACTCTGGTACTTCTACTTTTACTCAAGCACAAGACCTGAGTACTTCTACTTTTACTCAAGCACAAGACCTGAGTACTTCTACTTTTACTCAAGTACAAGATCTGAGTACTTCTACTTTTACTGCAATATCTGAGTACTTCTACTTTTACTGATGATTTGAGTACTCTTAGTGAAGACATGAGTACTTCTATTGAAGATGTGAGTACTTCTAATGAAGCTGTGAGTACTTCTAATGAAGCTGTGAGTACTTATACTAAAGATGTGAGTACTTCTACTGAAGCTGTGAGTACTTATACTGAAGCTGTGAGTACTTCTACTGAAGATGTGAGTACTTCTACTGAAGCTGTGAGTACTTATACTGAAGATGTGAGTACTTCTACTGAAGCTGTGAGTACTTCTACTGAAGATGTGAGTACTCTTACTGAAGATGTGAGTACTTCTCCCTCTGGTCCCTCTGGTCTTCTGGATAAATATATCTCAAATAATGTATTCACTGTAATTTCCCCACGTAAACATAACAGTCTGCAATGAAATGGTTGTCTCCTGTGTGCTCCACTTCCTCCTTGGCGCACCGGTAACTTTCTCAAAAAAACAAAAAACCCTGCAAAAGCATGTCCCTTTAGGGGCTCCGTACAATAACACTGTATAACCCATGATTTAAAATCGCTGGATTTCAGTATCTTTGAAATACCGTAGTTTTAACTGATCTTTAAATATTGTGGAAAAAACTGACATTGCAATCTCTTTGATTTGTTTTGCAATGTGAACAAAAACTGGATATTTACCCTAAATGTTCTAGGTTTCATTTTCTTAAAGGGGACCTATCATGCAAAATGCATTTTATACATGAATATGTGTCCCCGGTGTTCCAGGGAACTCACCAAGTATCAGAAAACACAACCCTCTCTATTTTCCTCCAAACCCAAATCTCTAAAAAAGGGGCTGCAACGGATCTGATAAAAACTGATCCAGATTTGAACACTGTCCTGACGTCAGGACGGTGGCGCTACAGCTATTGGGCCAACTCCACCAATCAGGAGGAGACAGCCATGGCCATTGCCGTTCGAAAGCGCTGGAGACGCTGTAGTACATATGCCAGGCCTGGAGGTGGTCCTGTTCTCACTGAATCTGCCCAGAGCTAGAAATGGTCAAATTGAGTGAAATGAGGCATGGCTAAAATGCATGATCTGTTTGGTATTTAAAAAAATATATATATATAGGTATGGTCCTACACTATATTATTCAAATATAGCATGATAGGTCCACTTTAAGTTAAATGCATCAATAAAGGGGAAAGTGAAGGGGCTGGATGAGCCAGATAAATAGAGGAACATCTGGAAAGAAGACGTCTTTAGGTGAAGAGACGTCATATATTTTGTGTGTTTTCAAGTAGAAATGTTAATACTGATGTTTAAATGCATCTTGAATCCCTCCACTGTCTTTATTGTGGATGTTTTGTGTTAATATACCTGTTTATGTTCTGTGTATTCTCACCCGTCACATCAAAGGACAGACATCAAAGGTTAATTCGATTAGATTGACAACAAAGGGTCTATTAGAGGGGGTAATATCACACCTACATGTTATAACACCTCCCCCCTCACATCAAAGGATATCACACCTATATGTGATATCACACCTACATGTGATAACACCTCGAACAAAGGGGCCATTAGCATATCAAAGGTGGTCATTAGCATAAGTAGGGAAAGGTGTGACCTGTCACAGCACCTGTCACTTTTTATGCATACTAATGTGATGAAAGCGGTATGAATTGGATTTCACTCTGATGATTGGAGTTAATCAAATGTTCTGCCGTCGACTGAACGTCTGTTTAATGTCTGCTTCCTGTTTCAGCCTGCAGACTTCCTGGAGAAGCTGTGAGCTTCTGATGAAGCATGGTGGGCATGATGGTGCATCACTTCCTCCGCCTCTCTTCTCACCCTGATGCCCCCATCACTCTGGAACAGGGTCAATCTGGATCCATGATGCCCCCATCACTCTGGAACAGGGTCAATCTGGATTCATTGATGTGGTTTTAATGCGTTGGACAGTTCTTAACCTTTAGTCGTTTCAGCAGTTTAGTGGTGTTCTTTGCTTGATGCAGGCCGATCATTTGACCCTTCTGAAACAGATCCTTTCCACGACCACAGGATATGTCTTCAGACCTGGTTGAGAAATGAGAAGCTAGGGTTAAATAACTGAGACATATCACTGCAGTAAGTATCCAATGGGAGGCTCTTACTGATTGGTTAAATCCAGGTGGATATCCAGTGTTTATCCAGGCTGTGTGTGTGTGTGAGCAGCTGCTGTCTCTATACTTCAATGTAAACTCTAAATGCTTTTCCTGCTTCAGTTATTAGCTTCAGTTCTTTACCATGTTTGATGAGTCTTAGGTTTTAATGATAAATATGAAGAGTTTAGAGGATTTAAATATACATCTTGTTCTGTTTGGGCATCCTTTGTAAGACATATACACAGTAATATCTACAAGAACATGGATGTTAAATCTCTGATTCAGCAGCAGTAACTGTGGTATGACTTGCTTGAAGTGAATATATCTGCTCCTTGTTGTTCGGAGTTTGATTCTTTATGGTGAAACAGATGAACACTCACTGGTTGGTTTAGTAAAGGATGGTTTGGTTTGTTGGATTAGCCGCCCTTCTTTCACACAGTGGATGAAACAGCTGTTGTTTAGTGTGACTTCTGTGAATCAGATAAACTGAAGCGGGCTCATTAAAATTTCAATCATCCATCACCACCTCGCTAAAGTGGATCAATGACGCTCTGCAGAACATCGGTGAACAGGATTACATCTCGGTGCCCGTTCTCTGTAAGGGTTTCAATTTTTTGTTTTTCAATAAAATAAAACAATTACATGATGTTTAATTATTTATTATTATATTGGAAGAAGCAGTGCAGACTGTAGGGGACCTGGGACGTTTATAAGACAAAGATTTATTTGACAGATTCATGAGCTGAGAAATATTTTTACGTCAATGTTGGAGCAGGGAGATGCTGCCTTCAGGGACCAACACAGAAATACGACATTCCTGCACCACTCACTGTTGGCACTAAAATATCCAATGCTGCTTCTCGAGTTACATTTCAACAGAGATGGGGTCGTTACAAAAAAAAAGTAATATATTACATATTACTTTTTTAAAAAGTAATATATTACACTACTTCGTTACTCTCTACATAAAGTAACTCGTTACTTTACTCGTTACTTTACTCGCAGGGCCGGCCCGCCCCTCCCTACAGGCAGATCACGCAGACTGCTAAAGTTTCAAATGTTCTCTTTAGTTCAGTTTCCATTGTCGCATAAGACTGATCCAGATAGCTCTGACTATGGCTGTCCTCTGTCTCCTGCTATCTGTATTTTGCGCAGTATATCTCTGAACGATGCGATGGTGATTCCACTGTGCAAATGGGCAACATTATAGTGATGGGAATTATGGCTCTTTGAAGGGAGCCGGATCTTATGGCTCCGTTCCTTTCAAAGAGCCGTTCAAAAGAGCCGTTCAAAAGAGCCGTTTTTTAAAAAAGGGGGCAGGGTTACTAGGTTTATCTGCGAAATAATCACCAGGATAATGATTGACTGCATTGCCAGACCTAATGTCAATAATCTGCATTGTAAACATGACACAAGGTGGCGCCATATCCATGTCATTCATGTCAGTGAATGTACTTTGAATTTACCCTCTGCATGTGTTAAGTAAATAAAGTTGCCTTGCCTTGAATGAAATTCACGCAACTCTTAATATTAGTAGTGTGTTTTTAAGTGGCGATGGAGATTATTTGTTGACCCTGCTTTAAAGGATATTTTGCCTTTACAAATGGTGCGCTTTATCACTGCCTGGGTTTTGGTTGAAGTGCATCCAAATGCTGCTGCGTTTTCGCGTTTGGCTCATTTTCCATCCGAAAAACACGTCGTCTATCTGTCCAGTACCACTTGTTATGACTTCTCTCTCTCGCGTATTCCGTTAAGACCCACCCCACCTAACTCCTCGTGCTGAAACCTACCAATCAGAGTAGGGGCGGGTCTTCACAGAATACGTTTGGGGAACAAAATCAAGCTTTTTAAAAGGCGAGTGAATTTTGGCAGGCAGTGAGTGCGGACCAACTTTGATTGAACGATAAGAAGAACGGCTCTCACCAAGTACGACTCGGTTCCCCTCGTTCGTACCAAAGAGCCGTTCAAAAGAATCGGCTCGTTCGCGACCGACACATCACTACAACATTACCTCTACTATGAAGGATGCTACAAGCCTGTCCATCTCTGCTTTGGTTACCGGTCCTCCAAATTCTAATTTGTGCTGCTTCGGAGTCGGCGGCGGCGCACTCACAACATCCTCACTCTGGGTTCGGGGGTCCTTAGCTATTAGCTTCACCTTAGCATGTGTTCTTTGCAGGTGTTTGTTGAGGTTTGACGTGGTGTTTGCAGCAGTGGATAACAGCTTCTGGCCTGGACACAGTTTGCACCTCACCGTCACATTCCTGTCTATTCTTCGGACGAACTCAAAATAATGGGCATACCTCCACCCCTCGAAAGTTATCGCTGACTCTGCCATGTTTATGCAGCACTGCACGTGGAGATGTGGACGCGCAAGTCGCGCAGATTACGTACATATAAACCTGCGGCGGAAACCCCTCTTGTCTGTCAGTGTGATTATGACTGATTTTATAAAAGTAACGAAGTAACGCGTGTCGGGGCAATGTTAGTAACTGTAGTGTGATTACTGAATTATAAAAGTAACGCGTTACACTACTCCGTTACCGACAAAAGTTACTTTGTAACGCGTTATACCCAACTCTGCATTTCAAGAAGATTAAATGTCAACAGCAAACTTCACTTATATTTGTACGTTTCCTTTCTGCCGTCTACGTGTATGCAATACCAAGAGTAGACCAGCAGATGTCCCCATTCAGACTCAATGCAATCATTCAAGATCCAAGGGTTATATTATCATGTGCACAGCAGCTACAGTGTAGTTCTGGTAATGAACATCTTAGGTCCAGAGCTCCTCCAACAGTGCAACATATTATATAAAGGACATAATACAGTAATAACACAAAAATAAAAATAAAAATAGTGCAATGAAACAGAGCACGATAGATTTGAATAGAAATAGTGCAGGTGAAAGAACAGTCAGGTTAAAAGACATCCAAAGCATGGACTTGTTTTCGTTGTACTTTGGAAAAAAGGTTGTTCACTATTGCCACGTAGGTTTAATTCACCATCAAAGAATAGTATACTTACAGTCCCTAACAGGTACAGGTCTTTGCAGTTTGATCATACAAAACAAACAGAACTCCCAATCGCACGCAGAGGTACCAAATGCCCCAAAATCCCAAATCTTACCCAGTAGTCAATACCAACTGGTAAAATAAAAACAAGCCCTGGTTGCTGCTCTCAGGAGGGAGTCCAGGAGAAACGAGAGAAGGAAAGTGGCCTTCGCTCAGAATGTGTGTTACCTTCAAGGACAAGGGGGAAAATGTACAGGTAGCAAAACAGAGGACTAGACTTCAACTGTCACACACACTCCACAAGGTTTTACTTCAGCTTAAGCTCGAGCTCTTCGTAAAGATACGGGTCCAGCTCGCAGAGAGCGTTGATCAGAACCCTGCTGGCTGCAGCTCCTTTATTTCGCACCGCGTCCACCACCTCTCGTGCTCCTTCATCTTTGGGTTTGTTTCTGGCTGAATCCATTTCAGATTTAATGATCACTTCAGACTCAAAGAGTTTATCCAGAAGGTCCTTCAGGACAGGTGGAGTCACTCTTTGAACGAACTCTTTCCGAACTGAGAACAGCCACTGGACGCTGCTCTCTGCTGGGACTCTGTTCTCTGCTGGGACTCTGTTCTCTGCTGTGACTCTGCTCTCTGATGGGACGCTGCTCTCTGCTGGGACTCTGCTCTCTGCTGGGACTCTGCTCTCTGCTGGGACTCTGCTCTCTGCTGGGACGCTGCTCTCTGCTGGGACATTTCTCTGGGATAATTGCCGCCTTGGACCTGGTAGATAAACAGGGGAAAATACTTTTGTTGAATAACCAACAATCACATTAATCAGATCTCTTAAAAATGTAAGTAACGCGACATTCCCAGAGGTGGATTTCTGTTCACTTAAAGTTATAATATGTAACATGTCCTCATTAACCTCTTCATCACGATGGACCCGAGCTCGGGTCCGAAAACGCAACATCTGCAAGAAACAGCGTCTGAGGGCTTCTTAACATTTAACAAACTATGAATGTTTCATATCGACTTAACGGGAAGAAACTCAGCTAACTGACGATATGAACCATTTTTAGCCAAACGAAACACAACTCTAACGCTGAGCCTCTGAATTAGCCCTGAGCGAAAAAATGCTAACACAGTTAGCACAGAAATCACGGTATATACCCTTATTACTTATCGTAACTGCACATGCAATCCGGCGATTAGCATCGTGAGATTCCACAGATTCCAGAGATATCAGTATCATCTCTAAGCGATAACATTCGCGACAGGGGAAGCAAACACAGACATCACAACACGTAGCTTCACGGAGGAAACGGGGACATATTCTCACCTTAGTTGCTGTTTCTGATCAAAAGTCGTGTTCAATGGCATCAAAACGATAAAACGCTGCTGAAGGTTAATCCAATGTGTCTGTGTCACTTTGAAATGATTACTGATAATCCATCTTCATATTTACTAATCTGAGCCTAGGTTTCAGTTTTCAGCCTTCAGAGCATAACATTGCTTTCGTTTTGCTGCGCGTCACAATCACTCCTCTTTGGTAACTTTAGTTTTTATCCCATCATTCAAGGGTGGTTTTCACTATAAGTAATGTATTTTTTTTGGACGGACACTATCATTTACTATGTTCAATCTGAATTGACTTTAAAATAAAACAATTATATATTGATTCTGACTCTTCTACATCCAACTCACAGGTTTATCATTGCTTTGAGAAAAAAGTTTATTAATTTAACCTTTTTAGAAGGGAAGATATGGTCATTTGTTCTGGGAATGTCATTTTCGAGCCTGAAACCTGAAAGACAGGCTCAGGGCTTAACAGGTTAACATGTATAAAATCTCCTACACCTATGTTATTCATGTTTTGTTGAGTTGTGTACGTACATTATCCCAAATGGTTCAGAGAGATGTGTAATTTTAAAGGTAACAGTACGTTCATCACGGTCTCCTGTAATGGCGCTGTATCCAATTAACCATTAGAAGATGAAGACTACAACTCCCATGATGCCACGCTGTTTCACCACCACACTAGTTTTTACTATAGTTTAGGAATATTACAGGTTGTGTGTTTAAGGTCGTAATGATGCGCTGCCATGGAGCCTTAATAGAGAAGGCTATGAGATGGAGCTTTAGAGTTATCCAGTCTATCACTGGGTCTGAGCTCAGGTGGAGTCTTTACCTTCCAGTGATACGGGACAAGACCAGACAACGTTTCCATCTTGGTCCTTGACCTTCAACACCACTTTCTCTGTGCTCGTCGTCAGGTAAACTAGAAATGTCGGATGGTAGTTTGGTCCAAACCTGGATTCAAATTTTTTACTCTGAAAACCAGAAGGAGAAGTTAAATGTTGATCTGGATCTTTCCTGATTGTGGATCCACATGCAGATACATGTGTGTAAATGATCATTGTGTTTCTTTAGAAGAGTATCAGTGACTCACCTCAGGGTGTGTGAGGAAGCCCTCAGGTTCACAGTGCACACTGTATTTGTGATGAATGTGCAGCTCACAGTCGGAGGAGAGTCTGATGTTCACAGTACCTCTTTGTTTTTCAGCAACCTTCAGTAACAGGACATTTTGATCAATTTAAAACAACATGTTGACAGACCTGCTCTACAGAGATATAAGAATTACAATCAATTAAGAATAACAGTGTGTGGACATATTGTGTGTAGATTAATTAAAGTGTATAGGTTAGATACTTTTTGATGAAATTCCACTCCAACACATTCTCTATATATTTATTAGGGTTGTCAACATTAAAGGTGGGGTAGGTAAGTTTGAGAAACCGGCTCGAGATCGCTAGAATTTGAAAATACACAACCGGAGAAAATCTGCCACTTCCTTATAGAGCCCCTCCTCCAACACACACGAACGTGCACATGACCAATGAGGGCACGAGATAAGTTTGTGCACAGATGGAAGGCTGACAGGCAGGTAGGCCATCCAGTTATTTTAGCCGGGCCGGCTAAAATGATTGGTCGTGCTTTTTACAGTACTACAGCTTCCACAGATGATATTTTTTTATGGATTTTTTGTCAAAGCACTTAAGATATTCATTGCTATCGGGATGTTAAGAGCATTCCATGGAATATAACAAAAAGTGTATCTCGAGACGGTTTCTCAAACTTACCTACCCCACCTTTAACGTGTCAAAACTTGCGATTAATCTGGAAACCTTGACGCGTTAAAAGAATTAATGCATATTAATCACATGACCCATTCCTGTATGCGATCACACAAGATGCCGGCTCTAATCCCTAAAAACTACCAGAGGGTTGGCTAGCCATGGCTAACATCACTATGATGTCTAATGGAAGATCAAGGACAAAACTCCCCAGTTTTAATACTTAATGTCCGGCTCTGACCTGAGGACAAGCAAAGGATGTTGTAAAGCCACAACGAACCTTAACGGCACAAAACCCACGGTTTAAGGATTTTTTGCTCCACTGATCTAAACAAATACTCCCCGTCGTCGAGACGTCTTGCCTGGTGGAAATTAGCAAATAGTTAATTCCTTTTCTTTATTCTTCTATTCTATATTTTAGCCCTCAATAACTTCAGCATACTTTCAGCTACAGAAACCAAATATCAAAAATATTCAGCCTTTTCAGCACATGATGGAAAACTTTAAATGACTTCAAAACTTTGTATACTTTTTGAAATATTCATCTTTATAAACTATTTTTTTAACATGTAACTCAATGGGAGGAACCTTCAAATCCTCTTTTAGCTACAGCGTGCACCAAATGCTACTCCTTCCACATACTTTCATTCCAACTTTAAAACAGACACAAGACGTTCAGCTATTGAACTTGTATTCAGATTTTTTATATCTTCTACAGTTTTTTACTTATCCCAGTTTAGGTTTTGGTACATTTTATAATGGTTGCCTCTTGCCCCTTTTCCACCAAAACGGTTCCGGTTCAAGATCCGTTCTTTTTCTGGTGCTTAACTGGTTCTTCTCTTTAGTGTTTCCACCACTCAGAGCCCGACTGGTGCTGCCGCTGCTGCATCATGACATAATAAGTGAATGTGTGTCAGTCTGAATTGACGCTGTTTGGCATCACAACGCTGTTATGAAAGTTTCTCTGGTATAACATGGGTGATGTTAGCATAGCAACCGAAGCTAAACTGACTATATTGACTAGGCTACTTGTTGCTTGTTGCTTTAACTTGTGGCATAAGCCGTTTTCTACAGGCACATTTTACCGGCGTATTTTTCATTATGATTCTACTTGTGATAGTCGGACATGACAACCTGTGCAGTCCATGTATTGATTCCATCCGATAGCTGCTATAATACAAAACAACACGTCTGCCTGCTCTCCAATGATCAATAACAGCGAACGGATGGTCAAAGTAAGGTACAAATAAACAGAATCACACGAAGCCTGGTTAGTGTTGCCTGACTTTATAAAGTGTGTTTTCTTTTATAAGTGTGTCGTCGTGTTCTCAATTTGCTCAGCGCTACTACTTGTTACAACTCTTATTTGCCGTACTCGCCATTAAAGATCCCATGGCATGGCCATTTCTACTGATCATAATTCCATTGTTGAGGTCTACTAGAATAGATTTACATTGTTCAATGTTCCAAACTCACATTGGTTTCTCATACAGCATCTCTGTATAGTATGTGTATTCACTCTCTGTCCTAAACGGCTTGTTGGAGCTCCTGCCCCCCCCCCTCCCTATGAGCCCACTGTACTCTCTACATCCTGACTCTCTACGTCCTGACTCTCTACGTCCTGACTCTCTACGTCCTGACTCTCATCGTCCTGACTCTCTACATCCTGACTCTCATCGTCCTGACTCTCTACATCCTGACTCTCATCATCCTGACTCTCTACATCCTGACTCTCTACATCCTGACTCTCTACATCCTGACTCTCTACATCCTGACTCTCATCATCCTGACTCTCTACATCCTGACTCTCATCGTCCTGACTCTCTACGTCCTGACTCTCTACATCCTGACTCTCATCATCCTGACTCTCTACATCCTGACTCTCATCGTCCTGACTCTCTACATCCTGACTCTCATCATCCTGACTCTCTACATCCTGACTCTCATCATCCTGACTCTCTACATCCTGACTCTCATCATCCTGACTCTCTACATCCTGACTCTCATCATCCTGACTCTCTACATCCTGACTCTCATACATCCTGACTCTCATCGTCCTGACTCTCTACATCCTGACTCTCATCATCCTGACTCTCATCATCCTGACTCTCTACATCCTGACTCTCATCGTCCTGACTCTCTACGTCCTGACTCTCTACATCCTGACTCTCATCATCCTGACTCTCTACATCCTGACTCTCATCGTCCTGACTCTCTACATCCTGACTCTCATCGTCCTGACTCTCTACATCCTGACTCTCATCGTCCTGACTCTCTACATCCTGACTCTCATCATCCTGACTCTCTACATCCTGACTCTCATCGTCCTGACTCTCTACATCCTGACTCTCATCATCCTGACTCTCTACATCCTGACTCTCATCGTCCTGACTCTCTACATCCTGACTCTCATCATCCTGACTCTCTACATCCTGACTCTCATCGTCCTGACTCTCTACGTCCTGACTCTCTACATCCTGACTCTCATCGTCCTGACTCTCTACGTCCTGACTCTCTACATCCTGACTCTCTACATCCTGACTCTCATCATCCTGACTCTCTACATCCTGACTCTCTACGTCCTGACTCTCATCATCCTGACTCTCTACATCCTGACTCTCATCATCCTGACTCTCTACATCCTGACTCTCATCGTCCTGACTCTCTACATCCTGACTCTCTACGTCCTGACTCTCTACATCCTGACTCTCTACGTCCTGACTCTCTACATCCTGACTCTCATCATCCTGACTCTCTACATCCTGACTCTCTACGTCCTGACTCTCTGCGTCCTGACTCTCTACGTCCTGACTCTCTACATCCTGACTCTCTACATCCTGACTCTCTGCGTCCTGACTCTCTACGTCCTGACTCTCTACATCCTGACTCTCTACGTCCTGACTCTCTACGTCCTGACTCTCTACGTCCTGACTCTCTACGTCCTGACTCTCTACGTCCTGACTCTCTACATCCTGACTCTCTACATCCTGACTCTCTACGTCCTGACTCTCTACATCCTGACTCTCTACATCCTGACTCTCTACGTCCTGACTCTCTACATCCTGACTCTCTACATCCTGACTCTCTACGTCCTGACTCTCTACATCCTGACTCTCTACATCCTGACTCTCTACGTCCTGACTCTCTACATCCTGACTCCTGACTCTCTACATCCTGACTCTCTACGTCCTGACTCTCTACATCCTGACTCTCTACATCCTGACTCTCTGCGTCCTGACTCTCTACGTCCTGACTCTCTACATCCTGACTCTCATCATCCTGACTCTCTACATCCTGACTCTCTACATCCTGACTCTCATCATCCTGACTCTCTACATCCTGACTCTCTACATCCTGACTCTCATCGTCCTGACTCTCTACATCCTGACTCTCATCATCCTGACTCTCTACATCCTGACTCTCATCGTCCTGACTCTCTACGTCCTGACTCTCATCGTCCTGACTCTCTACGTCCTGACTCTCTACGTCCTGACTCTCATCATCCTGACTCTCTACTTCCTGACTCTCTACATCCTGACTCTCTACATCCTGACTCTCTACATCCTGACTCTCTACATCCTGACTCTCTACATCCTGACTCTCTACGTCCTGACTCTCTACATCCTGACTCTCTACATCCTGACTCTCTACGTCCTGACTCTCATCATCCTGACTCTCATCATCCTGACTCTCTACGTCCTGACTCTCATCATCCTGACTCTCTACATCCTGACTCTCTACATCCTGACTCTCATCATCCTGACTCTCATCATCCTGACTCTCTACGTCCTGACTCTCATCATCCTGACTCTCTACATCCTGACTCTCTACGTCCTGACTCTCTACGTCCTGACTCTCATCGTCCTGACTCTCTACGTCCTGACTCTCATCGTCCTGACTCTCTACGTCCTGACTCTCTACGTCCTGACTCTCATCATCCTGACTCTCTACATCCTGACTCTCTACGTCCTGACTCTCTACGTCCTGACTCTCTACATCCTGACTCTCATCATCCTGACTCCTGACTCTCTACGTCCTGACTCTCTACGTCCTGACTCTCTACGTCCTGACTCTCTACGTCCTGACTCTCATCATCCTGACTCTCTACGTCCTGACTCTCATCATCCTGACTCTCATCGTTCTGACTCTCATCATCCTGACTCTCATCATCCTGACTCCTGACTCTCTACGTCCTGACTCTCTACGTCCTGACTCTCATCGTCCTGACTCTCTACGTCCTGACTCTCATCATCCTGACTCTCATCATCCTGACTCCTGACTCTCTACGTCCTGACTCTCTACATCCTGACTCTCTACGTCCTGACTCTCATCATCCTGACTCTCATCGTTCTGACTCTCATCGTCCTGACTCTCTACATCCTGACTCTCATCATCCTGACTCCTGACTCTCTACGTCCTGACTCTCATCGTCCTGACTCTCATCGTTCTGACTCTCATCGTCCTGACTCTCTACGTCCTGACTCTCTACGTCCTGACTCTCTACGTCCTGACTCTCATCATCCTGACTCTCTACATCCTGACTCTCTACTTCCTGACTCTCTACATCCTGACTCTCATCATCCTGACTCTCTACATCCTGACTCTCATCGTCCTGACTCTCTACATCCTGACTCTCTACTTCCTGACTCTCTACATCCTGACTCTCTACTTCCTGACTCTCTACATCCTGACTCTCATCATCCTGACTCTCTACATCCTGACTCTCATCATCCTGACTCTCTACATCCTGACTCTCATCATCCTGACTCTCTACATCCTGACTCTCTACATCCTGACTCTCTACATCCTGACTCTCTACTTCCTGACTCTCTACATCCTGACTCTCATCATCCTGACTCTCTACGTCCTGACTCTCTACGTCCTGACTCTCATCATCCTGACTCTCTACGTCCTGACTCTCATCATCCTGACTCTCTACGTCCTGACTCTCATCATCCTGACTCTCATCATCCTGACTCTCTACATCCTGACTCTCATCATCCTGACTCTCTACGTCCTGACTCTCTACGTCCTGACTCTCTACGTCCTGACTCTCATCATCCTGACTCTCTACGTCCTGACTCTCTACGTCCTGACTCTCATCGTCCTGACTCTCTACGTCCTGACTCTCATCGTCCTGACTCTCTACATCCTGACTCTCTACATCCTGACTCTCATCGTCCTGACTCTCTACGTCCTGACTCTCTACGTCCTGACTCTCTACGTCCTGACTCTCATCATCCTGACTCTCTACATCCTGACTCTCATCGTCCTGACTCTCTACGTCCTGACTCTCTACGTCCTGACTCTCTACGTCCTGACTCTCTACGTCCTGACTCTCATCATCCTGACTCTCATCATCCTGACTCTCTACTTCCTGACTCTCTACGTCCTGACTCTCTACGTCCTGACTCTCTACGTCCTGACTCTCTACATCCTGACTCTCATCGTCCTGACTCTCTACGTCCTGACTCTCTACGTCCTGACTCTCTACGTCCTGACTCTCATCATCCTGACTCTCATCATCCTGACTCTCTACATCCTGACTCTCATCGTCCTGACTCTCTACGTCCTGACTCTCTACGTCCTGACTCTCTACGTCCTGACTCTCTACGTCCTGACTCTCATCATCCTGACTCTCATCATCCTGACTCTCTACTTCCTGACTCTCTACGTCCTGACTCTCTACGTCCTGACTCTCTACGTCCTGACTCTCTACATCCTGACTCTCTACATCCTGACTCTCTACATCCTGACTCTCATCATCCTGACTCTCTACATCCTGACTCTCATCATCCTGACTCTCTACATCCTGACTCTCTACTTCCTGACTCTCTACATCCTGACTCTCATCGTCCTGACTCTCTACGTCCTGACTCTCTACGTCCTGACTCTCTACGTCCTGACTCTCATCATCCTGACTCTCTACATCCTGACTCTCATCATCCTGACTCTCTACATCCTGACTCTCTACTTCCTGACTCTCTACATCCTGACTCTCATCATCCTGACTCTCTACATCCTGACTCTCATCGTCCTGACTCTCTACATCCTGACTCTCTACTTCCTGACTCTCTACATCCTGACTCTCTACTTCCTGACTCTCTACATCCTGACTCTCATCATCCTGACTCTCTACATCCTGACTCTCATCATCCTGACTCTCTACATCCTGACTCTCATCATCCTGACTCTCTACATCCTGACTCTCTACATCCTGACTCTCTACTTCCTGACTCTCTACATCCTGACTCTCATCATCCTGACTCTCTACGTCCTGACTCTCTACGTCCTGACTCTCATCATCCTGACTCTCTACGTCCTGACTCTCATCATCCTGACTCTCTACGTCCTGACTCTCATCATCCTGACTCTCATCATCCTGACTCTCTACATCCTGACTCTCATCATCCTGACTCTCTACGTCCTGACTCTCTACGTCCTGACTCTCTACGTCCTGACTCTCTACGTCCTGACTCTCTACGTCCTGACTCTCATCGTCCTGACTCTCTACGTCCTGACTCTCATCGTCCTGACTCTCTACATCCTGACTCTCTACATCCTGACTCTCATCGTCCTGACTCTCTACGTCCTGACTCTCTACGTCCTGACTCTCTACGTCCTGACTCTCATCATCCTGACTCTCTACATCCTGACTCTCATCGTCCTGACTCTCTACGTCCTGACTCTCTACGTCCTGACTCTCTACGTCCTGACTCTCTACGTCCTGACTCTCATCATCCTGACTCTCATCATCCTGACTCTCTACTTCCTGACTCTCTACGTCCTGACTCTCTACGTCCTGACTCTCTACGTCCTGACTCTCTACATCCTGACTCTCATCGTCCTGACTCTCTACGTCCTGACTCTCTACGTCCTGACTCTCTACGTCCTGACTCTCATCATCCTGACTCTCATCATCCTGACTCTCTACATCCTGACTCTCATCGTCCTGACTCTCTACGTCCTGACTCTCTACGTCCTGACTCTCTACGTCCTGACTCTCTACGTCCTGACTCTCATCATCCTGACTCTCATCATCCTGACTCTCTACTTCCTGACTCTCTACGTCCTGACTCTCTACGTCCTGACTCTCTACGTCCTGACTCTCTACATCCCTGACTCTCTACATCCTGACTCTCTACATCCTGACTCTCATCATCCTGACTCTCTACATCCTGACTCTCATCATCCTGACTCTCTACATCCTGACTCTCTACTTCCTGACTCTCTACATCCTGACTCTCATCATCCTGACTCTCTACATCCTGACTCTCTACATCCTGACTCTCTACATCCTGACTCTCTACGTCCTGACTCTCTACATCCTGACTCTCATCATCCTGACTCTCTACTTCCTGACTCTCTACATCCTGACTCTCATCATCCTGACTCTCTACATCCTGACTCTCATCATCCTGACTCTCTACTTCCTGACTCTCTACATCCTGACTCTCATCATCCTGACTCTCTACTTCCTGACTCTCTACATCCTGACTCTCTACATCCTGACTCTCATCATCCTGACTCTCTACATCCTGACTCTCTACATCCTGACTCTCTACCTATCTCTACGTCCTGACTCTCTACGTCCTGACTCTCATCGTCCTGACTCTCTACATCCTGACTCTCTACATCCTGACTCTCTACGTCCTGACTCTCATCGTCCTGACTCTCTACATCCTGACTCTCTACATCCTGACTCTCATCATCCTGACTCTCTACTTCCTGACTCTCTACATCCTGACTCTCATCATCCTGACTCTCTACATCCTGACTCTCTACATCCTGACTCTCATCATCCTGACTCTCTACTTCCTGACTCTCTACATCCTGACTCTCATCATCCTGACTCTCTACATCCTGACTCTCTACATCCTGACTCTCTACGTCCTGACTCTCATCATCCTGACTCTCATCATCCTGACTCTCTACATCCTGACTCTCATCATCCTGACTCTCTACATCCTGACTCTCTACATCCTGACTCTCTACGTCCTGACTCTCATCATCCTGACTCTCTACATCCTGACTCTCTACATCCTGACTCTCATCATCCTGACTCTCTACATCCTGACTCTCTACATCCTGACTCTCATCATCCTGACTCTCTACATCCTGACTCTCTACGCATTTTCAGCAGGAAATGCATTTTCTAGTTAGTATTAAAGTAACTAGTAGTCCATCCGCCTAGAGTTGGTGCTGACCGCAGAGAAAACGTGCTTAAAGACTTTAAAAGAATGAAACTATCGTGCTATTACATTACATTACATTACATTTAGCTGAAGCTTTTATCCCAAGCGACTTACAATAAGTGCATTCGACCAAGAAGATACAAACTTGAAGAAAACAGAATCATATAAGTACATCAGGTTTCATAGAGCCAACACATTTCAAGTGCTACTCAACTGACTTTATCAACTGCTATCATATTATCTCTCTCAGTAGGGGGCCTCTACTTCTTAATGTCTTTTTTAACGTATTTTAAAGTATTGAGGTAAACTTCGAGTTTGATAACCAAAGTAGAGTGTGGCACTCCATGTTAATAATGAAGAAATAATTATTAAATCTGCACAAGCAATATACGCAAAAGATTCACTTCAGATCTTAATCTTCTCCCAGCACGAGAACGTTTGCGAAGAGGAGCAGTGTGTGTGGAAACAGGTTTAAAACCAGTGTTTAGTCTGATGGTGAGCACATTACCTCCTCCACAAGGACGTTGTTCTGCAGAAGATGTACATCCAGTATTTGATCCACTCTGTCCGCGGGTCGTAGGAACAGCAGAATTTGGCCATTTATCGGCCACCCTAGAAACCTTTTCAATGTATCGATGATAACGCCAAAGGAAGAGAGATGAAGCACCTTCACCACCACGTGAGTGCGTGTGACCTCCAGCGGCTCCAAGACGCTCAGGCCTTCATCAGTGATGTGGACGACAGACAACAGGCCGTCCAGGAGCAGCGCTGTGGAGCAAAGAGCTGGTCATCTGTTGCTTTGCTGCTGAAACAGCTTCATCATATTCAATGACACTTTAGTTCAGAGCTAATGTTCATCTGATGTCATTCACTTTGGAGCCTCACTGGGATGTACCAGTTTATATCCTCCACCTTTTATGTTAATGTTTAATTGTTGTTCCGTTCCCCTGTGATCTTTCTGGAGGTGAGCATGCGTAATTATTTTCTAATTTAAAAGACTGCTGAGATGTTTGTAATCTGCAGCCAGAACAGCTTGACTGTGTTCGGTCTCATGTCTGAGTGATTCTCTAGACGTGTGAAGAGTTTTCTAAAGCTTTCAGGGCGTAGAAAGTCTAACTTATAAATGTTGTTGTCTGTTTTTTTTTGTACATGCTTCAGCCAGACTGACAATGTAGAGAGCAGAAAGAGCAACAGATGGATAACAAAGTAATAATTAATCAAACTGCTAGCTTAGAGTGAGTTAGCGTTGAGTTAGCACTGTTAGCAGCTAAACATGCTGTGGACTGACAGGTCACAGTTTACATGTCTTTAATATACAGTGAGGAGACTGCAGAGGCCCAAAGACACTCCAACTCAGTATTTAGAGCTGCATTGCATCGTCTGCTTCAATAATGATGTCATGAAACACATCGATTAAAGGTGGGGTAGGTAATTTTGGAGAAACCAGCTCGAGTGCAGAATTTGAAAATACACAACCTCCTCCAACACACACGAACGCGCACATGACCAATGAGGGCACGAGATAAGTTTGTGCACGAGATGGAAGGCTGACAGGCAGGTAGGCCATCCAGTCATCTGCCCCGGGCCGAGGCAGATGACTGGCCACGGCTTCCACAGATTACATTTTTTAATGTATTTATTGTCAAAGCATTTAATATATTCATTGCTATCGGGATGTTAAGAGTATTCCATGGAATATAACAAGTGTTTCTGAAATAAATGACATACCCCACCTTTAAATGGATGTTTTTAATGATTTAATTCTTCTTCTTTTGGGGGCACGACTATTTTGAATGTAAAGAACAGATTTTGTGTCTGAATTAACTTATCTTTGTTAAACTAGTTTAATAAAGCTGCTTTATAACTTTTTAACGGTAGTGGATATCATAAGGTGCTAAACATTATATAAGTGTATTTGTTAACACTAGATGTCTTTACCATCCTCTGTCTCACTGTGCGGCAGGTGGAGCTGGCAGACGGCAGCTTCATCAGAACTCTTCACGTCGAACAGCGGCCCTGCTGCCTGCTTGCCAGCTGATTGGAGGAGACTCTCATCCCAAGGGGCCGTCCTGTACAGAAGCTCCGCCTCCTTAGCCATGATGAACACCAGGCCAGTCGAAGCACACTGGAACTCACCTGGACCAGTACACCTGAACCTGTAGACACACAAGAGACAAGTTACTACAAGAAGCCTTCACTGGCCTGTGTTCTGACTGACAGGTGTTCATCCAGCTGGATCTGACCTGGAGGAAGGTTTGTTGAAAGATCTGAAACACCTGATGGTTACAGGAACATCACTGAAGATGTGTCCACATGCATCAGGATGTGTGTGTACACTTTCATTAAATTAACAAAATGTCTAGTCCAGCGAGGATCTAGACTGGTACAAGAAAACAATCCTACACACAGAGGCATTATTTTATTCATGTCTGCTGGAAAGAGATTGGATGCAAAACCTCAAGGTGAAAGACATGACATCAAACACAATGAAATGAATATATACCTGTATGAAGACTCAGGTGTGTGTTCAGGTGAGAAGGATTCAGGAGCCTGGAACAAACAAAGTTATTTATTATATTAGAAATCAAGTTAAGTTCTAGCTTCAACTCTGTGCAGCTGCTCCTCTCTCACCTTTGTGTCTGTCTTCACTTCCTGTTCCACATCGGAGTCACCTGATGGAGAGAAGAGGTGAGAAAAATAATAATAAAACAATAATAATAATTATTGTACTATAAATACCTTTTAAGATCAGATTTATTGTACAATATCTTGATGAATGGAGGACATGGTTTCAGTACTCACAGGTCTTCTGGATCGTGGATCTGAACGTCTCTCCACCATATCCGATCCTGTAGGGATGAACACAATCCAACAGTTTGAGATCCAGTTTAAAATAAGTGTTTGTTCTTTGAGTCAGCTTCAGAGTCCTGATCCAATGCTTCACATCCCATCATATCCTCTCTGCAAACACTACGACTGACTGCCACAGCTCTCAGCTGCATTACAGAGTTAACTAGGCATTAGTCCAGGAACAAAACAACTTCATAGAAAAAACAAACAGACTCACTTTTTAACTGTAAAATGTGTCTGTTAATGAGTTGCAGCTGACTGAACAACACATTCTCACTCACAACTCGGCCTATGTTGACGTTGTGTCAGGGTCCCTGTCGTCACTTTCCAACGCAAGGGGGGGCCCTTTAAGCGTCGAGTTTCAACTCAGGTGTTTAAAGGATCAGAGTGAATTATGCAGAGTAGGATTTGTCTGTTAACAAGTTGCTCCTGACTGAAATGTGGCTTTGCATTGTCAGCTTGCATTATATTGTTCTTGGGAGAACGCAAGAAAAGAAACATGAGATGAACAAAAGGAGAAACTGCAGATAAATGGTAACATCACTGATGTGTTGTGCTAAGCTAGGCTACGCCTGGAAGGTGGAACTGGAGAGATTCCCCAGTGAGAGGAACACATCCACCTCCCTGTGTTCAATACAATCCTGCTGAACCAGCAGAGACTGAGTCGACCCCTTACTGACCTGAGAGTCTCCAGTCTGCAGTCTGGCCTCTCCAGAAGATCTCTCAGCTCCACTCCTGAATCCTTCAGATCGTTGGCACTCAGGTCCAGATGTCTCAGATGGATGTTGGACTTCAGAGCTGAGGCCAGAGCAGAACAGCTGATCTCTGACAAGCTGCAGCCCTCCAGTCTGAATAAAGAACACATGATGTAAGTTTAGAAAACAATGTTCCTGATTGAAATAATGAAAGGTTTAATAATCTGATTATAGCTGGAGAAGTAGAGAATGTAGACGTTTATAAAGTGGACTCTCCCGACAGGTTAAAAACAGTAAGGTCCAAAAAGTGAAAAGAGCTCTCATTAATATGAAAGACAACGTTCTTCACCTTCAATAAAAAGTGGTGACTTCACATCATAAACTCTGCTCCTTCTACACTAACTTGTGATGTGCAGCCAGACAAATCAAAACCCACAGAAACTGATTCAACTCAAGATCACAGAGTTTACAAAGAAGTCAGGATGAATTTAGAAGAAATGTGATCAAAATAAATAGAGAATATTTATTTCAGGAATAGTGGAGACATAGATCACAGCATCTTCAGTGTAAACTATTCAGTCAGTTTGAGCATCATGCAGCTTCAGAAACATGTTAGAAACAGCAACAACTGAACATATTTGTTAGTGTTTGATAGTTTTAATAGAAATTAGGGCTGTCAGTTGATTAAAATATTTAATCGCGATTAATCGCATGATTGTCCATAGTTAATCGCGATTAATCGCAAATGAATCGCACATTTTTTATCTGTTCTAAATGTACCTTAGAGGGATATTTTTCAAGTTGTGTATGTGTGGCGAGTCGCGCCACACATACACACAAAGACAGATAACAGGCTCATCACAGACAAACTGGATGTGGCCAAGTACTTGAACATTTTTTTCACAAACATAGCCACAACTCTTGTAAATAAATTACCCTCCCACTCAGGGCTTTTTGGAGTAGATCACATCATGACCTACTACAAAAACCTAGGGGTACGCAAAGATGATTTCAGTCTAGCAAGGGTAACAACAGCAGAGGTACTCATTAAACTGAGCGCCCTCAAACCTAACAAGGCCACTGGCCACGACAATATCCCCTCCAAATTCCTCAGAGACACAGCAACCACCATCTCACCAGTCATAGCTCACATAATTAACCTCTCCATAAAACAGGGAAAAGTTCCCAAAGACTTCAAAATTGCAAGAGTAACCCCCCTGCACAAAAAGGGCAGCAAATTGGACCCAGGCAACTACCGCCCTGTTTCTATACTTACCTCCATCTCGAAAGTCATGGAAAAAATAGTATATGAACAGGTCGAAAAGTACCTCGCGGAAAAGAAACTAATCTATGAATTTCAATCTGGCTTTAGAACATCCCACTCCACTGACACATGCCTTCTTTATTTGAACGACCACATCAAACAAGAGGTGGACGAGGGTAAATACTGCGGCATGGTGATGCTGGACCTACAAAAGGCTTTCGACACTGTCAATCACCCCATTCTGATTGACAAGCTAAAAGCAATTGGTTTTGATAAACTATCGGTGAGCTGGATGCAATCCTACCTGGAGGGGAGAGAACAGATGGTGGAGGTAAACGGTACTCTGTCCCCCCCCTCCCAGTGAGCTGTGGTGTTCCACAAGGAAGCATATTAGGGTCCGTTACTGTTCCTAATTTATGCAAATGACATGTCATCAGCATGTGACTGCAACTTGTTCCTGTTCGCGGACGACTCAGCCCTGCTGGTCTCTGACAGGAGCAGATTGCAGGTTGAAAAAAACCCTCAGCTCCGAGCTCGGCAGAATCTGCACCTGGCTCGCCAATAATAAATTATCATTACACCTGGGTAAAACAGAGTCCATTCTCTTCGGTTCGAAACATAATCTCAGCAAATCCGACGACTTCTCAGTTGCAGTGGGTGACATTATTGTCACTAGTAAGAAGGAAATTAAATACCTAGGATCTATTCTTCAGGCAAACCTCTCCTGTGACAAAATGGCATCCAATGTAATAAAAAAAGTCAATCAAAGAACTAGATTCCTATACCGGATCTCCTCTCTGGTAAACAAAAACACCCTGAAAACTCTGGCAGGAGCACTCATTCAAGGGTACTATGACTATGCTTGCACGTCATGGTACCATAGCACCTCCAAGGCGCTAAAAATAAAACTTCAAACATCGCAAAATAAACTGGTCAGACTACTGCTTGACCTTTCATCTAGAACCCACCTCACCTCTGCCCACTTTGACAACCTAGGATGGCTTAGAGTAGACGACAGAGTACAGCAACTTGCAATGGGCCTGGTCTACAAGATCCACTACACCTCTATGGTACCCATGTACATGTCAAAATTCTTCCTAAAGGTCAAGGAATACCATGATCATAACACCAGAGGGAGCTCCACAAATCATGTAAAACCCAGATTTGGCACAAAAAAGGGGAAATACACGTTTCGCAATTATGCCACATCAAGGTGGAACGCTCTTCCCACAACTGTAAAGGAAAGTAAAACTATACTTACCTTCAAAACCTCTCTTAAAGAGCACCTTCGGGGGAAAGCATTGCAAAACTGGCCCCGGTAATGGTACAAATCTCAACCTGTCGTACAATGGACAGCTTCCCCCCCGCATCTATGTATATACTCGCATTTTAGACTCTGTTACTAACTGTATATCTGTAGACTTGGTATGTCTTAAATGTCCGGTTAGGATGTATTAGAACGAAATCTAAAATGAAAATTGTAATTAAGCCATCTGTATGTAAAAAACCACCTATATGTAAATTGTAAATAAGCCATCTGTATGTCAAATATGTCTTATATGTCTTAAATGATATGATGAATTGGAAATGGGGGACCCTGATGTAAACAAGACGAAAGTCTTTCTCTGGTCTGCATCCCCTTAACAATTGTATGTTTTGAGCTGTACTGTACTGTACCCAATATACAAGCTGTTAATAAACTTTTCAATCAATCAATCACACCCTCCCGGTCCTCCCGATGGCCAGTCCGGGCCTCCCGGTGAGCGTGGAAGTGTGGTCTGCCACAAGCGGGCGGCAGGAGCGGGGCTGTCAGCATCAGCTTGTAGATGGTATTTTAAACTCGATGCGCTCTGAAACTACGGGGCGGCCGAGGACAAAAAATACACATGCGTTAATCGCGTTAAAATAATTAGTGGCGTTAATTTTTTTTTTTGCGTTAACGCGTTATTAACGCGTTAACTTGACAGCCCTAATAGAAATATGTAATTAGTGTATTCATGTGTTTATAATGTCATTTATTTTAAAACATGACGGAGAATAAAAGATGAATTCCAGGTGTTTAAAGGTTCAGAGTGAATTATGCAGAGTATGATTTTTCTTTAACATAGCTCTGCTACAGTCAATGAACTAAACCACAGAAGAAGAAAGTAGACTTTAGCATTAAGATGCTCAGTGAGGATCAGGATCATATCAGCCTGATGTCTGCAGCTCAGAGTCAACACAACTCTCACATATTCATCTCAGCACAGAAGATAGAGATGGAGAACTGACCTGAGAGTCTCCAGTCTGCAGTCTGGGCTCTCCAGAAGATCTATCAGCAGCTCCACTCCTGAATCCTGAAGAGCGTTGGCACTCAGGTCCAGATCTCTCAGATGGATGTTGGACTTCAGAGCTGAGATCAGAGCAGAACAGCTGATCTCTGACAAGCTGCAGTACTCCAGACTGAATAAAGAACACATGATGTAAGTTTAGAAAACAATGTTCCTGATTGAAATAATGAAAGGTTTAATAATCTGATTATAGCTGGAGAAGTAGAGAATGTAGACGTTTATAAAGTGGACACTCCCGACAGGTTAAAAACAGTAAGATCCAAAAAGTGAAAAGAGCTCTCATTAATATGAAAGACAACGTTCTTCATCTTCAATAAAAAGTGGTGACTTCACATCATAAACTCTGCTCCTTCTACACTAACTCGTGATGTGCAGCCAGACAAATCAAAACCCACAGAAACTGATTCAACTCAAGATCACAGAGTTTACAAAGAAGTCAGGATGAATTTAGAAGAAATGTGATCAAAATAAATAGAGAATATTTATTTTAGGAATAGTGGAGACATAGATCACAGCATCTTCAGTTTAAACTATTCAGTCAGTTTGAGCATCATGCAGCTTCAGAAACATGTTAGAAACAGCAACAACTGAACATATTTGTTAGTGTTTGATAGTTTTAATAGAAATATTTAATTATTGTATTCATGTGTTTATAATGTCATTTATTTTAAAACATGACGGAGAATATAAGATGAATTCCAGGTGTTCAAAGGATCAGAGTGAATTATGCAGAGTAGGATTTGTCTGTTAACAAGTTGCTCCTGACTGAAATGTGGCTTTGCATTGTCAGCTTGCATTATATTGTTCTTGGGAGAACGCAAGAAAAGAAACATGAGATGAACAAAAGGAGAGACTGCAGATAAATGGTAACATCACTGATGTGTTGTGCTAAGCTAGGCTACGCCTAGAAGGTGGAACTGGAGAGATTCCCCAGTGAGAGGAACACATCCACCTCCCTGTGTTCAATACAATCCTGCTGAACCAGCAGAGACTGAGTCGACCCCTTACTGACCTCAGAGTCTTCAGTCTACAGTCTGGACTCTCCAGAAGATCTCTCAGCTCCACTCCTGAATCCTTCAGAGCGTTGTAACTCAGGTCCAGATCTCTCAGATGGATGTTGGACTTCAGAGCTGAGATCAGAGCAGAACAGCTGATCTCTGACAAACTGCACCACTCCAGACTGAATAAAGAACACATGATGTAAGTTTAGAAAACAATGTTCCTGATTGAAATAATGAAAGGTTTAATAATCTGATTATAGCTGGAGAAGTAGAGAATGTAGACGTTTATAAAGTGGACACTCCCGACAGGTTAAAAACAGTAAGATCCAAAAAGTGAAAAGAGCTCTCATTAATATGAAAGACAACGTTCTTCATCTTCAATAAAAAGTGGTGACTTCACATCATAAACTCTGCTCTTTCTACACTAACTCGTGATGTGCAGCCAGACAAATCAAAACCCACAGAAACTGATTCAACTCAAGATCACAGAGTTTACAAAGAAGTCAGGATGAATTTAGAAGAAATGTGATCAAAATAAATAGAGAATATTTATTTCAGGAATAGTGGAGACATAGATCACAGCATCTTCAGTTTAAACTATTCAGTCAGTTTGAGCATCATGTAGCTTCAGAAACATGTTAGAAACAGCAACAACTGAACATATTTGTTAGTGTTTGATAGTTTTAATAGAAATATGTAATTATTGTATTCATGTGTTTATAATGTCATTTATTTTAAAACATGACGGAGAATAAAAGATGAATTCCAGGTTTTTAAAGGTTCAGAGTGAATTATGCAGAGTATGATTTTTCTTTAGCATAGCTCTGCTACAGTCAATGAACTAAACCACAGAAGAAGAAAGTAGACTTTAGCATTAAGATGCTCAGTGAGGATCAGGATCATATCAGCCTGATGTCTGCAGCTCAGAGTCAACACAACTCTCACATATTCATCTCAGCACAGAAGATAGAGATGGAGAACTGACTTGAGAGTCTCCAGTCTGCAGTCTGGACTCTCCAGAACATCTCTCAGCAGCTCCACTCCTGAATCCTCCAGAGCGTTGTAACTCAGGTCCAGATCTCTCAGATGGATGTTGGACTTCAGAGCTGAGATCAGAGCAGAACAGCTGATCTCTGACAAGCTGCAGCTCATCAGACTGAATAAAGAACACATGATGTAAGTTTAGAAAACAATGTTCCTGATTGAAATAATGAAAGGTTTAATAATCTGATTATAGCTGGAGAAGTAGAGAATGTAGACGTTTATAAAGTGGACACTCCCGACAGGTTAAAAACAGTAAGATCCAAAAAGTGAAAAGAGCTCTCATTAATATGAAAGACAACGTTCTTCACCTTCAATAAAAAGTGGTGACTTCACATCATAAACTCTGCTCCTTCTACACTAACTCGTGATGTGCAGCCAGACAAATCAAAACCCACAGAAACTGATTCAACTCAAGATCACAGAGTTTACAAAGAAGCAGCACCAGAGTCTGAATAAAGAAAACATCATGTAAGTTCAGAGAACAATGGTCCTGCTTGAGATAGTTCAAAGTCTCATCATCTTTTCAGACCTGGAGAGGGTTCAGATGCCAATGTCAAAAATGATGAAGATACTTTTAGAAATGTAATAGTGAATAACTATAAATGCATTGATAATGCATCAGAAGAACCTCCTTCATCTCCCTCACAGCTCATCAGTACTGACAGCATCTTCACTGACTCATGGAGCACAGTGAGAGTCTGTGGAAGCTCACACACTGTCCCCTCACACATTTACTTTCTCTGCTTTCTGTTATTCTTGTCAAATATTCAGCAATTTAGAAAGAAATGTGAACTTATTCAAATATCTTTGTACTCAGGCAAATGATGGAATTATAAATATATCAATTATAAATACAGTACAAAACCACATGAACTACAGCCAGTGATCTGACCTCAGAGTCTTCAGTCTACAGTTTGGACTCTTTAGTCCAGAACTCAGCTGCTCCACCTCTGAATCCTGCAGATCTACTCTCAGCTTCAGCTCTCTCAGAGCGGAGGGGTCGGACTTCAGAGCTGAGGCCACGACTTCCCAGTCTAAGAATCCACTGGCAGGAATTCTGTTAGAACACATATTACAGAATTTGTTTATATAACAAAAGGGGAAACAACATATTTACTTCATGCATTTGAGGAAAAACATTTTGAATCTCATGATCTGATTACCACTGGATGTTAGTCTATTTAATATTTGGTGGAGTGTGATCTGATCCCATGTCTGTCACCTCTCTGCTAGCTACCTTCTAGACTAGAGAAGACTAGAGTCAACATAAACCACATATTGCTCTGTGTCTAATTTAACGATAAAGAAACTGCAATCATTTCATAATAACTTTACTGCATTCAATGACATATGTAAAGTTATTCTGTATGTTCTGATCACATGTTGCTGTGATAAAACATCCTTCATATTATTTTGACAAGGAAAATGAAGAGAAGAAAAAACTGTAACATTTTAAAATGATTAGAATAATTGTATTAATTCAATTTTGCTCTCACAGTATGTGAAACAGCAACAAGTTGTATAGTGTTTATTTTAAAAACTAAAATCCTTATCTACACTAATCTATAAAGTTAATCACATCTGGACTCACACAGCGTTCCTGCAGTTCCTCACAGCTGGAATCAGTCTCCGTCGTCCCTCCTCTGATGTTTTGGACTTCTCCAGGTCCAACTCATCCAGAACCTCCTCTGACATCTGCAGCATGTAGGCCAGAGCATAGTAGCGTTCCACAGAGAGTCTCTTCTCTGATCTGTTCTCTGACTTCAGGAACTCTGTGATCTCCTGATGTACTGAGTGGTCCTTCATCTCTGTCAGACAGTGGAGGATGTTGATGCTCCTGTCTTCATCAGAGACTTCATCACTTCTCATCTCCTTCAGGTTGCTGATGGCTCTCTGGATGATTTCTGGACGGTTGTCTGTGCGACCCAGCAGGCCTCCTAAGAGTCTCTGGTTGGACTCCAGAGAGAGGCCGTGGAGAAAGCGGACAAACAGGTCCAGGTGGCCATTTTCACTTCTGAGGGATTTCATCATGGCACTCTTTAGGAAGACATCCAGGGATGGGTAATCCTGATCACTGCTATCACTGTTGTCATCGTCCAAGTCTCCCTGCAGGAAGTCCTCCAGTACCTCTGTGTCTCTGTTGGTGTAACAGTGCAACATGTAGACTGCAGCCAGAAACTCCTGAATGCTCAGATGAACAAAGCAGTAGACTGTTTTCTTGAATATCACTCTCTCTCTTTTAAAGATCTCTGTACAAACTCCTGAGTGCACCAAGGCCTCGGTGAGATCAAGACCACAGCGCTGCAGGTCTTCTTGGTAGAACATGATGTGTCCTTTCTCCAGATGTTCAAACGCCAGCCTCCCCAGCTTCAGAAGAAGCTCCCTGTCAGCCTCCGTCAGCTGCTGTGGACTCGTCTCATGTCCCTCTTCATACTTCTGCTTCTTCCTCTTGGTCTGGACCAGCAGGAAGTGTGAGTACATGTCAGTGAGGGTCTTGGGCAGCTCTCCTCTCTGGTCTGTAGTCCACATGTGGTCCAGAACTGCAGCAGTGATCCAGCAGAAGACTGGGATCATACACATGATGTGGAGGCTCCTGGAGCTCTTGATGTGAGAGATGATTCTGCTGGACAGGTCTTTATCACTCCATCTCCTCCTGAAGTACTCCTCCTTCTGGGCGTCAGTGAAGCCTCGTACTTCTGTTACCCTGTCCACACACTCACAAGGGATCTGATTGGCCGCTGCAGGTCTGGAAGTTATCCAGACGAGAGCCGAGGGAAGCAGCTTCCCCCTGATGAGGTTTGTCAGCAGCACGTTGACTGAGGACTTCTGTGAGACATCAGACACAACCTCATTGTTTCTGAAGTCCAGAGAAAGTCTGCTTTCATCCAGGCCGTCAAAGATGAGCAGCACTTTGCAGACAGCCAGCTGCTCTGCTGTGACCTTCTGTAACGTCGGATGGAAAACATGGAGCAGCCTGAGAAGACTGTACTGCTCACCTTTGATCAGGTTCAGCTCCCTGAAGGAGAGCGGGATCACCAGACTGACATCTTGGTTTTCCAAACCCTCGGCCCAGTCCAGAGTGAACTTCTGCACCGAGAAGGTTTTTCCAACTCCAGCGACTCCGTTGGTCAGGACCGCTCTGATGAGAGGCTGGTCAGGTGAGGCTTTAAAAATGTCCTGGCACTTGATTGGAGAGTAATAGAGGGTCTTGGAAGCTGTCTCCAGCCGCCTCACCTCATGTTGGGTATTAACCTCTTCACTCTGGCCTTGTGTGATGTAGAGCTCAGTGAATATCCTGTTGAGGAGGGTTTCACTTTCACCAGTTCCTTCAGTCACACGTTCACATCTCCTCCTCAGACTGAGCCTATGTTCATCTAAAACCTCCTGCAGACCACGTTCTGCTGAAAGAGAAGGAAACGTGAGAATAAAAAAAACGTTTTAAATGAACTTATATTATGTACAACACAACAGGAAGAATCTTGTTTTCAGGCCTGAAGACACCAGGAGACAGCAGTGTTCCCACATAATTATGCTTGTGGTGGTAGCCGGGCACGACGGGCGCGCGCGGGGGGGTGCTAATGGAGCACGCTCGTGAACTGTTAGTTTGCCGTAGCGTCGCAGCGGGGTTACTGCAGAGCGCATAGTTGTGCCGCAGTTGCGCATGAGTGATGTGCAACAACATTTGACTTCTCTTTTTCTCGTAAGGTCTCCCTTTCTGTTGGTCGCTTATTAGCGGACCCTTCACGCGATGGCAGAGCGAACAGGTACAGGAGGCGTAGAGCGAGGGACCATTGTCCACTAGTTCATCGATCACAGATGGCGTAGTGCTCGCGGACGGATAAAATAAAAAAACCTAAATAGGTCGTGAAATATACTTGGGCGGACGTTATTATTACATTACATTTCATTTAGCCGACGCTTTTATCCAAAGCGACTTACAATAAGTGCATTCCACCAAGACGATACAAACTTGAAGAATCATATAAGTACATCAGGTTTCATAGAGCCAAACCATTTCAAGTGAAACTCAACAGGCTTCAGATAAGTGCTTTGTTAGTATATAAGTGCTTTGTTAGTATGTAAGTGCTTTGTTAGTATGTAAGTGCTTTGTTAGTATATAAGTGCTTTGTTAGTATGTAAGTGCTTTGTTAGTATATAAGTGCTTTGTTAGTATCTAAGTCCTTTGTTAGTATATAAGTGCTTTGTTAGTATATAAGTGCTTTGTTAGTATGTAAGTGCTTTGTTAGTATGTAAGTGCTTTGTTAGTATATAAGTGCTTTGTTTTTATCTAAGTGCTTTGTTAGTATATAAGTGCTTTGTTAGTATATAAGTGCTTTGTTAGTATATAAGTGCTTTGTTAGTATATAAGTGCTTTGTTAATATATAAGTGCTTTTTATTTTGTTTGTTTTTTTGTTTTTAAATGTATTGCTCGAAGTGGAGTCGAAAGAGATGAGTTTTCAGTCTGCCCTGGAAGATGTGTAAGCTTTCTGCTGTCCTGATGTCAATGGGGAGCTCATTCCACCATTTTGGAGCCAGGATAGCAAACCCACGTGTTTTTGCTGATGGGAACTTGGGTCCCCCTCGCAGTGCGGGTGCAGCGAGCCGTTTGGCTGATGCAGAGCGTAGTGCACGTGCTGGGGTGTATGGTTTAACCATGTCCTGGATGTAGGAAGGGCCAGATCCATTCACAGCATGGTACGCTAGCACCAGTGTCTTGAAGTGGATTCTAGCAGTTACTGGAAGCCAGTGAAGGGAGCGGAGGAGCGGTGTGGTGTGGGAGAATTTAGGAAGGTTGAAGACCAGACGAGCCGCTGCATTCTGGATGAGCTGCAGAGGTCGGACGGCACATGCAGGTAAACCTGCCAGGAGGGTAGTAATATACCTGGGCGGACGTTAATATACCTGGGCGGACGTTAATATACCTGGGCGGACGTTAATATATCTGGGTGGCCAGCCCAAGTAAAGTCTATCTGTGGGAAACCCTGGACAGATGTTCAGACTTACTTGTTACTGGTCTGGTCTGACTGGCTGTCTGCAGTCCAGCTCTGGTTCTGGATCTCTTTCCACACTGGGGACAGCAGGGGTCTCCTGATGGAGGTCTCTGCTCCCAGTATGAGGTGATGCACTGTCTGCAGAACCAGTGTCCACAGCTGGTAGAGACTGGATCCTTCAGGACGTCCTGACACAGAGCACAGCTGGACAGCTGCTCCTCCACAGGAACACCACTCTTCCTCTTCCCTCTGTGGAGATCAACACATCCTTTATAGCACTTTACGGTGACTGATTTTCACCAATGGTACAACCCAAAGTTGGCAAATTCTTGTTTTTTTAAAGTTCTTTATCTGTAGATGATATTTCATCCTGGTAACTGTTCCCAAGTGGTAGATATTTAGTTATTCATATATGTATGAAACAAAACGCCCTTCTGTCTGTAACATCATCGCCTACAGCATGTTCACTGTACCTCACAAGTTTTACTACGGCTAAATTAAACTTGTTTATGTAATAACTACATAATGATTCCAATTTGTAAAAGCAGTGAACACTTTGTCAGGTCTGTCCACAACATGGAAAGCAAATCACTTTCAAAATGCTAGTTCCTGAATGGACATTAGATTGAGTGGAGTTAGACTTAGCTAACATTGTGGCTGCTCCATTAAAAGTCAAACTAACAATCAATGGTTGATACACATCAATGTATAACTTCAATTCAATATGAAGTACTGTAGAGCTCTAGGTGCCGATATTTCCCTTATCTGATTCAAGTACGTCTGAGTTTCTATACTGAGCTCTACTGAGTTTCTATACTGAGCTCTACTGAGTTTCTATACTGAGCTCTACTGAGTTTCTATACTGAGCTCTACTGAGTTTCTATACTGAGCTCTACTGAGTTTCTATACTGAGCTCTACTGAGTTTCTATACTGAGCTCTACTGAGTTTCTATACTGAGCTCTACTGAGTTTCTATACTGTGGGCTACTGCACTCATGTAATTATTAAAGAAGAGTTTAAAATGATCAGATGGCATATATATATAGATATATACAGTATATATATCTATATCTATATGTTTGTCAGGTCAGTTCACAGCAGAAACAGACTCTTACTTTGTGTCTGAGGGTCCAGGTTCATTACTGAAGACTGGAGGGTTCTCCATAGACCAGTCACTCTTCAGAGACAGACAGCTGGGGACTGGAGACTCTGCTCTCTGTCTGTGGAAACAACAAATGTTTAACACACATCACTAGTTCTTGTAATAAAAAACAGCTTTTCATTTCAGCAGATTTGACCTTAGTAATGGTTTTTGGACTTGCTCTGAACTTCAGTTTTTAAGTCGTGCTTTGAGGGTTTCTGTTGTTACAATTCTTTGTGAGAGGGAAAAGTTCTACATGTTCGAAGTTGATTTACTTAACCTAACACAAAGTCCTACATGTCGAGTGTGAGAATGATTTCACAATAGTAGATGATTAACTGTTGCTGATGAGCACAGCCAGAGCTCAGTTACCTCTTTACTTTCCTCTTCTGGGTTTCTTTCGTCTCATTGACGTTGTTTCATGACTGAACTCCACAGTGAAGCTTTACTGAGTTTCTATACTGAGCTCTACTGAGTTTCTGTACTGTGATCTGCTACTCAGATCAAACCAGACTCCTCTTCAGGTCAGTTCACAGCAGAAACAGACTCTTACCTTGTGTCTGAGGGTCCAGGTTCATTACTGAAGACTGGAGGGTTCTCCATAGACCAGTCACTCTTCAGAGACAGGCAGCTGGGGACTGGAGACTCTGCTCTCTGTCTGTGGAAACAACAAATGTTTAACACACATCACTAGTTCTTGTAAAAAGCAGCGTTTGATTTCAGTTTTGATTTTCTTTCCCCTTTAAAGATTTTTGTTCTTACTCTAAACTTTATGTTTTAAAAATGGTGTTTGTGGGTTTCTGTTGTTACAATTCTTTGTGAGAGTGAAAAGTTCTACATGTTCCAAGTTCATTTACTTAACAGATCAAACCAGACTCCTCTTCAGGTCAGTTCACAGCAGAAACAGACTCTTACCTTGTGTCAGATGCTCCAAGTGTATTACTCAAATCTGGAGGTTTTCTGGACACTGAAGATTTGTCCTCCTCCTCATCATCCAAATCTCTCATGTTCTCCATCCTGAGAGACGAACTAGTAACCCTGGAGACAAATACATAAACACACACACTTTATAATGCAAGCATTCAATCAAATCCATCATAATGATACATTTTGGTTTAAATTTGTGCTGTCAAAAAAAACGTGAATGGCACAAGATCTTAGTACTTCTACTTTTACTCAAGTACAAGATCTGAGTACTTCTACTTTTACTCAAGTACAAGATCTGAGTACTTCTACTTTTACTCAAGTACAAGATCTGAGTATTTCTACTTTTACTCAAGTACAAGATCTGAGTACTTCTTCCACCTCCAGACATCAGTCAGAGCTATAACTACCTCGGTGTAAAAGCACATTTAATCCATGACAAGTGTTGTGCACTCGTTCTTTAGGTCTGGTGAAAACGGAGGGGTGGCATTCTGCTGAATCCAGGAGATGGACAGCTCACTACTTTAGGAGCAGATAGTGCTCGCAATATGATAGTGGCAGCAAGTAGCTATACTACCATACGAGCAGAGTTGGGTGTTGGGTACTGTAATAATATTACATTTGTCGGTAAAGCACGACTGATCCTTTTAGCCGGCCCGGCTAAAATAACTGGATGGCCTACCTGCCTGTCAGCCTTCCATCTGTGCACAAACTTATCTCGTGCCCTCATTGGTCATGTGCGCGTTCGTGTGTGTTGGAGGAGGGGCTCTGTAAGGAAGTGGCAGATTTTTTCCGGCTGTGTATTTTCAAATTCTAGCGCACTCAAGCTGGTTTCTCCAAAATTACCTACCCCACCTTTAACCTCTTAAGCCCTGAGCCTGTTTTTCAGGTCTCAGGCTCGAAAATGACATTCCCAGAACAAATGACCATATCTTCCCTTCTAAAAGGGTTAAATTAATAATCTTTATTCTCAAAGTAATGATAAACCTGTGAGTTGGATGTAGAAAAGTCAGAATCAATATAGATGTTTTTTATTTTAAAGAAAATTCAGATTTTACATAGTAAAAAACTGTAAATTATAGTGTCCGTCCAAAATTTATTTTGTACTTATAGTGAAAACTACCCTTGGATGATCGGTTAGTAGACTAAAAGCTTTAGGAATCCAAAGTACAACATATAATAAGTACCCTGTATCAAGATTGATGCAAAACAAGTGAAATTTGACCTTGTTAGAGAGATTTAGCCAAAAACCCCCACTTTTGGGGTCATTTGGGTGGATTTGACCTATCTCTGGCCCCCCTTGCTCGATTTTGATGAATGAAATCTCTTTATAACCGCTAGAGCCAATGGAATCGAGGGAAAGTTATATACACACCAAAACGTTAACAAATAAGGAGTGAGAGTGACGCGTTACCAAAACCGGAAGCTGCATACACTCTGGTGGCTACCATTAGCAGCTAACTTTTCCGCTCCGATTTTTACATAAAAAATGGAATTATGGATTATAAATAATTTTTTTAAAGGGACAGGTACATTATCAACCTATGGATCAACAGTTGTAGATTTTTTTTTTTTCGTTTTAATGCCATTGAACACGTCTTTTGACCTAATTGACAGCTACGGTGAGACGATCTGCCGTAAAAGCTCCGTAAAGGTACGTGTTGTGATGTCTGTGTTTGCTTCCCCTGTCGCAAGTTCGGATCGCTCAGTGATGATACTATACATAAATAATCAGTGGAGTCTCAGCTTTAATAGGCTATATTGTATGTGCAGCTACGATAAGTAATAAGGGTATCTTTATCTTGAATTGTGTGCCGCAGTGCGTTAGATTTTTTTCGCTCAGGGGTCATTTCAACCCAGTCTCACGGCATTTCGTGTTATAGTCACGAAATTAATCTATTGATTCGTGTTCACCAACACGATTTTCCCATTTTTTTCGTGTCACACAGAACGATTTTAAAAGCAATGTAAATAATAACAAATTAGAAGGAAAAAGACATTTAAAAAAATACAGATTTAAGTATTCTGACACAGAACGATTTTAGAAGCAATGTATTTATATTGGTAGTATGTTTCATACCTGCACCAAATAATAACAAATTAGAAGGAAAAAGAGATGACATAAAATACAGATTTCAGTATTCTGAGGCTCTGAGCCATTTCTTTTCCTCACTGACGGCAAAAAAACTCAGACATTATACAATTTAAAATAAAAGGGATAGGGTTAGGCTTAGGGTAAGATATTGAGTAAGAACATGTTTTTATGAACCACACAGCTTCTGGTCTTCCAAGACCCGACCGGACAAAAAGACGTGTTGCAGGCACGAAACATACTACCAATAGAAATACATTGCATTTAAAATCGTTCTGTGTGACACGAAAAAAAGGTGAAAATCGTGTTGGTGAACACGAATCAATAGATTAAATTAATTTCGTGACTACGAAATGCCGTGAGACTGGGTTGGTCATTTAGACCCTTCTTATGAGACTTGTGTTTTGTTTTGGTAAAAATGGTTCATATCTTCAGTTAGCTGAGATTCTTCCCGTTAATCTGGTGCTACACATTAATAGTTTCATAAATGTTAAGAAGCCCTGAGACATTATCTCGAAAACAAAACGGTGGGAGGGGTCCAATGGGGGGACCGCCGTGCTTAAGAGGTTAAGGGCTGTAAATATAATAAGCCTCTGTCTAAAATGGACAACATTGTTAGGAGATTTAAACTATACAGCGATTCTGCTCTGCGGTCACTCAGCCGTCTCTCCACTTTGTTTTTTCAAATCAGCTGCTCTTCATTTTTTGTCCTGTTATATTTGATGATCGATACAAATATTTGTTACCATAAGTTCTTAATAAAACTGATACTGTTGGACTCGGTACTAGTTTGACTGCTACCAGAAATAAAATGATCACTTTTACTGTGTACTTTGTGAGTAATCCTCTGTCAGAGTCCCCTCCATAGTACATAATGCATGTTTTCTGCTATCTTTGATGAATGATAAAAAGAAAATGTTACCATTAGTTCTTAATGATATTGATACTGCTGGACTCAGTAGTCTTACACCTACTACCACAATACAATGAAGTACTTCTGGTGTGTTGTTTTAAAAAAGATCCTCTGTCAATGTCCCCTCCTGAGAACAAAATCAAGCCACTTCTGCTAAGTTTGATGAGGGGGAAATTATTTTTGCCATTAGTTCTTCGTGAGATTGATCCTGTTGGACTCAGTACTAGTGAAACTACTCCCACAAGTACTATGAAGTACTTTTACTGTGTACTTTTTGAGTAATCCTCTGTCAATGTCCCCTCCTGAGTTCAAGAATGCATGTTTCTCTGCTATTTTTAATAAGCATTAAAAAACCTTTCTTCCTGAGACTGATATTATTGGGCAAAGTACTTTAAGAGGATATGGTGGACATCATGATATCAGCAATACTTCCAGTCAGTACTCCGGCAGCAGCATTTTACACCTTGGAAAGTCTTTAGAGTCTGGCCTGGATAACTGGTCACAAATATCCTTCAGCAAAGTGACACACTCTGTCACTCTGGTTGGCCTCTTATGAAGCTGCTGTCTTTTAATATATAATTATTTCTCTGCCGCTAGTTCGTTCCTCGCAGATTCTTCAGTCTCATCAGCCTCATCCTTCCATCAGTCCCAGTCAACGCCTCCAGCACACTTCTAGTGTCTGACTCCATATGATATTGTCCTGATGCTGTAAGGGTGATGCCCCATGATCACAAAATGACCCCTCTAGAGTCTGAGTGCCAAGGACCTCATATTATGTCTGTCATTAATGTTACATCACCCATTATAACAATGTGCTTTCCTTTTTTCTCTTCTCTTAACTGAATAGTCCTGTCTTTAAGTATAACCCAATGTAAAGTCCTTTTCCTGAACCATTTGAAGGCTTCAAAACAGGCATTTTTACTGCATGTGTTTGGAGAAATAACACAATCAATGGCCCAGAATTGTACTTTATAAACTGAATCTTGTGGTGCTTGAAGAAATACAGACGGGTTAAGCCGGCCAGGTTATATATATATATATATGCCTTTTTGGAGCCCTTTTTTTCAATATTTATTAAAATGTCACTAGTCATTTAAACAAACCCCTATCTGAGGATAATACAAGCAACCATAAAACGCCCTTTATCTAGAGAGCCATTGAAGCCCATGAAGAATTTATCCTTCCACAAATCTTTTCATCTGCTG
The DNA here is from genome assembly GCF_902827165.1 of Trematomus bernacchii. Taxonomy (NCBI): domain Eukaryota; kingdom Metazoa; phylum Chordata; class Actinopteri; order Perciformes; family Nototheniidae; genus Trematomus; species Trematomus bernacchii. The sequence goes on along the minus strand of NW_022987674.1, from coordinate 692,440 downwards.
TATCGATAAAGTTGCCACGTGTTTTGAAATTCAAGTTAAGGCACTATCTGTGCAGAACATTACAAATATTCTTCATTTGCAGTATTTTATTTTAAAAGTGTTCAGAAAGACTGCATCAATGATATGCTATATATATATATCTATATAATATCAATATTGTTAAGTGCAACCAAAGTCAATTTAAATAGCGGGCAAAAATGGGTTAATTGCCATGCATGTGGTGTTTGATATAGTTTACTTTCAATTTAAACTATTCTAGGCTGAAAAACGTGTATTGACTAAACCTTTTTTTACAATTTACTATTGATTTTTGTGAGAAATCATTTCAAAAGTAAACTTTTTTTTCAATCATGTGCTATATATATCTACATAATATCAATATTGTTATTAACTTCAACCAAAGTCAATTTAAATAGCGGGCAAAAATGGGTTAATTGCCATGCATGTGGTATTTGATATAGTTTACTTACAATTTAAACTATTCTAGGCTGAAAAACGTGTATTGACTAAACCCTTTTTTTACAATTTACTATTGATTTTTGTGAGAAATCATTTCAAAAGTAAACTTTTTTTTCATTTTAGATTTACATTTTTAAATGTTTGCACACGACATTATTAATTTATACATTTTATCATTTTTTTAAATTATGAATCAATTTATTTTATTGTATTTCCTTGAGGCTGGGGAAGATATCCAGCAGTTCAACATGCAAATGTTCTAATGCAAGTAAGTATAAGTATAACATGGAAAAGGAAATAAAATAAGTTTCATCGGAGGATGTGGATTTATTTTCTCTCACCTTGTAATTACACAATCAAACCATCTATAATTTAGCTCTGGCCTTCACTCACAAAAAAACATTTTGTTGAATTGGACACATTTTTCAAAGCTCTATTGACTGACATGCGATGACTGGGACTGATGGAAGAATCTGAGAGGAATGAACTAGGAGCAGAGAAATAATCCTATTTAAAAGACAGCATTGTCATAAGAGGCCAACAAGAGTCACAAGGGTGTGTCACTTTGCTAAAGGCCAGTCTCTAAAGACTTTCCAAGGTGTAAAAATGCTGCTGCCGGAGTACTGACTGGAAGTATTACTGATATCATGTCTACCATATCCTCTTAAAATACTCTGTCCAATAATATCAGTCTCAGGAAGAAACGTGTTTTAACGCTGATTCAAAATAGCAGAGAAACATGCAACCTTGTACTCAGGAGCAGTGGCGGATTTAGGATTGTAGGAAGTTGTTGTTGGGGTTAGCGTGAACTGTGGACTCACCGGATCCTTGCAGCGGGGGTAATACGCAGGCTACTGTTCCCGCAGCTGCTGCCTCTCTGTTGGACTCCGGTACTGCACAATACACGATACGTTTCTCAGTGAAACATTCGGGGCTTTTCAGAAAAGATCCGGGGGCCCAAGTAGCCACCCCCTAGCCACTGCTCAGGAGCGGACAGTGACAGAGGATTACTCAAAAAGTACACAGTAAAAGTACTTCACAGTACTTGTTGGAGTAGTTTCACTAGTACTGAGTCCAACAGGATCAATCTCACGAAGAACTAATGGCAAAAATAATTTCCCCCTCATCAAACTTATCAGAAGTAACTTGATTTTGTTCTCAGGAGGGGACATTGACAGAGGATTACTCAAAAAGTACACACTAGAAGTACTTCATTGTATTGTGGTAGTAGGTGTAAGACTACTGAGTCCAGCAGTATCAATATCATTAAGAACTAATGGTAACATTGTGGTATCACTCATCAAAGATAGCAGAAAGCATACATTATGTACTATGGAGGGGACTCTGACAGAGGATTACTCACAAAGTACACAGTAAAAGTACTTCATTTTATTTCTGGTAGCAGTCAAACTAGTACCGAGTCCAACAGTATCAGTTTTATTAAGAACTTATGGTAACAAATATTTGTATCGATCATCAAATATAGCAGGACAAAAAATGAAGAGCAGCTGATTTGAAAAAACAAAGTGGAGAGACGGCTGAGTGACCGCAGAGCAGAATCGCTGTATAGTTTAAATCTCCTAACAATGTTGTCCATTTTAGACAGAGGCTTATTATATTTACAGCCCTTAATAACATTCATTTTCTGGGCTCAATGTGTGTCTTGGCCGTTTTCGCTGTGATCGCTAAATTCACCTTGTTTATAATATTATCACCGTTCCAAGCACACGAGTGCTTTTGTTTTGAAATCACTTCCGTGAGTTTCGCCCCGCCCCTCGCTCCAATGACCATAGAGAGGCGAAGTCCCTCCCTTTCCGGGGGAGCTCCATGGGACCTTATTTCGGAAAAGTTATGCATTGAAGTCAATGGGGAGAGAAAGATTATCTTTTGATCCCGTTTGAATTGTGCCACGAATTACACATATGATGTTTGTCAATTTAAAAGATAATTTTGCAAGTCAAAAAAATAAAATATGTCGTAAAACTGTGAAGTAACACTTTTTTTGTGTGAAACCGCTCAATGAACTACATCTCCCGTCTCGCACCACACACCCAGACGGCCGTCACGTTGGCACATTTCACTTCTTTCTTTCAGAATGAGGCGGAAAGTATTAAAAGAGGTGAAAATCACTCCAAGTCTGGGCATGTTGAGAGCTGTGCATACACACAAGGGGAGTTAGTCGGTTCCTAAGAGCCAGCATGCGGGACCGGGACTCTGGGATTTGTAGGCTTTCTAGTTGCGTACTTTTCATAGTCTTATATTTCAACAGTTTTACGACAAACTGTGACTTTTTTGACATGGAAATTATTATTTAAGATTGACAAACATCATATGTGTAATTTGTGGCACAATTCAAACGGGATCGAAAGATAATCTTTCTCTCTCCATTGACTTCAATACAAACTTTTTCCGAAATAAGGTCCCATGAGTCCCACCGGAAGGGGAGGGACTTCGCCTCTCTATTTGGCCCAATCCAAAAGCCCTACCCCCCCTCGGTTTGCGCGTTCGCACGGAGGGCCCGACTCCGCCACATTAAGTGCTGTTCCAAACCAACGAGTGTGGAGCGGGAGTGGGCTATTGTTGGAGTAGAATACTTCTGCTACGCGCCGTTCGTTGGATGAGGCTGGATCTCTATTAAATTAAGAAAGGAATTGAAAACACCGGAATCAAAGTTATAACAAATTATCTGAGTTTACTTCTAGTAGGAAACCAAACACATATACAAGTTATACAGAGTACTCCGGGTACTCCGGGCTTTTAGATTCGTGATGCGATGCGGCTAAAATGTATCGGGATCAAACCACCCATCGAACGAGAAGAGAGTGCCTTCTGTCAATGATGCGATGCGGACACAGTTTAACGGAGTCAACCACTCACCAAACCCAAAAGCAATTTTACACACACAAACATCAGTATTTCTATCTGTCTTTGGGGCGGAGATTTGTCGATTCTTCCTTCCCACTTTTCTCCCAAGCGAATTAGAGAACCCCTGGGGAGGAGCTGTTTAAGCTGACCACCTCCCCCAAGTGTCCTGACTGGCTGGATTCCCTTCTGGTCTGGTTCAATCAGAGTTCGGACCATAAAGTTCCATAAGGTCAAAAGTCAACCTCTATCTGTGATTAGAATCTTAACTTCATTTCTTTCCCATGAGTTCTCCACATATTTAACGATGTCTTTTAACGACTTAAAAACAGCACCTGGTCTTAGCGGTGATAAGGAGGATGTAATGTTGTCTTTAACGACCTCAATGACGACATCTGCTTTTAGGAGTGAACTCAAGGTTGGTGTGTGAAAACAGAATCTCTAGGTCAGTGAGTTTAAAAGTGAGAACAACATTCCTATATATATATGATTACCCATAAACCGTTGTGATTACATAAAACAGTTCAACTAATACATGTTCACTTCAATACAGTGTAGAATCATATCTTCTTACTTCACTATCAAGCCCTCAAACAGCGAGTCTGCATCGGTGCTGACTGGAGACCGGTCTCTACCTGACTGGTCTCAACCATGGATGTATAATAAGTAGGGCTGTCAAGTTAACGCGTTAACGCAAAAAAAGATTAACGCCACTAGTTATTTTAACGCGATTAACGCATGTGTATTTTTTGTCCTCGGCCGCCCCGTAGTTTCAGAGCACATCGAGTTTAAAATACCATCTACAAGCTGATGCTGACAGCCCCGCTCCTGCCGCCCGCTTGTGGCAGACCACACTTCCACGCTCACCGGCAGGCCCGGACTGGCATCTGGTGCTAGCTAGCTGCGCTAACGGATATAAGGAGCTGTTTCAATGAAAACAGAGGAGCGACATTTTGCCGACAACTGCGCCGAGCACTTGACTTTATGCAGGTAGCCAGACAGTGGGACATTGTACGAAAAGTCAGCACACTCAGCACGGATAGTGCGCGCAACATGATTGCAGCGTCCAGGCAGCTCCCGATCGAGCATATGTGTCTTGAGCTGCACATAGCTCCAACGATCCATCACAGTGTCTCCACACACACACACACACACACACACACACACACACACACACACACACACACACACACACACACACACACACACACACACACACACACACACACACACACACACACACACACACACACACACACACACACACACACACACACACACACACACACACACACACACACACACACCCACACACACCACACACACACACACACACACACACACACACACACACACACACACACACACACACACACACACACACACACACACACACACACACACACAGTATTATTGTATGAGAGAGGTTCCAGGTTGAATTGAGGCGAATATTTGTAATGTTCAGGTTGTTGTGTTTAATATTCATGAGAATATTTGTCATTGTTCATGTGATAATAAACAAACATATAAAGCATATTTGTCCACTCATATGTTGATAAGAGTATTAAAAACTTGAAAAATATCCCTCTAAGGTACATTTAGAACAGATACAAAATGTGCGATTAATTTGCGATTAATCGCGATTAAATATTTTAATCGACTGACAGCCCTAATAATAAGAGGTCTCAACGCTGTGTGTGTCCGTCAGGAAACACGCTGTTTACAAACAGTTCCAGCAAACATCCACTGATAAACTGCGATGTTAACAACCTCATGATAACCTCATGTGTTCATGCTTAGGATCATACCTGTGTTTAGTCTAGAAAAAGGTAAATGTGTGCATTTTATTATAAAGCCGTGTATATTTACAGACTGTTGCAAAAACTAAGAAGCTTATAAACATCAGGTTTAAAACTAAAAGAGCTTTACAAAAAAGTAACACAATTAAAGATGTTTGGAGTTTTATTTTAGTTATTAATTTGTATTTTTTGTCAAAGAGATGCTGATTTGAAACCGTTGTTACATACAGTTACGGCATTTCCTGTTTCTGCCGGAGAGAGGGGAGTTTGTCCCAAAGCTTGCCGCTGTATGTACTCCCTCCATCTGACAGGAGGGAGCCTCGTTGAGCTGCGTGTGAGACTCCACGGAGTTCACTCCGTCACGGAGGGGGAGTGTGTAGGGGTAGGGTGTAGGGCGTGGTTTGGGATTGGGCCTCAGACCATTTTTAGTAAGTTAAAAAGCAAAAAGCAAAAAGTCCTCTCAGACGCTCTTCCGTTTACTTGTTGAATAAAGAAAAACAAACGGACGGTAGATACACGGATTCAAACCCCTCTTATTTCTCTCAGCAGTTTTTCATGGACCGCTTTATTAGACTACAACACACAACGTATTTGTTTTATATCTCTCCAAAATACAAGTTAACAGGCCTACTAATATTTAACACTTCTGATTTATGAAGATTAATCACAGTTTATGATCGTGATTTACGCGATTACTTTTTGTTTTAAATCAACTAACACCACTAACAACAACACATAAGTCTGTATAGTTATGTAACCATGATGGCGCAGACACACGGACGTGAAAGGGGAAGTTTAGGCCTACAACATTTCAATATGCCACATCGGACTCTAAGACGTTGCTTTTTTATCGAGACTGTATTTTTCAGAGATAAAGTCAAACAGAGTAAACATGAATAGTTTAGGAAACCCCAGCAGAGCCTGGTTTTAACACTCACCCTGTTCTCTTTCTGCTGCTCTGTCAACGTGTGAAATGGAGTCTGTCTGTTACTCACTTACTTTCACTCTCGAGGTCCCTCCCTGTTTGCAGCTCCCTTCGATCAAGTTACACAGGAGAACATATTACAGGAAGACAGGAACAGACATGTAGCTACAAACAAGCACAACAAAGTACTTGAAGTAAAAGAACACATCAATACAGTGTGTTCAAATAACCCATAAATACATATCCTGCATGTACAACTATACTTAAGTACAAATATTGTTAGTATTATCAGTAAATGTTATTTCAAATGGTTAATAATGCATTATTGTATTCATGTACATTCACAGATATAAAACAGATGATATAGAATATTATATATTGTTACTAAAAGCGCTTGTCTTTGATATTATAATGATTACACCAGAAAGTCACTCTTTGTGAGATTTATTTGTTCACATTTTTCCCAGCCACAAGATGATTTCATTCATTGGAGGCCTCAAAGCTGGGTGAAGGTATTGATGCATACAAAACAAAACAAGTGTCGCAATATAGGGAAACAAACTGACAAAAACATATCAATCAGAATCAGAATCAGAATACATTTACATTGTTACAGCAGAAAAGAGCCAAAGACAGCTTAATGTTACCTAAAGTATGCATACAAAAAGTATTAAAGATTAAAAAAAAGTTACACATTTTACAAAATACACATCCTGTAACAGTTCGGAGGATTTAGCAGCCAGGTATATATTACACAGTTTTAGCGGCATATATATATTTATATATAATATATTTTATATATTGTTACTAATGATATATATATTATATATACGATCCTTAATCCATTGTGAGGTGATTCTTACTGTCCAGTTTCACTCGTTGAGTGCGATTTCACTGTGTATTACAATTAAATCACGGTCAAATATGTTCATGTTGTTGTCGTGGTAGCCCCCTTGCCGTCACTAGTTTAGCTTATTCAGCCCGGTTGTTGGCCCGGTAAGAACCTCAATTTTGGAGGGCCAGAAAAAAGGTGAAAAAGTAGCCCTGAGTGGAAAAGCAAAAAAAAGCGGGTCGTGCTGCAGTGGAAAAGCGCCAGAAGACACAGTTAAAACACACACATGAAGACACACACAACCAGCTTTTAATGAGTGGACAGAGACACTGACCACCTGAGCCATCACTGCTGCTTCTCAGAGGCTTTGAACCTGCAAAGAGAAGACATTTTCAAATCTGCTGCTACCTGAATGTTTTGATTTAAACAGAAAATAAACGAGTTACCTTCGCCCTTATTTCAACTTATGCACGCTCCTGTAAATAAAGACCATGTTAACACATAGCTATGATTATGGATAAAGTCAACATCACTGAGACAAATGTCAAATGTTCGATATTGGGCTATATAAATAAAATGTGATTAATTGATTGATTGATAAATAAGGGCTCCAACTAAAAACTTTTTTTTAATCAATAAATCTTTTGATAATTTGTTCAGTTCATCGTTGGGTCAGTAAAATGTCAGCAAAACAAAATGACTCAGTGGGTGTTTCTCAATCGCGAGTAAAGCTGCTTCCGAGCCACTATTTCAAGCATACTACGTCATCGAGTGCCGCCGAAGTACTGTTCCAATCTCCAGTATACTTTGAAATCTACTGAGCCCGGCGTACTCCGTTTGGAGAAATATCGAGTGTGCACATGAGTAGACTTCGCGGCCTTAAAATCCCCACAATGCTTGCGCACAGACCAATTTCCCCAAATCTGTGGCGGAAGATGTAAGGAGGCGGGGCCTCTCATAGGACGCACACCTGCACACTTGCTAGCCTGTTCCACTCTTTGTTTTCCGAATGGCAGGAAGTATTCTTGACTCGCTTCTGAAGCAAGATGCTCGGCAGATATGTGCTACCAAGCAAGCGTACTCGCGATTGAGAAACACCCAGTGTCTCAAAGGCGTAAGAAAAGCAGGAAATGTACATATTTGAGGCTGAAAGCAGCATTTTTGGAGAATGTCTTTCTTACTCTTACATGAAATATTAAGTTTCATTATCATAGGATCGTGCAAATAAAGATTGATATGAAGCAGAACTATGGATATTTTAAAAAGGTTACATCTTCAAAATCATTCCTATTCCTTATATAAAATGTAATAATCTTTCTGTTAATACTGGGCAATTCGGCTGTGGTTAGTAACGTTGGCTTGTAAGGTGTTTCTAGGTCTCCCTCACTAATTTGACTCAAAGGTTATTTTGGTCGTAGTCGATTAAGAATGAATCATTTTTGTATGCTTTGTCCTGCTGAATGACTTTAATCTAAGACACTTCTTAGCACATCTCTATTAAAAACAAGATTTGGTGCTTTTGCATTTGATATTCCTCGAGATAATCAGATCTGTCAAATCAATTAGTCAACAATTATAAGTATTTTTAGTTGAGAAAAGCCTTACTAATTTCAATCATTTGTCCCTTGCCAGCCTCTGCAATTAACATGTAAACAGCAAGAAATGCTAAAGCCCCTGTCACACTGTCCTGAAATTGACACCCGATGGACACACGATAAAGGAAATGTTCAAATTCGGCTCTGATCGTAACAACATCGGGCCATTCGTGAGGGCATCTTAAGCCATCGTATGACCGCCGGTGGAGTTTCTCAGGCTCCGGCAGCAACTTCGTAAGGCACTCGTGAGGGCATCTTGTCAAATCGTGTCATCTTCGTGTTATCATCGGTGCCATCGGGCATTCGCCCTCACTCTGATCGGGGCGAATGCCCGATGGTATCGATGATAACAAGATGCCCTCACGATGGCCTTACGAAGGGCAAAATTGACACACGAATTCAACACGAAAATGAACCTTCGCAAGGTCCTTCGGCAATTTGTAGGCATGCCAAATATTTTCCCACCGCTCACGAAGTTGCTGCCGGAGCCTGAGAAACTCCACCGGCGGTCATACGATGGCTTAAGATGCCCTCACGAATGGCCCGATGTTGTTACGATCAGAGCCGAATTTGAACATTTCCTTTGTCGTGTGTCCATCGGGTTGTTTTATTGCACAACAAAATCATGTAAACATATTATGTAAATAACCCAATTTGTGTTCTGTGAAACTGAAAAGGATATAATATATTATTTTGAAGGCGAGTTGACAGGAAGTTGTTGTTGCTATGGAAACAACATTATGGAGAAAACGTCATATTTTCAACATATAAAGACGGAGAAAGTAAAGAACAAAGTCTGAAGATATCAGTACAGTATCATAGTACTGTAACATAAGTGTTTGTGTTACTTTCGTTGCAGTTGTATGTCTTAAATGTAATGTAAATGTTGCCTTTGTGTGTGGTTCGGGGCCATCTTTGTGCGAAATTCACAATTCCATATTCGTGTGTCCATCGGGTGTCAATTTCGGGACAGTGTGACAGGGGCTTAAAGAACAAAAAAGGCAAGAAAAAGTTTCCTACCCCATTCCTCCTCAACATGCATGCCTGACTCAACATGCTTCACTTCACAGGTGTAGGTGGACATGTCAGTCCTCAGAATCTCCACGCAGTCTTTTCTCTGGTAGGTCTCCGTTTGGTCGAGTGCCCGTTGTAGACACTCCGTCCTCGTTGGTCAGAATACGGCCGTTCCATTTGATCTGCAGCACGATGTCTTTCAGGTAGAAACCGGTGGCCATGCACAACAGGATGATGTTGTTCTCCGACCTGGCATTCTTTGAAAACACGTACACCGTTGGAGGAGCTGGAAAAATAAACCATAATATCAGATCATATTTGCAGGCTTTTCATTTTTAACCAGTCCAAATAATTATTTAAGTTAACAGTTTTATTTCCAATAGCAGGACTATTGTATTTAGTTCTAGGTTGGAAAATGGAATCGTGGAAAAATGTTTGGTATTCTTAATTTGTTGATTTGATTTGCAAAAACTTAGTTTTTTACCGCCAGTCAAATGATGGCGAATGTTTTGACCTAAATAGGGGTTTATAATATAGATGGTTTGCTTTCATCTGTAATGATGGCAATTTGATGATAGTGTAGTGCCAGCCAAATGTTGCTTAACCTGTTAACCTGTTAAGCCCCGAGCCTGTTTTCCAGGTCTCAGGCTCGAAAATGACATTCTGGGATTAGTCAACCCTCAGTTGAATTTGTGGAAACCCCATTGTTTTTAAGGCTAGTCAGTTTAAAAATGTGCATAGAGATCCTTACGTTACAAAAGCTATTTCTAATATCTAGAACAAAAATTAAAATAATTTGAGGTCATACATACTGGTGTCCATTTCTTTTCCAAACTCCACAAATATGCTCAACCAGTTCATGCACTCAGTCTCCAGGTAGCCTTTGATGTATTCTGTCAGAATCTGGACGCTATCCCACTTCCTCTTAGTCGGCTGTGCCACGACGGTTGAGGCCACCCAGGTGGAGTGGGAGTCGTCGAAGGACAGGAAGTCGGTCCCGTCGTAGCTGTACATGTCCTTCCCACGGTGGTACTGAAGCTTACCCTCAGCCTGCATTTCGCCCTCACAGCCGACCATCCACTGCAGAATGTGGACGTCTGTAACGAGAGCGAGGGGCGGGACAGTGAGACAAGAGCCTAATAACAAGAATATGGTTTAATATATAGACATAAGTCTGCCTACTACAAAACTATATTTCCTTTACTTTTAAGCATTTACCAAGATCAAAAAGTCTGCCAGTAAACTATTGTAATGTGATTTTCATGCTCCTGCCTTCAATATGAGACAATGTCATACAGTATGGCAATCTATGTCAACTTACAATGGAATAATTTAAAACTGAACTGTGCTCTGAAAAAAATATGTTCTTTATCATTAAAATACACCTCCTGTTGTTGGAGGACAAGTTGCTAGTCAAAGCAGCGTGTCACTAAAATAAGAACAACTGGTCCACCTTAAATAGGCAACCCAGCTTAAGTTAGCATGCTGTTGTTGCTAAGCCTTCACTAAAGCAGCAAGAGACAAGCCAGACACTGGCAATCACTTTGATACAAAAAAAAGGTTTAACCTGTTAAGCCCTGAGCCTGTTTTTCAGGTCTCAGGCTCGAAAATGACATTCCCAGAACAAATGACCATATCTTCACTTCGGTAAAAATGGTTCGTATCGTCAGGTAGCTGAGTTTCTTCCCGTTAAGTGGGTATGACACATTAATAGGTTTTTAAATGTTAAGAAGCCCTGAGACACAGTTTCGTGAAAATTGTTCCGATTGCTTAACAGGTTAAATGGCTATTGGTTGGATTCTACAAATGTTCTTTTCAAATGTCTCACTTGCTAATTGCCCAATGGCTAAAAAAGCTAGCCCCGTTTAGGAAGGAGGTGCGCTTTGATGGAAATGGTAAAACATTTGTGCCACGGTACCTTCAATAGAAAGGGGAATCCGAAAGTTGATGTTATTTTTCGAGCTTTCACTTTGCATGGATGATATTATTATAAATAAGCATTTTGGCTCCTACGTGGATCTTACCTGAGTCATTCTGTCTCATTCTTTCATCACGATGTCGATGTTGACTTTGAAGCACTGCTGCTTGCTCTGGCGGGACTGCGTGCCTTTGTCCCAGTATTCTGTCGGCATCTGCTTCTTCATCCAGTCCTGTTTGGGAACTTTCTTCTGAACATCGCTGTCAAAGTAGTCGATCATCTTGTTGTCCAGCAGCCCCATGGCGGTGAACTCATGGATGCCCGGGAGATTCACAGGTTTGGAGAAGGCTGTGTAGATGTAGGTGAGGGAATGCTTCGCTGAGAGTCACACAGGGGGAAAGACAGACATATGTTTATTAGACAATGCAGATATAGGTATGTAGATTTGACTCTTAGGTTTCAAATGGGCTTCATTCATCCAATTACACTGTTACAAGTGAGTATTTTGACCATATCAGAATTTGTATGCATATTTTTCCACTCCAAGTTGTATAAACTTGAATGTGTAATGGATTTCAGCATATAAGAATTCATATTATACAGCAACTCCTTGTAAATGAGATTCTGGAACCAAAGGAGGTTGACGTGTTTTGGCTTGAGAAAAATGACCTACACAATTATTCAATTCTGTTCATAAACGTATTAACTATTTTAATACATTGTGAAATGTGTGTTGTTTAAAGGTGGGGTAGGTAAGTTTGAGAAACCAGCTCGAGATCGCTAGAATTTGAAAATACACAACCGGAGAAAATCTGCCACTTCCTTACAGAGCCCCTCCTCCAACACACACGAACGCGCACATGACCAATGAGGGCACGAGATAAGTTTGTGCACAGATGGAAGGCTGACAGGCAGGTAGGCCATCCAGTTATTTTAGCCAGGCCGGCTCAGATGATTGGTCGTGCTTTTTACAGTACTACGGCTTCCACAGATGATATTTCTTAATGGATTTATTGTCAAAGCCAAGGGTTCCCAAACTTTTCAGCCTGCGACCCCCAAAATACCTGTGCCAGAGACTGGCGACCCCCGTTGACAGGGGGTCGCCAGTCTCTGGCACAGGTTATTAACGGGTTAACTTGACAGCCCTAGTTATTATTAATAACAACAAAAAAATTGATTAAAAAAAATGAAAAAAAATAATAATTAACTATTTTTAATTTTCAATTTTAATTTTGTAATCATCTCGCGACCCTCACTCCCCCCCAGTTTGGGAACCCCTGGTCAAAGCATTTAATGTATTCATTGCTATCGGGATGTTAAGAGCATTCCATGGAATATAACAATAAGTGTTTCTGAAATAAATTACATACCCCACCTTTAAGTTGTAACAATGATAAGTGATGACTGTCTCCTCTGCTGCAGAGTTAAGAAGGTTGAAATATTGAACATTTTTGGGTGAAAACTGTTTTGATTTTGCTCCACAGTCAGATCCCAGGGACATGATGTGTGACAGAAAGGGCCTGGAGGCGGTCAGCTGAAGTTTCCTGCGTAACAAAACCCCTCTTTTCCAACTCCAAATCAATGATAACATGCATGACTTTCCCACATCCCAAATTCACTCATTAACTTCTGTTCTGCTCTGGTGCAGCACAGTGCTTTAATTTAGTCTCAACTCCCCCTTTATGAAGGTTGCTGTATAAATAAAGTTTTCTTACAATAGTCGATAGTCTAAAACATATCAAATGTATTTAAAAAGTCCGGACACACATCTGTGGTACTTTTCCATCAGCCGGTAAGTTTTGCTGTTTATCAGATGACGTCGTTTTTCAAAAATGTTTATAAAAGCATCTCAGTGTCTCTGAGGTAAAGACATCTGTCCATAAAACCATTTCAATTATCAATCATCGTGAGTTACTTAGAGGGCAATGCCCTCAGTTTCATATCTGTATGTAGTGTCTCTGCTTTAAAGAGTCCTCTCCTGCTGATGTTCAGGTGTATATCAGTATGTAGTGTCTCTACTTTAAAGAGTCCTCTCCTGCTGATGTTCAGGTGTATATCAGTATGTAGTGTCTCTACTTTAAAGAGTCCTCTCCTGCTGATGTTCAGGTGTATATCAGTATGTAGTGTCTCTACTTTAAAGAGTCCTCTCCTGCTGATGTTCAGGTGTATATCAGTATGTAGTGTCTCTGCTTTAAAGAGTCCTCTCCTGCTGATGTTCAGGTGTATATCAGTATGTAGTGTCTCTACTTTAAAGAGTCCTCTCCTGCTGATGTTCAGGTGTATATCAGTATGTATGTCTCTACTTTAAAGAGTCCTCTCCTGCTGATGTTCAGGTGTATATCAGTATGTGTCTCTGCTTTAAAGAGTCCTCTCCTGCTGATGTTCAGGTGTATATCAGTATGTAGTGTCTCTACTTTAAAGAGTCCTCTCCTGCTGATGTTCAGGTGTATATCAGTATGTGTCTCTGCTTTAAAGAGTCCTCTCCTGCTGATGTGCAGGTGTATATCAGTATGTAGTGTCTCTACTTTAAAGAGTCCTCTCCTGCTGATGTTCAGGTGTATATCAGTATGTAGTGTCTCTACTTTAAAGAGTCCTCTCCTGCTGATGTTCAGGTGTATATCAGTATGTAGTGTCTCTACTTTAAAGAGTCCTCTCCCGCTGATGTTCAGGTGTATATCAGTATGTAGTGTCTCTACTTTAAAGAGTCCTCTCCTGCTGATGTTCAGGTGTATATCAGTATGTAGTGTCTCTACTTTAAAGAGTCCTCTCCTGCAGATGTTCAGGTGTATATCAGTATGTAATGTCTCTACTTTAAAGAGTCCTCTCCTGCTGATGTTAAGGTGTATATCAGTATGTAGTGTCTCTACTTTAAAGAGTCCTCTCCTGCTGATGTTAAGGTGCATATCAGTATGTAGTGTCTCTACTTTAAAGAGTCCTCTCCTGCTGATGTTCAGGTGTATATCAGTATGTAGTGTCTCTACTTTAAAGAGTCCTCTCCCGCTGATGTTCAGGTGTATATTACGCCGCCTACATACGGCGGCGTGCGTTGCCGCTTGGCGGTGGGCGTGTCTTGAGCTTGGGGAGTTTACGCGAGCAACGCGACCAACAACCAATCACATGAATCTCTGCTATCAATTGCATAAAAGGTGTTACATGTCACACTTTATATGATGAACATTTATGACATTAATGTCTATGGTGCTATTTTACGCAACATTCCATACTGTCTATGCCTGCTGTCCATTCAAACGAAGTACATTGGATATAAACTCCCCAAACAGGCGAAAACCTACCAGTTCAACCCGGTATCACGGCAAGACGTGAACATGTGACGATCTACCATGCTGGGAGACGTGAATATGTCACGGTTTCGTCCCTTCAAACGTGACAGTTACACGGTATTGTTAACATGGCCCAACCAGTGGAGAAATACCCGGAAGTGCCTAGCAAATGGTCTACCGTGCCTATTGGTCGGTTTTTATTGTCAAAATTAGATGTTTTTAATTTATTTTTTAATTGTCACACTCGATTTTGCCGATTTTCTTGTTGCCCTAGCTGGTCGACACCTCTTTTAGCAGAAACAAAGGCTACATTAATGTATTAAATCGATGTTAATCCATGTGTGTGGAGGTGAGGATGTGGAATTAACGGACGTGACGTTGTGCGATTGCGTTGCCAGGCAACGCAATTTACAAACTCTTCAACTACAACCCTAATTATATTTAAAAACATTTTAGACAGCCTCACGAAATACTTTAATGTAAATTAAAATGTAAATGTGAAGGATGTGTGTAATGTGGTGATTGACATTATTCACCCACGGATCTATGGGTTGGGGGTATTGTTCCGCACGGACATTTTAGTTAACCGGACTCCTGTTGATGTGAAATCCGAAAACATTTTTAAAAAATAAAATAATACTTTATTCCAAGTTTGCTTGCTTTTCTCTTTGGAGGTCATCACATACCGGCATTGTAATACACGGTTTGGCTGCATTAAATATGACATATCTGCCGTAGTTCTGTATTTATAGAGCCCTGATGAGAAGACTTCTGGACAAACAGGAAGCACTGCCGCCAAAACTGAAAACGTGACGTGGATCATAAATATATCAGCAATTAAACAACATCTTACATTTATTTTCACACAATACGTCTCCTTGCAGTATCAATACTAATTCGGCTGACTTTTATATTTGATCCAATTGGTAGATAGGCTGTATTTACACCATAACGGTGCACAGCTGATAGAAAGGCACATCTAGTGGTTAAAGCACGTTATTGAATTTTATTATTTTATTATTTTTCACAAAAATGAAACCATCAATAGCAGAAACAGAATTAACTGTCATTAGTAAACCACCCAAAAAAAAAGATCATAAATGGTTTTGTTTTATATATATTTTAAGGATAATAATAGCAATGTAACACTGTCTATGACACTTACTGTATAACACTGATTTGAAAAACATACAGAAAAAACGAATTCACTGCCCTTAATAAAGTATTTAATACATTTCAGGTGTGCTGTGTTGTTTAGATCATTGACATCTGGAGCTCTTTTAATGTCCTTTTTGATTATTGTTACACCAGGGTCAGTGTATGTTTTGGTCATTGGATTTTCTTTTCACAAATGGAAATTCAAAAACAAAAAACGACTGGATATTTGATTTTCGTTTTCAAATTGAAAAAAACAAAATTGAAATACAAGGCGTTTTTCTTTATCACGGTCAAAAAGGGATTTACTAAACTTAAAAAACGGGATGATTTTCATTTTCTACTTCTCAAAACAAAAAATAAAATCACTAGAAAACAGAAACAAAAAAACGCCCCGTTTTTTCATATTCTGCTACCGGAAGTTACCTTACAAAATAAGAGCGCAGACGAAACTCACGGAAGTAATTTCAAAACAAAAGCACTCGTAGGCTATGCTAAAATCACACTTTGAATCACTACAGTATCCTGTTGAAGGAACTGTGAATATTATAAACAAGGGGAATTTAGCGATCACAATGAAAACGGCCAAGACACACTTTGAGCCCAGAAAATGAATGTTATAAAGGGCTGTAAATATAATAGGCCTATTTCTAAAATGTTAGGAGATTTCAACTATACAGCGATTCTGCACTGCGGTCAACTCAGCCGTCTGGGTGACCAGATGTCCCGCTTTGTGCGGTATTGCACAGCATTTTCACGACTTTTGGTGCGTCCCGCAAATTGAGACGATGTCCCGCATATTTCATTTTGATTGGCTAAAACGCTTTTCTAAAATCTGATTTATGACATGAAAGGTCGGCTCAGTTCGCTGACAGCCGGCACCGCCCTTTATTATGAAATGTTTTAAACTTTATACAGTCTATGGTTTTAAACGGCATCATGTAAGCTGCGCTGACAGGCGACAGAGGTCACCCCCCCCCCCCCCCCCCCCCCGCTGACAGTTCATGAGCGTCCATAGTGTCTCTCCACCCCCCGTTGACAATTCACGCGTCGACATTGCATTTACATGTCCCACGGGCCACATTGTCCCACACAAACATACTCTAGAGCAGGGGTTCCCAACCCCCGGTCCGCGGTGTTACTGCCGGGCCGCGAAACGAGCATGTTACCGGTGCGCCAAGTAGGAAGAGGAGCACACAGGAGACAACCGTTTGATTGCAGACTGTTATGTTTATGTGGGGAAATGGTGGTGCATACATTATTTGAGATATATTTCAAACTCGGACTTCATTTTAAGGACATGTCAGCCAGGGGTGTAGAGCTATTTGTTTAAGCACCGGATTGGCAAAACAGGAGAGTAAACCAGTCTGCCTTGATCTATGAATTAATGTCCGGGACTCTCACGGTATCTGCTGCCCGCAGCTGTTTTATAGAAGGAAACCCTCCTTCACTTCATGACATGGCTGCAGCATTAGGAGGCAGCGGGACGTATACTCGGTAAAGAGCTGTGCCTTTTTACGCACCGCCTTTGCTGTGTTTAACTTAATCAGAACAGTTTAAGAGTGACTGCAGGCTGCTACGTGTTAACCACTCACACATCTACACACATCTCTACACACATCTCTACACACATCGAACTGCCCGATTACTCCCCCTTTTATTAGTTTTATGAAGGAGATGTCCAGTCAGTCACCAAGGCGCATGATGTGTGTGTGTGTGTATGTGCTCTGCTCAGCTCAGCTCTGTGCGTTCGGTGTGTTTGTGTCTGTCCGACACCGGCATTTATGCGGCTGTTCCCAAAATAAATTAGTTTAATCTTAATCTCGATGTAGTGCTAAATGCTGTCGGGAGTGCAACCGGAACGAACAACACTATCATAATATCTTCTGAAAACAATGCCAGTGTCACACACACACACACACAAAACACACACACCAGCACACACACACCACAGACACACACACACACACACACACACACACACACACACACACACACACACACACACACACACACACACACACACACACACACACACACACACACACACACACACACACACACACACACACACACACACACACACACACACACACACACACACACACACACACACACACACACACACACACACACACACACACACACACACACACACACACACACACACACACACACACACACACACACACACACACACACACACACACACACACACACACACACACCACACACACACACACACACACACACACACACACACACACACACACACACACACACCCACCCTTCATAATGCGCCTTCTCCTCATTTCTCCAGCATTCACTGGATTATCCGTAAATCATACAAACAAAACCAAAACGTTGATTTATCTGTTTTCCCGTTTTGGTTTAAAAACGGAATAACGTCGGTTTTTTGGTTTTCCGAAAAACCAAAAAACAACACCGGTTCTTTTTTAAACTTTGTTAATATGTTTTGGATGCATATTGTTCTAGTATTTGTTCAGGCTGTTACATACAATTAGCCTCTGTTGCTACCTGCTGGTGGTGAGTAAATATTAAAATCAGTTAAAATTGACAACCGGTCCGCGATTTTTTTTTTAATGTATCTACCGGTCCTTGGCACAATAAAGGTTGGTGACCCCTGCTCTAGAGCAGGGGTCACCAACCTTTTTTAGGATGAGGGCTACTTTCAAAAAATAAAACAAGTCTGGGGCTACTTTTACTCCTCTTTTCTTTTTTTTTGCAGTGTATATATTTAGCACATTTTAACATTATGATATGCTTACCTTTAACCTTTGTGTGCTGTTTGGGTCTGTGGGACCCGTTTTCAGTGTTTATTAAGAACATGTATGCAATTTAATTATTTTAACCTCCTCACCTCCTCTAGGGGCATGCACCCCCGGGAAGATTATTTTTTCTTTTTTAAATGTTGAAGTTAAATGCATCCCATGAAGCCTCAGTGGTCAGTTCCACTGAACAGTGGGTGACCTCAACAGTGTGGAAGTCCCTTTGTAAAATGGGACACTTTTACTTTCCTTTGACTGGTTAGAAAATGAGTAGTTAAATTACTTTTTCTGCCAGAAAGAAAACTGAGTGTTTGTTGGTCCTACCTTTGCACAAATCTTAAAACATGTTTTAAAATGTGGCCAAATAATTTGATTTAAAACAGTTGTCCAATCTGATGAAAGAATAAATATAGCATGATTAGAAAAGGCTTTATTTTTGAAACTACAATGTTACCAACCAATCATGTGGTATAGTATATATTTACTCATAACAAAAAGAAACAACATGTGAGTCACACATGTTTCTTGATACAACATGTGTGACTCATCTACCATGCATCATTGCTAAAATAAAAACAACAACCCATTGATCATTGGAAAGGCACACAATATAACATGTAAACAGGCAATGCTTTGTGTTTTCCCTCAAGTTTATAAAATGACCACAACTCATAGAAGCACAGTTCTCTTATTGTAAAGGAAGAGGTGAAATCCAACGTGTGAAGAATGGGGATGTGATTTAGGAACTAAGAAGTGAAACGCACATTTTCTGGTAATTATTTTACAGAACAGGGAATGGTATCTACATTTTCACCTAAAGTGTCATGAGTTAAGAGAATACATCTATTAAAGCAGGATATATTAATAATTGTTATGTTTTTATTTGGACATTTTTAAAAAGGCATAAAATACAATGAACTTGGAGAGCAAAATATAAATGAGATCACATTGACCATGTCATTAGGTGTCTTCTTACATCTATCTGCATAAATGAGTAGATCACATGTGTCAAACTCAAGGCTCTTGGTGGATTTAATTTCGGCCCGCAGGATCATTTCTAATTACTATTAGATCTGGCCCGCCGGTATATTGCACGCCAGTGTTAATTTCGTCAACGAAAACTATGACGAAAAATGTTCGTCAACGACCTTTTTTACATGACTAAGACGAGACGATGACGAGCTAAAAATAGATTATTGATAACGAAAATTTGACGAAATGTATATTTAGTTTTCGTTGACGAGACGAGACGGGACTAAGGTGTTAATGGTGGACTATCGGACACTCAAAATGCAGGGTATTTCCCCCCAAGTGTCCGTCTTGTCTGTGCATCTTACATTTCTAACTTGCAATATCATTATTTCCGCTCTCTTCACTCCAGAAGAGCGATCTCCCTCTCTCTCTGTGTGCGGGGGCGGGGCCTAACAGACACGCTGCAGCGGCACACAGAGATCTGCCGGGGACGGAGCGTTCAGAGTATCGAGACACTCTACAAGACTCGATGTGGACAAAGCTCGTTTGCCATGTTTTCGCGTTAGCGCGTTGACACGAGTAGAGTAGTCTGTCCGGCCAAAAGGCGTCATATTCAGTCGGAGAAATGCACAACTTCCTTAACTCGTAGCTCTGTTGCCCCAATTACGAGTAACGTTATCACATCAGGTGTGCAGAGCTGGGAGAAGTACTCAGATCTTGTAGCTAAGTAAAAAAATACCATAGTGTAGGAAGAGTTCCTCAAGTCAAAGTATGATCATCAAAATATATTTAAAGTAGCGACCGTAAAAGTAGTCATTGTGCAGATTGGTCCATTTCAGAATAATATGATATGTTTTATAATGATTGATCATTAAAGTGTTCTCAAAGCTAGTAAAGGTGCAGCTAGTTTGAAGGACTTTGTATACTGCAGGGTAGCTTGTGAATTTACTAAAGTCTGAGTTAACACTTGATTATATTTCACATCATTCATCCACATCTGTAAAGTAACTAAAGGTATTAAATACATGTAGTGGAGTAGAAGTACACCATTTAACTATGAACTGTAGTGGAGTAGAAGTACACAGTAGCAAAACATTTAAATACTCCAGTAAAGTACAAGTACCTCAACATTTTACTCAAGTACAGTACAATATTTTAACATAATTATACATATTTCATTTATTTCACATTTAAATAAAGCAATTAATTCGGTTAACAATTTGTTAGTTTTTTCCTTTAAAAAATAACAAAAAGTAAATACAAGAATACCGTTAAAGTACCGGATCGATAAGCAGTATCGATAAGACTAGTAGAAAACCTTAACGATACCCATCCCTAGATATTACACAAGTAAAGTGTTAAGAGAGTGAAATGTTGCTTTACGAATGTCAACACTTGATGCTGTCACCTTGATTACAACGTCAGAAACCTGTATTTGCCTAACTGAATTGGTTTAAAGAGAGAAAACATTTTGACTAAAAGTTGACTAAAATGTAATTTTTCATCGACTAAAAGTAGACTAAAACGTTTTGAGTTTTCGTCGACTAAAACTAGACTAAAACTATGAAGGATAGAAATGACTAAAATGTGACTAAAACTAATAACCATTTTCGTCTAAAGACTAAGACTAAATCAAAAACAGCTGCCAAAATTAACACTGTTGCACGCACACCTTCACTCCATCCTGAGGGTCTCCTCAGCTCAGAGCCTGACCCCAAACATTGATGAACTTGCACCCAAGACGAGATGCCAAGTATCTGGCTTGAACTAGCATCACAGAGCAGCACACTGAGTTTCAAAGGATGTTTCCTTCTGCACTTTCTTTCTTGAGACAACAGGGCATGTTTGTTTTTTCTTTGAGGGAAATGGTTTTTTTGAAGCTGTTGTTGGCCTGTGGAAAAATGTAATCATGAGAAAAGCTGCAGATAGAGCCATAAAGTGAAATGCATCAATCTGGAGCACTTTGAGCACCAGATGAATTGATGGAAACAGCTCTCAACACTGAGATGAAAGGGCGCTGTATACTTTTCAATAATCCAAACATCTTTAGAATATGATCACAACCAATAACAAATCATTTAAACTGGTTTATTCTTATGTTACCTAGTTAGCATTCTTTCTTTTTATGTATGCTAATCCTCTCTCTCTCTCTCTCTCTCTCTCTCTCTCTCTCTCTCTCTCTCTGAGTGAGTGTGTGAGGAGTTCGGTGGTGGTGAGCTGAGAGCGTGGTGAGGTTTGATGGTAACTTTTCGTAAAAGTTTTCTCTTTTTTCTTCCTCTACTTTGTTTATTGTATGATTGTTTATTGGTCTTGTTTGTTGTGAGTGTGGTTTAGTGTTTCTTCCGTGAGAGAAGCGTGTTTCTCTGCAGGGATGGCTTCCTGTGAGATGCCGTCCCTGCGACACGGGGTGAGGGTGATCCCTCAGGAGAACAGCACGGTGGAGAGTGTGCTGCTGGCGGTGGGGGAGCAGGTGGGACACGGAAACATCTCCTACGCATCCCGCATGAATAAAGCTGTGGTGGTTTTTGTAAAGAAGCAGGAGTTGGTCAGCCAGTTAATTGAAAGTGGCTTAAACATAAATGAGGAGTTTATACAGGTGTCCCCGCTGGCAGTGCCTTCTACCCGGATTACCATATCGGGAGTCCCTCCATTTATTCCTAATGAAACGCTGGAGAAAGAGCTCAAACGCTACGGGAGAATGGCGAGTGGTTTCCGCACGGTGAGTCTGGGCTGTAAAGACACTAAGCTGAAGCACGTCCAGTCTCTACGGAGACAGGTGTTCATGTTTCTGGACTGCACATCACAAACACTGGATGTGTCTTTCCGTATTAAATATGAGGAGGGTTTTTATATGGTGTATGCGAGTGCTGGCAGTGTCAAGTGTTTTGGGTGTGGTGATGTGGGGCACAAGAGGATCGCTTGTCCACAGAGACTGATAGCAGCACTTCTTTTGGAAGGGAATATTGTGAATGGGAGTGGAGAGGGAACCAGCGGGATTGCTCGGCCCGTGCGGGGAGCTACCGGAGCCACCGGAGCTACGGCCCCTGTTTCCGGGGCAGACGTGCTCGTGTCTGCAGCACCGGGGGCTGCCATGCCCGCTCCTGCTGCACCTGCATCCGCTGCACCGGCTGCACCCGCTGCACCCGCTGTACCCGCACTCGCTGTGCCCAGTGTAGTCATGCCCGTGCCTGTGTTACCCGCAGCAGTGGTGCCAGGCGGGTTTGTGTTTGGTCCCATGACGGCAGTTAAAGCCGCAGTTTCTGTGGGTGTTAGGCCGTTGTTTGCGGGGATTAATATGAAAGCAGTTGTGGAGGATGAGGCTCAGGTCAGGGCTGGATGCAGAGAGGGTGTGATGGAGTGCTCAGAGCGGGAGCTGCAGGGGGTCTCTGGGAAACAGGCTCAGCTGTCACAAAAACTGGACAGTGAGGCAGAGCAGGGGGGGAAATCAGCTGGTTATGATGGAGTAGATATGGAGTCTGACTCTGAATCAGATAGTGTCTCCGTAGGTGACAGTGTTTCTCAGAGTGAGGATCTCTACTCTTTTGAACAGATCCAGGAGTTTCTGGATGAAACTTTTGGGAAATCAGTAAATGTAAATAATTATTTCCCTGATGTTGAAAAGTTTGTTAAGTCAGCCACGACAATTCAGAAGGTTGTTGGGCTAGACTTACTTGATGAAAAAAAACGGTATCACCTCAAGAAACACATCACTACACTGAGGAAAGCTTTAAACAAAAAGACCAACGTGGCTAAAAAAAGGAGTCGTAAATTATGATCATACAACACCGGGTGTTTCCTCCTTACTGTCTTTTTCTATCTTTTTTCTTAATGGCCTGTCTCTCTTCTCCTCATAGTCAGGGTTTAAGGGTAGCCTCATTAAATATGAATGGGGGCAGAGACGCTCAAAAGAGAGCCTTAGTAACAGAAGTTATTCAACAGAAAAAGCTAGATGTAGTATTTCTACAAGAAACTCACAGTGACAGCATAAATGAAACTGACTGGGGTCTATGGTGGGGGGGGCCGCATGTCCTTAGCCATGGGACACATTTGAGTGCAGGAGTAGCTATTTTATTCTCCCCGCTTTTAAATATAAAAATAATATCCAGCACAGAGGAAGTGAAGGGGTAGAGTTATTCTAGTGAGAGCTGAAATAGATGAGTTTCTGATTAGCTTTATTAATGTGTATGCACCAAACCAAGGCTCTGAGCGTGAAGAGATCTTTAAAATATTGGAAGAGAGAATAAATGATATTGGTCAAGGGGAGTTTATTGTTTTGGGTGGAGACTGGAACTGTTGCACTGACTTTACTTTGGATAGGACTGGAGTTGAGCCACATTTTCAGTCTTCCTCTGTATTGTCTCATGTTCTAAAGAAAAGTGATTTAGTGGATGTGTGGAGGATGATGCATCCTACATGCAAGCAATACACATGGGTTAAAATATCAGATGGTAGAGTTAGTGCAGCCAGATTGGACAGGTTTTATTTACCCAAGGCCTTTTCTGCTAGGGTTACAAACTGTCAGATCATCCCTGTGGCTTTCACAGACCATCATTTAGTTTTGATGGAGCTGATCTTATCTTCCAACGGAAAACCCAGATCTTTTTGGCATTTTAATAATAGATTATTACAGGATTTGAATTTCTGTGAACAATTTAAAATGTTTTGGGCTTACTGGAGATCTAGGAAAGATGGTTTTTCTTCCCTTACTCAGTGGTGGGAGGTAGGAAAAGCCCAAATTAAGGTTTTTTGTCAACAATACACCTCCTATTCAACAGCCAAAATTAAGAGAGTAGTGGAGAATTTAGAAAAAGAGATAACAGACTTGGAAAGTGTCTCACAAGCTGATCCGCAGAATAATGCCAGCCTAAAAGAAAAAAGACAGGAGCTTAACTCCTTTATGCAAGAAAGAGCCAAAGGAGCTTTAGTCCGAGCCCGTTTCACCAAACTCCAGGACATAGACGCACCCACTGCCTTCTTTTTCAGTTTGGAAAAATCAGTGGTAAAGAGAAAACAGATGTTGTGTCTGCGGCTTCCTGAGGGAAAGGTGACCACAGAGCCGGCTGAGATGAGGAAGCATGCAGTGGATTTCTACACGGATTTGTTCAGGGCTGATGAATGTGATGTGGACTCTGCTGCAGAGCTTCTGCAGGGACTTCCTCAGCTGAGCTCAGAGGGACAGAACACGCTCAGCTCTGAGCTGACTCATGACGAACTAACTGCTGCGGTGTCTCAGATGGCGTCAGGAAAGGCTCCTGGAATAGATGGATTATCATCAGACTTTTTTAAGCATTTTTGGAGTCTTATGGGACAGGACATTTTGGATGTTTTTAAAGAATGTTTTGAAAAGGGGATGCTCCCAGCTTCCTCCAGGCGTGCAGTTCTCTCTCTGCTTCCTAAAAAAGGAGATTTGACCTCTTTAAAAAAACTGGAGACCAGTGGCTCTTTTATGTACGGACTACAAAATCCTCTCAAAGGTTTTATCAAACAGACTAAAACTGTTTATTGGTCAATTAATTGTTGTGGATCAATCATACTGTGTGCCAGATAGGTCTATGCTTGATAGTTTGTTTTTAATGAGGGATGTGTTTGACATATGTAAAGTGTATAATATCAATGCTGGCATCATATCTATTGACCAAGAGAAGGCTTTTGATCGTGTCGATCACAATTTTCTCTTTACCACACTGCAGGCTTTTGGTGTTGGGGAGGGGTTCCTGTCCTGGGTAAGGATTCTGTATCACGAAGCGTTTTGTGTAATAAAAGTGGGGGGAGGGTTGAGTGTTCCTGTGCCGGTTGGGAGGGGGATCAGGCAGGGCTGTCCTATCTCAGGTCAGCTTTACAGTATTGCCATCGAGCCTCTTCTCTGCAGGTTGAGGAGCCGACTGAGGGGTCTCTGTCTACCAGAGATGTCTCACAGCCCTCCTGTTGTTGTGTCAGCATATGCAGACGATATAGATATAATTATCCAGGACCACACAGATGTACAGGAACTGAAAGAAAGCCTTGCCCTTTACGAAAAAGCATCTTCAGCAAGGGTCAACTGGGGAAAGAGCGAGGCTGTTTTAGTGGGCCAGTGGAGAGTAGGGGACATTCCTAGTCTTCCTGGCGGCATCAGGTGGGGTAGACGAGGGATTAAAGTCCTAGGGGTGCAGTTAGGGACTGACGAATTTCAAAAACAGAACTGGGAGGGAGTGCTTGACAAGGTGGAAGCTAAGTTGTCTAAATGGAAATGGTTGCTACCTCAGCTGTCATACAGGGGAAGAGCTCTGATTGTGAATAATCTCGTTGCCTCTTCTCTTTGGCACAAGCTCATAGTGTTGGCACCACCACCAGGGCTGGTGAAAGAACTACAGCGGTGCCTTGTAAACTTTTTCTGGTCTGGACAACACTGGCTGAAGGCTTCGGCCCTGTATCTCCCTGTGGCAGAGGGAGGGCAGGGACTGATAGACATTCAGTCCAGAACAGCTGCTTTCAGACTGCAGACTGCTCAGAGACTGCTGTACGGCAGCGGGCAGCGCTGGTTGGATCCTGCTCGGCTACTCCTCAGGAAGGCTGGAAGGCTTGGGATGGATAAACACCTGTTCCTAATCAGGACGACTGAAGCTGACCTGACGGGACTTACATCCTTCTACAGATCAGTTATTAACGCCTGGCAGACACTAAAGGTCACACGGACCCCGGATCAGAGACCGGGAATGTGGTTGTTCGAGGAGCCACTTCAAAAGAATGACCTCTTCCCAACTGCAACCTTTTCCTCTGTAGCTTTGGGAACAAAGTTTGTTGAGGCTGGCATCACTAAGCTGGGTCATCTAACAAGAACATCAGTTGAAACTCTTTGTAACACCATAAACATCAGGTCTTCCAGAGTGCTACAGAGGATCGTTGAAGACATCATGCAGTCCCTGTCGCCGCCAGAGAGGGCATTCATTGAGGATCCTGTTAGATTGGAAACTTGGAAAGAGGAAAATGACTATGAGTTTCCCTCACTCACCGTTAGTCCTGCTGTCGGAGAGTGGCAAGAGGAGCGTGGAAAACTTCTCTCGCTAAAAACTCCAATTCTGGGCAGTTTCAGTTCCTGTGGGAAAAAGCAGCTGTACCAGTGCTGTGTCAAGACTCTTAACATCCGTCTTCTGGCTGAGGTCAAGGAGTCAAGGTGGAACGAGTTTTTCCCTTCAGACTTTACCCCTAAAGGCAGGTGGAGGGTCCTGTATAAGCGTCCTGTTGAAAAACGGATGGCTGACCTCCAGTGGAGGATTATACATGGAGCTTTAGCTACAAACAGACACCGAGCTCACCTTGATCCAAGTGCTGGGGAGGAGTGCCCTTTTTGCCAGCAGAGTGAAACAGTTGAGCACCTGGTAGTTTCTTGCACGCGGCTAGCAGGCTTATTTGGGCTACTGAAAGGATGGGTGGAAGGGTTAGGGGAAGTGTTTTCACTTCCACTCTTTGTATATGGGCCTAAATATGTGGCAAAAAAGGGAGTAACTCTCACTCTGATTAATGCTATCTTTGCAACTGCTAAGCTAGCAATTTGGAGGACCAGGAAGAACCAGATGCTAGGGCAGGGCTGGACAGATGTTGTTCAGAGTGTGAAGGGTTTGGTGGCTGCTCGGCTAAAAATAGAACATGCCTTTTACGGTGTGACTAACAACCTGCCTGCTTTCAGGACTCTTTGGGGGGTCAATCACATTTTATGTACGGCAAGGGAAGATGGTACACTGGAGCTGAATTTTTAAAAAAAATGTGGTTTTCTATGTGTGAGCTATGATATGAAGATTTAAAAAAAAAAAAAAAAAAAAGTGTCATGAATGTGATGATTTTGTAAGGTTTTATTAAAAGTCAAAAAAGTCTCTCTCTCTCTCTCTCTCTTCTCGCTCTCGCTCTCTCTCTTCTCGCTCTCGCTCTCGCTCTCTCTCTCTCGCTCTCGCTCTCTCTGCTCTCTCTCTCTCTCGATTAACATATGATATACACTTACATTAAAGCCTTATCATATTCAGGTCTGTTGCTGATGAAAACATTCAAACAGAAGAGCTGCAGTGCACAAAAAAGGCTGAAAACAATACACTTTACTGTATACATATCACGTCTAGTTCACATCTTCACTTAATGTGTATCAAATAGAGTGGCATTAAAACGTATCCTACCTTGCTGTAGGAAATCCATGTCAGTACAAATGAATGTCAGTTCCTCAAAGAGCTATTTAGTTCAGACCTATTGTTAACTCCTTTTATAGCACTCTGATGATAGAAAAAAACAAAAGTTGTAATTTTTTTTCAGTTTTTCTATAAATACTCTGAAACACAGACAGTGAGGTGAAGCCTGCTTCTTTTATTGAGCAGCAGGTGGAGGAGGTGTGTGTCGGCAACAAGCTGCTGTTTGGCTGCTACTGAAAGGATGACGCTATAGTTGTGTATAGTTAGAGCTATAGGTTTCCTTTCTCCAATTTGATCACAGTGTTGGGTTAAGGTAAGGTAAACCCAAACAAAAAGTGTTTTGGTTTTATTTTAAGAGGGTTTGAAACTTCTGTTTCTCAGTTTTTTGCATTTTATTGAAATTGCCAATCTTTAAACATATTCAAAAATGTTCAATTTTGTGTTAAGAACAGGGGGGTCAAACTGATTTTAGTTCAGGGGCCACATACACCCAAATCTGATCTCAAGTGGGCCCGACCAGTACAATCATAGCATAATATAACAACTCCTTGCCTTTGTTTTAGTGCAAAAAAGTACATTCTGAAGATGTTCCCATTTAATGAACTATCTTTTTAAAAAACATTATGAACAACCTGACATTTATTAAAATGTCAACAATTTATTGCCTTAGTTTGATTACTGATTTACACTTGTGCATTACAACTTACAGACCACAGTGTATCTATAAAGGCACAAAACATGTAGTCCCGGTATTTGGAACTGAATAATATAGAGTTTCACTTAATGATCAAAAAAATATTTTACATGAATTTCCACATCTGTGTAGTAATCCTGACACACGTCATACAAACTAAAGAGGGAACTATTTAGGAAGAACGTTGAGTTAGCCCCCTGCGTTTTAAATGTATATAATGTATACATACAAAATACATAAAGTTGTGGAAATTGCAGTTAATGTCTTCTCTGTCATTTATTTTATTTTGCAAAGGCATCGCACGGCAGGATAGTTTTGGCGCCCGGGCCGTATGTTTGACAACCATGGTTTAGAACAATTATTTTTGTTCTGCAGCATAATCCTCATTAGCCAAATACATTAGGCAAGAGTGTTCATACTTGTCAAGCAAGTTTCCACAAGGAAAAAACAAAGTAGAGCCCTGAGTGATGATCATTTTCATTTCAAAGATGAACCAATGAGTTGTTAAAGTTTTGCATATTACCAAACTGTGTTTCTCTGATTCATAAATGCAGTACCTTTCCATTACCCTGCAATTCAGCCTGCTACCAGCAACAATGTTTTATTATTGATTAAACTGCTATTATTTTCTGAAATATTGTACTACATCCTTGATCTTTAATAATGTTTTGAGGAGTCTTAGGGGACGTTTTCAACTGTCTGTTGTGTTTGGTCAACAGTCTGACACCTACATATATATAGAGAATACAATGACATCAAACTGAGAATCTGAACTCATTAGAGGAGCTATAATAAGCACATTTAGGATATTTTCAGACAAATTGAATCAATAGACAAATGATTGGTAATGCATTTTCTATCAATGTGAAATAGAACTTAATTTAGTTGTGTCATATACATGTTGAAGTTAAAATAGGCATCCATTTGTCATAATTTAGAAATGTTGAACTTTAAATTACACATTCATTTCCTCCATGTCAGATTTCATCATGTCAGCTGAGCCCCTCACATAAAGCCTTTATCAGAGGAGCCAGAATAAGCAAATGTTTTACATTTCAAGACAATATGTTGATAATCTTATTATTTGGCAAAACATTTTCTGTCAATTTAGAAATATTACTAGTTGTTTCACATGTTTGGTAGTAGCCAAACCTGGGTACTACAACTTCCGTGTCAGTCTGTGACGTCATTGGGCACAAAAAGTTTCCCATCGACTTACATTGGGAAAGAGATGTCTGTAAATCCGGGTGGATTTTTTTTTTCAGCTAAATACACTACCCAGTAATAACACTTTTATAGCCCTTATTTGAATCATGAGGGGTTTAAAGATGTTAAATGCCCTAAAAGCCGCATCCAGAGTTATTCTCCCTCTCCATTCGTCTTTACCAAAAGATGTAAAGGCCTGTATGAACATATTTGGGTTTAAGAAAATGTATAAAGAAAGAATAACTAGACAGTATGAAGCTGTCAGGTAACCTGTTTCTCTGATGGTTGATTGTGTTTTTGGTTTCATGTTGTTAGTATTGGTTGTAAGCAGCAGTGATTGACAGACCATTGATTTTTGAGTAAGGGGTAAAATAAGACTTTATTCTCCCTGCTCCTTTCCATCATGTGCTAAAAAACTGCTTATTTTTTCATGTTTGGTCTTACAATAATTGCCATGAGTGGAAAAAACAAACCACAAATCTGGCTAAGCGGAGAGCGGGAGATCGAAGACGGGGCTTAAGGGAAAACTAAAGTGCGCACATACTATTGTTTAATGATAGCTCTGCTCAGAGAGTCAGGCCTTGTGGGTCCTGCCTCCAACTCTGTATCCAGTTCTCTTTATTCATCCAAACCCCTGTAGAACTCTGTGAGCGGGAGCAGCGGTGGAGACTTTGAAAAGTTCCACTTTCCACCCATGACATTTCAACATGTCCAACCAAGGCCGGATTAACCACAGGGCACACTGGGCACGTGCCCAGGGGCCCTTGAGCAAGAGAGGGCCCTCAGTAAGAAGACTTTTTTTTTTTTTTTTGGCACAACCTCACTCATCATACATTGTTTTAAATTAAACTCACTCTCCGCCGCAATAAATAGCTCGGCTTTTCTATAGGGTCAAATTCATATATTTTCTAAACCGTCTCTGTACTGTAGGTCTCACTATGTATGCGCTCAACTTTATTACTACGCGGCGGCGGTCTATAGCCGAATCACAACCCCACCTTCACTCATGTCACATTGACATTGTGTCACGTGAGCTAAAAAAATGGATGGTGCAGGTAGCAGCTGAACGCCCAGCGGGCAGCGAAAAGAAAGACAAATAAAGAAAAGGAAGAGAGAGTGGTGGCTGCATTCAAACATTTCCCAACAATAAATAGCTTTTTCAAAAAAGCTAAAAGTGACGAATTAGGCCAGCAACCGCAAGGAACAGTGACGGTCACGGAGCCTGAGGATGTTGTTGAGCTAGCGAGTAATGTTAGGATTTTGATGAACTTATCACAGACTTTGCAAAGAAAAGGGCAAGGAAGAAACAATTCTAAATGGTAAGATCCACTGATTTGAGGGATTGTCTTACAAACACACATGCTCTCTCTATTGCACACACACACACACACACACACACACACACACACACACACACACACACCAACACCACACACACACACCACACACACACACACACACACACACACACACACGCACACACACACACACATTGGGTAGGTGGGTTGAGGGGCCCTGAGCTCTCAGTGCCCAGGGGCCCAGGGAGTTGAAGCTCAACCATTGATGCATGCTTCTCCCTGCTCCTTTCCATCATCGGCTACACAAAAAGAGAAAAGTTCCTAAAGTGAACATATTTACTTTTATAATCATTGCCATGAGTGGAATAAATCACTATATATAGGCCATCAAACTGAACTTTAGAGTTGAGGTCTGCCAAACAGCAACTTCTTTCACAGGAAACTGCTCTGACTGGTGAAGCTTCTTCCATATCAAAAATAATCCACTCACATAGTGATAATGACCCCTGGCGTTCACAATATGAACTGCATCTAATATTACTGCTAACAGAGACTTTGAGACCATCTGCTGGTTGTCAACAGTTCCACAATTTCACAGACACACTAGCATGTGCAAACTATGTGTTAAGCAAGTTTGGATTGTTTCATTGAAAATGCACATGTTAAGGAAATAGTACAACTGAATAGATGTTGCAAACACCTTGCATACTATACAGTGATCTGTTGCAACCGTTTTTTTTTAAAATATGACTTTGAAACAGAAATTGGGGGAATTGGGCCTGAACTTATTACCAATTACTGTTAAAATCCAAAATGAATAAGAAAGGAGAGCGTCTACCAAAGATGACCATCTGCTAACCCACCCAACTGGTGAATGCACACACTGTTATAAACCAGAAACAGTTCAACATATACTACTCCATTGTAGAAAGAACGTGTCTTATTCTGTCATTTGGGAGTGAGAAACAGCATCCTAAAGGAATATGTGTGATATCATACAGATTTTCACAGATCATGAAAAATTGAAGATTGCAGATCAGCTTGGAAAGCAGAAATCACATCATTTGTCAGTCTTCACTGTAGAGTTTTTGCAGTATTGTGGGCATAAGGTTAGACAAGGAAAATAATCCTATTTTTAGATTATACTACTGCTATCAAAAAAAAAGGCAAGAACATATCTAATATAGTACAAAAAATAATATTTACATTGAATTTGTAAATTGGTGAATACTATTGGGTTCCTGAGTAACGGTGAATAAATAAGCTTATAAAATAGCAAAAACAGGAAGTACGGTATGGAAGAGTTTAATTTAGGAGCTTGATAGCACATCTAATTCATGCAATTGTATGGCATAGGGCATGAGAGGAGGTAAACCAAGGTTTTATTGACAACACTGAAACACGTGTCAGATTCAGGACCAGGCAGTGGGGTGTTAACCAGGCTGAGACTGGCTCCCTGCGGACTGATCATGGCTGGCTACGGTCGGTAGCATCTGGATCAGAGATGCAGCTGTGGACAGGCAGACACTAGGAATTGCGCTTGAATGGAATGCACCAACAATAAAACAGGAATACACCTCTTGAACTCTCAGAAATATAAGTTAGAGACCATTGAAATCAATACTCGCTGCGGGAGATTGTGAATAAGCCAAAACTGTCCTTACCTTTCTTCATCGCAATGGACACGGCGCAACGATGTGTAGCGAATCGATGCAGCTCTTCAACTGACCTGTAGGGGGTTCAACACGCCCTGCTGTGTTAGTCTGCCGCACGCTTCAACAGAAGAAGAAGAAGAGAAGAAGAAGAAGAAGAGAAAAGAAGAAGAAAGAAGAAGAAGAGAAGAAGAAGAAAAGAAGAAGAAGAAAGAAAAGAAGAAGGCCTAATTCCAAACCGCCCCATCCATGGACTCAACGCTGTGTGTGTCCGTCAGGAAACAAGCTGTTTACAAACAGTTCTTGCAAACATCCACTGATAAATTGCGATGTTAACAACCTCATGATAACCTCATTTTTTTTACCTGTGTTTAGTCAAGAAAAAGGTAAATGTGTGCATGTTATTATAAAGTTGTGTATATGTACAGACTGTTGTAAAAACTAAGAAGGTTATAAACATCAGGTTTAAAAAATTAACACAATTAAAGATGTTTGGAGTTTTATTTTAGTTATTAATTTAAATGTTTTGTCAAAGAGATTTGAAACCGTTGTTACATACAGTTACGGCATTTCCTGTTTCTGCCGGAGAGAGGGGAGTTTGTCCCAAAGCTTGCCGCTGTGTTTACTCCCTCTATCTGACAGGAGGAGCCTCGTTGAGCTGCGAGTGTCGCTACAGACGGAGTTCACTCCGTCACGGAGGGGTAGGGTGTAGGGCGTGGTTTGGAATTGGGCCGAAGAAGAAGAAGAAGAAGAAGTAGTGAAGCAGCTGGTGCTGGTGCGGGCGGAGCACTGATGAGGAAGAGGAACCGAAACAAGATAACCAGAATAACAATGTTATATTTGTAGAAATTGGTTTTATCTTCCTCACTTTGAGTCCCTAAGTGCCTGAGGTAATACTCTTTTTGAATGTTTACCTCGAGCTTGTTTCACAGGCGAGCTAATGTTAGCCGTTGTTAGCTTAGCTTATGCGAACTACATTTATTGAGATGTGAAACTAAAGCTCGATATCGTCATAAGGCTTATGTTGTATTTGACGTGTGTCCGAGGGAATAGTTTGTCCGGCTGCTGTGTACCAGCTGTCGGCGCTAGCATGCTCTCCGAAAGCTCACTAGCCGTCTGGCATTACATTAACGTTACCACCCTTCATTAAAACTAGTCGAACCATCGACCAACATCTGAAAAGCTAAATGTCATTATAAAAAAGCCTGTGCCACAGCTGTCTCTCTCTGCTCCAGTGTCACTTTTGGATAGTGTCCCATTTAAACTGTGGAAATAAGAGTCATGTGGCTCTATTATGACAGGACATCCTGTTCACCTTCAGCATGAAGTCAGCCACAGATTAATCATTACAAGCGTGTTTCACCAGAGAAATATTGCTGTTTATTTATTTATTTATTCATTGTTTAACCCTATGTAGGCCTATATTTTCGTACACAGTAAAAGTAGCAATACTGAAGTGTAAAAATACTCAGTTACAAGTAAAAGTTCTGCAAGCAAAAGTATACTTTCATAAAAGTACAAAAGTATTAGCATTAAAAGAAATACGGTAAAAAAGTACTCATTATGCAGATTGGCCCATTTGAGCACGATATATTTGAATTATTGTATTATAGTTATTGATGCATTAATGTGTTCATCACTTTAATGTTGCACATGGTAAAGGTGGGGTTTATTTGAATTATTTTATAAACTACTGGGTAGCTTAACCTATAATAATATATAATGTAGTAGTTGATTTATATTTTGTGTTAATAATCCAAATCTGCCAAGTAACTAGTAACTAAACACATACAATAAATGTAGTGGAGTAAGTACAACATTTGCCTACAAAATGGAGTGGAGTAAAAGTATAAAGTAGCAAAATTTAGAAAATACTTAATTCAAATACAAATAGCTACATTTTATTCTTCAGTACAGTACCTGAGTAGATGTACCTAATTACGTTCCTCCACTGCTAATCAGTAAAACTGCTGTTGGCTTTGGATTTTGTGATGCAACTCTCTGTTCATTTGCTTACAACACTGTTAGAAACTGCAGAAAAGCTCTATTTAATTATTATCTGTTGATGGGAATTTACCCTTTAGTTGTTTTTTAGTTTGTGGAGAGAATGGCCAAACAATATGGGTTGCTGTGCCTCAGTTCTCTTAAAAAATCACCATACTTACTTACTTACTTTTTTAAAGTGTGATAGGGAAACACTGGCATTATTACAGAAATGTAATATATCTTCAACAATTAGTTGAATCCTGTTTGGTTTAACAATCACAATTCCAGAAAATACAAAATCTTGATTTAAATAAAGAGTAACGATCTGTTACTGACAGAAAATGATAAGTGATGTTGTGTTTTGTGTATTTTTCTCTCTTCAGCTCAAGAGTGTTTGCATGAAGCCTTTGGGTACGACTGGTACTTTCTAAGACTGAGGACCACCATGGAGGAGACGAGTCGGGAGGCGGTTGCCACGGCGGTGCAGCGCGTGGCTGGGATGCTGCAGCGCTCGGACCAGCTGGACAAAGTGGAGCAGTACAGGAGGAGAGAGGCTCGCAAGAAGGCCTCCGTGGAAGCTAGGCTGAAGGTGATGTGAAGTGTAGCTCGCATACACTGTTTCATCCTACACATCTGTTCACCTAATGTTCAGCAACAACTGTTTCAGTCAAAATGAAAACCGGTCAACAACCCAAAATGCAAAGATCATCATTAAAATAAGGATTTTCAATAACTGCTGCAATTCATC
The DNA here is from genome assembly GCF_902827165.1 of Trematomus bernacchii. Classification (NCBI taxonomy): domain Eukaryota; kingdom Metazoa; phylum Chordata; class Actinopteri; order Perciformes; family Nototheniidae; genus Trematomus; species Trematomus bernacchii. The sequence continues at coordinate 657,102 of NW_022987674.1, read as the reverse complement.
AAAGTTCCTCAAATGCTAAAACCAGGAAATCAATGGTGCTATTTTCAAGCTAAATGATCCCTAATAAAAAAAAATCCAAAACAGTTGTAGAATTTGTTCTTTTTATAATCTTAAAAACAATAATAGACTGAATGCTGCAGCACTAACACTATTTATTAAACACAAAAATCACAACATTTTTGATATTTGCTTTTAAAATACAATTGGTCTTAAAGGTAAACTTTAAACCATTCATCTTCGGTGTCAGTGAAGTGCATCTCTAATCGGTAGGGATGGGTATCGTCTGAAATGTATCGATTCCGATTCTGCTTATCGATTCCGGATCTTATCAATTCCCTGTTTCGATTCCAAAATTGTAAAAGAAAGAGGTCAAACGTTTAGATAACAAAAATATCTTTATTCTTTTAAGCTTTAACAGACATTTTTACAAATAAAAAAATACATGCAATACAAATGTATTGCACAATAGCCGTGCTTTATTTTAACTGAGCTATGCCTGTGGCAAGCTATTAACAGGCATTACACTGTGCCTTGTCTTTTTCTTTTCTAGTGTAGTGGAGCCTCACTTTAGAGCGTTTACCGCGATCCATCTTTGGTGTTATGAAATGACTGAGCTCGTGAACTGTCTACGGGAGGGCGGGGGGAGCCTCACTGCGGGGCAACTGTGGACCTCTGTCGCCTGTCAGCGCAACTTACATGATGCCGGCCGTCAGCCAACCGAGCCGGCCGCCAACGTCCCGCTGACGACCGGCCGTTCTGTGATTCTCCAGAACACACAGATGGCCAGTCCGCCTCTGTATTCCACCGGGTCGCCGCGGCGCAGACGGACCCGGTGGAATACAGGGTCTACCGCGTTTAGGAACCGTTAAGCAGAACCGAAATTGTGTATTTTGTATGGGTACCCGGTACCCAGTATTTTCTTATCGGTTCTCATCTCGAACCGAGTTTCGGTTCCCAACCCTACTAATCGGTCTGTTATTGTTTGGTGGAGATCGCTATTATTTGGTGACTTGATTGTGTATAACAGGCAGAGATGGGGTCGTTATTACATATTACATATTACTTTAAAAAAAAGTAATATATTACACTACTTCGTTGCTCTCTACATAATAAAGTAACTTGTTACTTTACTCGTTACTTTACTCGTTACTTTACTCGCAGGGCCGGCCCGCCCCTCCCTACAGGCAGATCACGCAGACTGCTAAAGTTTCAAATGTTCTCTTTAGTTCAGTTTCCATTGTCGCATAAGACTGATTCAGATAGCTCTGACCATGGCTGTCCTCTGTCTCCTGCTATCTGTATTTTGCGCAGTATATCTCTGAACGATGCGATGGTGATTCCACTGTGCAAATGGGCAACATTACCTCTACTATGAAGGATGCTACAAGCCTGTCCATCTCTGCTTTGGTTACCGGTCCTCCAAATTCTAATTTGTGCTGCTGCTTCGGAGTCGGCGGCGGCGCACTCACAACATCCTCACTCTGGGTTCGGGGGTCCTTAGCTATTAGCTTCACCTTAGCATGTGTTCTTTGCAGGTGTTTGTTGAGGTTTGACGTGGTGTTTGCAGCAGTGGATAACAGCTTCTGGCCTGGACACAGTTTGCACCTCACCGTCACATTCCTGTCTATTCTTCGGACAAACTCAAAATAATGGGCATACCTCCACCCCTCGAAAGTTATCGCTGACTCAGCCATGTTTATGCAGCACTGCACGTGGAGATGTGGACGCGCAAGTCGCGCAGATTACGTACATACGTACGTGTAGCGCGTTACTTTGTAACGTGTTACACCCCAACTCTGATAACAGTTAGCAATCAGTCAGACAAAAGCAAGCATTCAATATATACCACCCTTTAATTAATGACAGGAAGCACAAAGAATGGTGTTATTAACAATAGTATCTGTCTCTGGACGTCCTGCAGGCAGCCATCCAGTCGCAGCTGGACGGGGTTCGCACCGGACTGACCCAGCTGCACAGCGCTCTGCTGGACGTCAAAGACATCCAGGGCTCCCTGGCTGACGTGAGCAAAGACTGGAGGCAGAGCATCAACACCATCGAGAACCTGAAGGACGTCAAGGATGCCGTAGTTCAACACAGTCAGCTGGCCTCGGCTGTGGAAAACCTCAAAAACATTTTCTCTGGTAAGCTAGGTCCGCCTCCACCTTGAAGAAGTCCCATCACAGACTAAGGGCCTGTGTCCGCATATTTCTGATCGCTCAATGCAGACACCTATTTCTGAGCACTCTGAGTACTGTTCTTGTGCACATCTAGTTGAACATTTTGCAACTTTTTCTAGTTGAACATTTTGCAACTTTTTCAGAAAAGCACCATTGACATTACTGTAGAAATTGGAGGGGAAGCCTGTTTCAGCCATGTAATTTAGACAGAAACTGTCATTAGAAAGATTAAAAAGCTTGTTGGAGCAGAGTGAATTGAACAATGTATATTATCCAGATATCATGGTCAAGGAAACAATACAAAAATATATATTTTTTTATGAAACACTGGAAGGAGGCTTTTTCCTTCCTGCCCCTTTTTGACAGAAAAACTCTCTGTGGACACAGGCCCACACACTGCCACTAAAGACACATCCCAGGCCTTACAAGCTATCTTTGACTTCTCTCCTGGTTCCTCATGCACTGCCCTCTGTGTGTGTCATGTTGCTGTGTGCAGTCCCAGAGATCGTGGCGGACACGCAGCAGCTGATCGAGCAGGGCGAGCTGCTGCAGGCACACAGGAAGCTGATGGAGCTGGAGTGCTCCCGGGACGACCTCATGTACGAGCAGTACCGCATGGACAGCAAGAACACCAGTGACATGAACCTCATCTCCATCTACTTTGAAGATGTAAGTTTATGTGATAGCATTTTTGACTGTTGTATACTTACTGTGAAATGTCTGAACATCGTACATCTCAGTTATAAATGTTTGACTTTCATTGACAGTAACTTGAAGGTATAATATGGTATATGTCAGCATTTAAATCTCTAAAAACCTCTTGACCTTTGCATTCTTTTTTGTAAAGTTTTGTACTTATATTTTCTTAAATGCTTCCAACCATTTACAAACCCAGAGACATTTTAATGACGGAAATGTTCGCTTTCATTTAGTCTCCTCTAATGGCATCAGATATCCTTTGTGCAAGTTTCAGCATACTTTTCATCCTGTTTTAAACCACATTTTTGCATTACACATTTTGATTTTGGTGATTGTGATTTGGTGATTTCACTATACTTGTAACGTTATAAGGGATTTTAGTCATTGGACGTCTGGATCTTAAAGTATGGTTGTGAAGGCAACAACTGCCATAATTCCATGCCACTTCACAATGCCAACAAATGTCAACACTTTATTTATTGGACCTGGATACTGGCTGGCATTAAATGCTTTTTTTTAATATTTCATAATGTGTTGTGTAATTGCAGAATATTTAGACAATAACATTAAAGGTGGGGTATGTACGTTTGAGAAACCGGCTCGAGATACACTTTTTGTTATATTCCATGGAATGCTCTTAACATCCCGATAGCAATGAATATCTTAAGTGCTTTGACAAAAAATCCATAAAAAAAATGTAATCTGTGGAAGCCTTAATACTGGAAAAAGCATGACCAATCATTTTAGCCGGCCCGGCTAAAATAACTGGATGGCCTACCTGCCTGTCAGCCTTCCATCTGTGCACAAACTTATCTCGTGCCCTCATTGGTCATGTGCGCGTTCATGTGTGTTGGAGGAGGGGCTCTATAAGGAAGTGGCAGATTTTCTCCGGCTGTGTATTTTCAAATTCTAGCGATCTCGAGCCGGTTTCTCAAACTTACCTACCCTACCTTTAAAGCAGCTCATTTGTTTTTCTTTTCACAACTTCTCCTTTTGACTTAAAACTGTAAAGAATCTGTCAAGTTTGGAAGGAGGGCCTTGTATTGCTGCAGTGAACAGTGTCTTCTTGCTGCCGTAATGAAAACATATAGATAAGTCAAATGAACCCTGCTCAATTGATAATATTAATCTATTTGCAAAAAGAACCTTATATTGTATAGTTGTACAAATATAAGTTATATGTTTACGAGCTGATTAAGTCTTAAGCTCAACATAGTTCACCTTTCTGGTGGACACAGTTGTCTTCCTACATGTTACCTAGCGAACCAGAACTCAGTTAGTGTGTTTGTGGATCTCCAGGTTCAGGGTCTGTCCGATGAGCTGGCCAAGCAGCTGTGGATGGTTCTGCAGAGGTCCATGGTGACGGTCCGCCGG